>NC_142881.1:9235000-9548125 GCF_051225735.1 Oryctolagus cuniculus
AGCCGCAGGGGCACCTGCTTCCCTGGGTGGCAGGTGCTTTCTCTCAGTTGAGCCCCTTCCTCGAGAGCTTACACAGAGGCCTTCCCAGCCAGCCTGTGCTGTTGTCCTTGTGCTGACCTTGAGGGGCCGTTGTGTTCCGTAAACCATGACTCAGGCCTGGGAGAGACAGGCTTGGAAGTCTTGTCCCAGGACCCTCCCGGAGGTGAACTTTACTCAGCCAGGGCCTTGGGCCAGCACGTCAGCCTCTCCTAGAAACCCCAGGCCCTGCAGAACCTCTGCCCTCGCCGCAGCCTGCTGACCCCGCAGGTTCCAAGTGGCGGTCTTTGTGCCCAGCGGCCCCTCCAGAGGCTCAGTGAGCGGCTGCTGGATGGGTGGGGCAGGCAAGCTTCAGCTTGGCCAGGACCTCAGGGGTAAACAAAGCCAGGCTGTCCAGAGGGACCCGGGCTTTGCAGCCCGAATAGGAGCCTGCCAGGCGGAGTGGCAGGACAGGGGTGTTGGGGGAGGTGGGGTGTGTGAGGACAGGTGAGGCAAGGGGCGAGGGGGAGGAGAGAGCCGTCTGTGGCTTGGAGCAGCCCCGCGCTCGTGCCGAGCTGCTCTTTTGGTTTTATTCTGAGTGTCGTGAGGCTTACGTGCAGTCGGCCTCTGATGGTCCCAGCCGTCGTGGGCCTGCAGGGCCGCCGTGACGGCAGCAGCGAGGGGCCCAGCAGGGCTGCGGAAGTACCAGCTTTCTCTGCCGCGTGTGGCAGGTGCGTTTGCGGGAGGCAGGAGGCGCAGGGCCTGGGTGAGCGGGCGCCGTGGACACAGACTCTCCTTGTCCCTGGAGCTGCGGCCCGGTTTCGCAGTTCTTGCTCAAGCGGAGCAGCCAGTATCTAGGGATTTTGTGCAGATGCTGCTGAGTTCATGCCTGTGTCTTACTGGTCCAGTGGGAGGTTTTCAGTATTTTCATTTTATTTGGAAGAGAGAGACAGGGGAAGAGAGAGAGAGAGAGAGAGATCTTCCATATGCTGGTTCACTCCGTAAATGCCCACGATAGCCAGTGCTGGGCCCCGCCACAACCAGGAGTCAGGAACTAACTCCCTTTGGGTCTCCCATGTGGGTGGCAGGGGCCCAGGTCCTTGGAGTCATGACTGTCTCCAGTGTGCTCAGTAGTAGGAAGCCGGGTGGAAGCAGAGCTGGGCTCTGACGGAGGCTCTCTGACATGGGATGCAGGTGTCCAAGTGGCTTCTTAACCCCGCCCCCACTCTCCCCCGCCCCGCCCCGTGGAGTTTTGCTGTGGTGAGGGAGGTGCGAGCTGCATGTAGTCATGTGACCAGGGAGAGCGTTTTCCCCGTGAGCCTCTGTCTCTTTTGGGGAGCGCTGTCATTAACCTCCTAAAACACCGGGATCGAGGTCGGGGGTGTGGACAACATACGGAGTGAAGATTTCCACTTTGGATCCAAACATCGGGTGATCCCGGGGACTCGGCCACTTTCTCGGGCACTTTTCTGACATTTCTTTTTTCTCATGGTAACAGCGTAATTTCTCTCCGATGCAAAGAGCAGTTCACCGTGTTTCTCCAGGACAGCCCCGAGTTATATGAAGGGTGTGCCTACCTCTATAATTTTTAATGGTTCCCACATTGGAAGCATTAGCCCTGATCCCCTCTGATGGAGAGGAAGGGGAGGCCGTCTCGAGTTTCTGGGGCAGGCAGGCTGCTGCACAGGTGGCTGTTAGTGGCTGTCACCGGCTCCTGTGTTGGTGACAGGGCGTGCGTGGGTAGGACAGCTGGCCGGCTGGCCTGGGGAGACCGCTGCGGCCCTTCAGGCTGCTCACTTACCTGTCTTTTGTGGCACAGGCTTCTTTCTGTCCCCTGTATGCAGAGTATCCCCACCCACTCCTCCCCAACATGGACAAGCGGTCCCTGGCCTTGTAAGGCCTCCGTGTGGTGTCAGGAGTTTGTTTCCCTCCAAGGAGGGAGAAGCTTGGTGTTTGAGCTGCAGCCGCCACTCACACGCCACCGTCCTTCTGCCCACGTGCGAGCCCCGTGGTCAGGGTCAAAGTCAGTTGTTTGTGACGTCATTGTGGGCGCCACCCCGCCTTTCCATCTCTGTGCTGAGCGTGCAGCTGGACTACTGAAGACTGGTCCTGGACAGGCCAGGTGTCATCTGTCTGTCTGTCTGTCTGCTTGGACTCCCTCTATTCTGGGTTTTTAATAACTCCTCCTGCCATGATGGGTGTCCGAGGGCCTCTGCCTCCTGTCCCTGTGGATGCCCAGTGGGTCTCAGCCAGTGGTGACTTCATACCAGGACCCCTGTGTGGCCACTGTGGAATGTCGTGGAGGCCAGCAGGGCCAGGGTGGGCTCCTGGGCCCTGGGCAGGACACTGCCACCCACCCGCTGTGCTTCCGGTGTGACTGCCGGGACGTTTGCCCCGGTTTCTCTTCTCAGGACACCTGGCATTCCCACGGCCGTGATACTTAGCAGCAGCACGTCTGGGAGGCCGCCAGAACCCACGGCCATTGTACTACTCGTGCTGTGCGTGGGAGCCCTGTCTGTGGCCCCGAGACCCTGCTGCTGCTGTGTCCATCACCACCTGCCTCTCCGCCCTCCTCGCCTGTCCTGTCTCCCCTTGCTTTCTTCTGGAGGAATCTGTCTGGGGATTTCTTTCCTTTTCCCTCTCTTCCCGGAGGAACGTGTCTGGGAATGGGACAACCCTCCAGCCCTCGATGCCCGGAACCGGCACTGTCTCGGCATCCGAAAGTCCCCAACTTTCCTGGTGAGACTGGACCTGGTTGGATGCGCCGGGGGCACAGCCGGCTTCTTCCTGGCTCCGCACTTGAAATCTGTCACCCGTTCTCCCTGCAACGCATCGGACAGGGCAAGGCTCGGCTTTCCCATCTGTTCTCTGTTTGCATTTGGGCGCCATTTCAAAAACCACACGGGAAAGGTTTATGGGCAAACATTATAAAAAGTGACAGCCTGAAGTGCTGCTATCGCTGGTTTGGCAACGCGGAGCGTTACCTGAAATAGCTGACCGTTCCCAGCCCTCCCGGCGACACTGTGGACGCGCCCGTGAAGTCCCACAGGGCAGGGAGTCCTCGCGTTGTTTATTTACAGAGGGATAACCTCCTGCAGCTTCCAGAGAGTGACGTCAGCGTGATGACGCAGTGGGAGCGTGACCTCTACCCTCACCTGCCTCAGTTTCCCCCTCTCTCCAGCTGGAGACCCCATTTATTTTATTTATGCCAGCAACAGCCAGAGAAGGATCAGGTTGAAGCCAGGAAGCCGGGAACTCGATCCACGGCTCCCACATGGGTGGCATCACTGATGTCTCCCAGGGCGCTCATTAGCAGGAAGCTGGAATTGGAAGTAGAGCTAGAACTCAAACCCAGGCCCTGTGATCCTAAGTAGTGTCTTACCCACTGTGCTGAATGTCTAGCCTGCCTTAGTTTTAAATTTCTGTGCGGGTGGGGCTGGTGCTGTGGCACAGTGGGTTAAGTTACTGCCTGCAGCGACAGCATCCCATATGGGTGATGATTCGAGTCCCAGCTGCTCCACTTCCGATCCAGCTGCCTGCTAATGTGCCTGGGAAAGCAGCGGAAGATGGCACAAGTGCTTGGGCCCCTGCACCCACATGGGAGACCTACAGGAAGCTCCTGGCTCCTGGGTTCGGCCTGGCCCAGCCCCAGCTGTTGAGGCCATTTGGGGAGTGAACCAGTGAATGGGAGACTTCTCTCTCTCTGTGTGTCTGCCTCTCTCTCTCTCTCTCTGTAGCTCCGCCTTTGAAATCACTAAATAAAACTTCTAAAAAAATTTGTATGAGGGGGCTTCAAAAAGTGCATGGACAACTGAGTTAAAAGATACGTTTTTTTGGTGCACAGAATTTTGGGTTCCATGTCTGTGAGCGGTTTTCACAAAGTTGGTGAAGAATTGTGTTATGGGTGCGCATTTTACACAGTGGCTGTACTACCACTTGGGGTGCCCACGTTGCAGATTGGGGTCCCCGGTCCCAGTCCTGGCTCTGGTTTCCTGCTCACGTGCGCCCAGGGAGGCTGCAGGTGGTGGCTCAAGTACTGGGTCCCTGCCCCCCACGTGGGAGACCTGGATTGAGTTCCAGGCTCCTGGCTTCCACTTGGCCTGACCCTGCCCAACCCTGGCTATCGTGGGCATTTGGAGTGTGAACCAGCGGATGGAAGGTCTCTCTCTTTCTGACTCTGTCTTGTTCTCTCTGCCTTTCAAATAAATAAAATAGTAAATAAAAATCCATGTTATGAGATAACTATGCATGGATTAAACAGTTTTTGCACTAGAATACATTTATCTTATAATTCAATCTTCCATGAACTTTTTGAAGTACTCCTGGCTCCCAGGGGGTAATGTCTTAGGGAGTGTGGGGAAGGACAGGGACTCAGGGCAGGGCAGGGACTGGACACAGGCTCTGGGCACGGGACTCGTCTGTGCCATGAGTTTGTGACCAGCTGTGGAAGAACCCCTGCCTTTTTTTTTTTTTTACATAGTTTTACATAGCTGTCCATGCTGCCAGAATATCATATCCCAGCACTCACGGGTGTGAAATTGCGAGAGAAAATGCGAGTGGGTGCGAGGAAACCTGCCCACCACGACCTGCCCGTGTTGACCCTGTGGTGTGGCTGCAGCAGGCAGAACCTTCCAGAAAGTCAACTTGTCAGCTTGTTTGGTTAGCAGTTTTCGGCAGCAGTGACAAGGGCCTTGCAGCACTGGTATGTGTGTCTGCATTGCTGCTGGCTTGGCTTCTGTTTGGGCTTGAGTTTACATCGTGGTAAGTGGGAGAAACGTATCGTCTGGCTGTGGAGGCCTCTGCGAGACCATTTGGCGCTTAGCGAAGAGCATCTGGAAGCTTCTGCTGCTGTTGTGGTGGGAGCAGAGGAGGCGTCTCTGCAAAGGTGAGCAGGCTGCTGTGGCCCTGGAGGGCTGACCCAGGAGACGTTCCTGTTACTGTAAAAGGGATTGTTTGGGTTTCCCAGGCAGTTCTTTGCCCTGTAGCGCACACACGCGGCCTGCGGGAGCTGGGGGAGAGGGAGTGGTCAGGCCAGGGGAAGGATGCTAGGCAGGGAGGGAGGTGGCACGGTGGGCCAGACGCAGCATCCCTGGGGTCAGAGGGAGTGGGCAGATGGGCGGGCTCCCGATGGAGCAGCGTGCAGTGAACTTGACTGCGATGTGGCCAGTGTCCTGGGTACCGCGGTTGCTGGAACAGGCAGTACAGTCCCCTGAGGCACCGGAAAGTGCATGGCCTCAGGGCATGGGGCCGGCTGTGGGATTCCCTGTTCTTGGTATCTCTGAGTGTGCCCGTGTGCAGGAACCCATAAATGGGGGGCCTCTGGGTGGTCCTGGAGGAAGTGGATTTGCTCTTCTGTCACTGCCTGACTTGTGACCCCACCCCTCCCCAGCCCCTTATATCCGTCCCTTCTTATTTCTCCAAAAATTTCCCTTCTTCTTATTTCTTCCTCCCTGTATCTTCTTTCTTTTGCTTTTGTTCGCCCATTCTCCCCTCTCCCTGGCGCGTGCTCCAGGTCTTCCTTGGATAGCCGTCGCCAGGGATGTAGCTGCTTTGTTTGCTGAAGAACCACTGACCCCCAAGTGGGGGTTTTTGTGAAATGACCACTTCTGAGAGGGAGAGTGGGGTGGTGGTGACTGGCTGGAGGCTCGATTGTACACACATCATTATCTTGTGCACGGGGTGTTGTTTGCCATCCTTGAAGCTTTGCATCTCATTGGAAAGCGGCTGACTATTTTCACTCGGCTTCCTGGAAATAAAACACATGGTTCCTACAGCGTCATCTTCACTGTCCAATAGACATGAGCCCATTGAGAAAGTGGTTTTGTGTCTTGAACTAGAAATCCACACCCTCCCTGCTTAGCCTTTGAAATTCGCAGTGCCTCACCTCCTGGGGAGGCTGTCAGCCTTGGAGAGCAACAGCCACTGTGCCCTATCAGGCTCGCATTCCTCCCTGGCTCCTTGGAGCCTAGATGCAAATCCCGGGGCCATGGGGGAAACAGAGGCCGGTGGTGGGTCAACAGGAACGGGGAGGGGGCTTGGGATTCTGGGCTTCATCCTCTTCTCATCCAGGGTGATACTCACTCACCGAGCCGTCCTGTCCCTACAGCATCCCTCAGCCTCCTGCCTCATGTTGCAGGTGGTGGGGGCTTCTTGGTGATCCTCGTCTTCCATTTGCTGGTTTGCTCACCAAGTGGCTGCAACGGCTGGGGCTGAGCCAGGCTGAAGCCAGGGACTTCTTCCGGGTCTCCATGCGGGTGGCAGGGGCTCAAGCTCTTGGGCCATCTTTCGCTGCTTTCCCAGGCCATTAGCAGGGAGCTGGATAGGAGGTGGGGCAGCCCGTATGGGATGCTGGTGTTGCAGGCAGAGGCTTAACCCGCTACACTACAGCACCAGCCGCTTCCTCTCCCTTTTCTATTCCAGATAAGATTCAGAATATTTCTGTTTGTTGTTCCGTTCAGTCCAGTTAGGACTTAAACAACCTTGGGAGCACCCGTCTGAGCACCTGGCAACTAAGTCCCCAGCGTCTCTCCGACTTGGTCCTGCGTGCCCTGTGCCCTGGCTGCTCTTGGTGAGGCCTTCTCTGGTCACCTCCCACGATGGCACTTGAGACACTTTCCATAAGTCAGGACTGTCGGTGTTTGGGGTTCCGCCGGCCAGAAGGCTGCGTTGCCGCGACCCATCTCTGCCCTGCAACACAAGCGGCCCTGGACGAGCCGTAAACGGAGGCGCGTGGCTGCTTTCCTGTGAAGTTGTTTATACAGAGGCCGATCTGGCTCCCCGGAGCGAGCCCCTGCCCGTCGTCTGTGGGGGTGCCGCTCTCTCGCCGGGTTTGTTCTTCCTAAGCAGTGAGACTGTGCGCTATTTTATATTTGTCGCCCCCTCTGCATAGAAGCTCCACCTGTACAGGGCCTTGGCGTTTCCCCCACTGCTTCCAGAGCATACAGAATGAAGTAGGCCCTCATTAAATTCTTACTGAGCAAAGAAAATCCCCGCTCGGAGATGCGGCCTACCTGTGTCAGGGCTTGTGTGTGTCCCTTTGGTTGTGGCTTGCTCTGTTTGACATGTGGGCTGCTCCTGGCTTGCGTGCCCCTGCAGGGGTGCCCTGTCAGCTGCCCTGTCCCCAGGGCTTTTGGGGACCAGATGCACTCGGTGGACAGTGGGGACTGAAGCAAGACTTGACTTAGCTTGGAGTCCTGTGGGCCACTTGTTCTGAACGGAGGCTGTGCAGAACAATCGCCTTGTGATGCCGCTCCGCTCGGGAGCTGTCCCAGCCTTGGGCAGTTCCTTGTTTTCCGGCCCCGGGACTCTGCGTACCATGCACGGTTCTCACCATAGGGCTGGAAGTTGCTGCTGGGCCGATGGGTCCAGCCAGCAGCTTGGGCTGTGCCTCTTGGGGCCTCTTCTGGAGGGGCTGCGTGTGTTGGATCCTCTTGGGTCCATCTTGCCCTGCGTGGCATTTGTTGTCTGAGTTGATGTTCGCTGAGGTCAGCAGACCTGTGTCAGCGGGGGACGCACAGGGATGGGAGACCTCCATGGAGGGCTGGGAGTCTCCTCTGGGAGACGGGCGGGCTTTGTTGGCAAGAAGTGTGGTCCAGGTGCTGGGGGGGAGGGAGAGGAGTGAGAGAGTGGCCAGTGGTGCGGGGGCAGGACAGCGCCTCCTCCTGGTGTGAGCCTTGCCGGTGACCTGGGTCACCCAGGGAAGAGCAGGAGGAAGGCTGAGGGGCCCCAGACCTGTGTGGCGGGCAGGGTCGGATCCTGTAACGCGGGGCGAGGGGTGCATGGTTTAGGGCTGTGTCTCAGCGCACTCTGGAGACGGCCCCTCCGCTGGTTGTGGTCGAGGCCTCCAGGATGTTAGCATTTTGAGAAAAGCGGCGTGTCCCAGCTCACCCAGCACAGAATGACGCCTCCTGATCTGGATCTGAGAGAGCGCCTGGAGGCGGCAGGGGCAGATGGCTTTTACAGGCACCGTCGGTTTCCCTTGGGTTTGAGACGGTTCATTTTAAGAAACTTGATGCTGTGATGGCAGGGCCCAGTGTAGCACAAAGAGCTGATGGAGAGGCTGTGACACACAGTCAGGTTCAAGGAACAAGTGTGTAAAGTGCAACATTATTACAAATCAAAAGTGCCACTGTGGGTTTCCCAGGTGTTTAGCAAACAGACTTTGGGTTGGCAATGGACTTCAATGTTGTTTTGGGGAATATTCTTCCAGTTGGGTTTTGGTTTGTTTTTAAAGCCTTACCGAGGTGGAAACTCAGGGCGGGCGGCCTTTCTGGGTGTGGCCTCCGGTCGCTGTTTCTGGTGCTCAGTCTGCTCTGGGAGCCAGAGCTGCTTACTGGCTGCCCGGGGAGTGGGGAGCCAGGGGCCCTCCTGGGGCCGTTTGCAAAACCAGAGCCAGCTTCTGTTGGGGACCAAGGGGCCTCCGCTGACCTGTGTTGGACATTCTCTCCTCTCCCTCCTTCCCATCTGTCTCTGTCTTCTCTCTCCCGCCTTTCTGCAGAGCCACCAACCAAATACCAAATCTCTCAACCGGAAGTGTACGTGGCCGCGCCAGGGGAGTCGCTAGAGTTGCGCTGCCTGTTGAAAGATGCCTCCGTGATCAGTTGGACTAAGGATGGGGTGCACTTGGGGCCCAACAATAGGACAGTGCTTATTGGGGAGTACTTGCAGATAAGAGGCGCCACGCCTAGGGACTCCGGCCTCTATGCTTGTACTGCTGCTAGGACTGTAGACAGTGACACTTGGTACTTCATGGTGAATGTCACAGGTGAGTTGGCCCCGAGCACCACGCGCTCTCCTCTCTGCAGCCGTTTTTCCTGTTGAAATGTTTTTTTGGCCAAGATGTGCTCCTGGGATGTCAGCCCCCAGCTTCCTCGTGCGTTATGGATCTGCTTGAGATCCTTCCGTGGGACCTGGTGCACTGAGAGGCTGGTCACTAAGAATGACGGAGATCTCGTGCGCTGAGCAGCGTTTTTGTTTTCTAAGACTTTTGTGCAAGTGCACGCAGACTCCCCCCGCCCCTCCACCCCCCACAATACACACACCCCAAAGTACCCCTTGCATCCTTGGCGTTTAGAATACAGGATTGAAACGTGGAAGCTCAATACTGCAGGTCCACTCGTTAAGACCTGGGTTTCCCTCACCTGCAGAGCGGTTCTGAGCAGACCCTGAGGCCGAGTTAAAGTCTCGCTCGCAGGATGTGAAGCCAGCAGTGAGCAGGGCCACGTGGGGGCTCAGCCCTCACAGGGTCTAATTCCTTTCTTGAAGTGGACCCTGAACGCCAAGGCTACACTGGACAGAAGTCTTTGGATGTTACACAGTTGGTAGATTTGTCAGGGACTTGACCACTGCTTGTTCACTTACCCCATTTTCTAGCGTGTTGAAATCCCGCAAAAGCAGAAAGCCCTGAGAATCATCCTAGAGACTGTCATCCTGGAGAGACTGTTTAAGCCATTAAAACTGTCCTAACCAAACACGGTCTCGGCTTCACGTGAGGGCTCCTGGGTTGCCGGATTCGCGGTGTAGCCAATGGCAACTTTTGGCCTTGCGAAAACACACCCATGGGTCTGTTCTTTCCAATGCAGATGCCATCTCTTCTGGAGATGACGAGGACGACACGGACGGCGCCGAAGACTTTGTCAGTGAGAACAGTAACAGCAAGAGTAAGTAGCCGCCCGCCGAGAGAGCAGCGCGTGGAGGGAGCCCTGGTCTGCTCCTGCCTTCTGTCCACTCTTCGACGCCCTGCTGTGTCCCAGGGCCCCTGCCCCTTCTGGCTCTGTCTCCCTCCTGACCTTCAGACCTGACAATAAACCAGCGTTCTGTGCACCTCGCTCTACTGCTTGTCTTTTCTTCTCGTGTCAAAGCACCTGCTCCTCCTCTCTCCCTACTCTCCCCTTTCCCTTCGGTCTCTCGCTGTTGGGAGCTGTACAAATGGTAGAACCCCGATTTCCTCTGTAACCATGGACTGTGCTTGTGTGAAGACCCGGATGTGACTGCCTGGCCCGCCCCCGGGACACTGGGGGTGTTTGGTGGTCGCAGCAGGGGCGCTAGTGGCACCACAGGGGTGCTGCTGATAAACCCCTCCGCAGGGCACAGCGGAGCCCCCACAGTGAGAGTGGTCTGGCCCATGGTGCCGTGGGTGCTGGGGCTGGGGGGAGCTGAGGGTTGTGCGCTTGTTTGAGGGCAGTTAATGGGCTGTTTCCGTGGTGCCCCAGCGCGTGGTGTGGCCCCTCGGAGCTGGCCAGTGAGTCCGAGTCCTGCTCCACCACTTCTGAGTTGTTCACTTAACTTCTGTGCCTCAGTTTCTTCAACTGTAAAAGGGGAAAGGAATAATACGGAGCCGTCGTAAGGATTAAGTGAGTTAATATTGCACAGGGCTCAGAAGAATGAGTGCCAGGAACGCTTGGAAAGAAACGAAAGCATTGTATGACTAGCGTCCCCTGACGGCCCGACTGGGGTTACACAGTGATCATTGGGTCCCTGGCTTATGGGATATATTCTGTATTTTCTCAAATGGATCTTTATCAGTTTAGAACTTTAAAGACAGCCTAAATCCTGAGACAGTTAGTTATTAAGTAAGACCTAAGGCTTTAAACACAAAACCACAGCACTTTTTAGAGCAGTTTACAATTCATAGCAAAAGTAAGAGGCACAGTGGTTTCCCATCAAGCCCCTGCTCCGACACAGGCACAGCCTTCCCCTGGGTCAGCGTTTGTCACCATGGAGGAAGCTACCTTGACACATTGTGACCCGAAGCCCCTGGTCTCCGTTAGGGTTCACCGTCGGTGGTGTACCTGGGCTGTGTTTGAACAGAGGTATAATGAGCTGTGTGCGCCATTATGGCATCATACAGAACGGCCTCCCTGCCCTGAAAATCTGTGCTCTACCTGTCCCCCCACCCGTGACCCCTGACAACCACTGATTATTTTGCTTGTTTTTTTATCATCGCCATAGTTTGGCCTTGGCAGAGCGTCGCCGAATGGATGCATACGCAGCCTTTTTGGCTTGGCTTCTCTCGCGTAGCAAGATGCATTTGATTTTCCTCTGCGTCTTCTCGTGGCTTGATAGCTCGTTTCTGTTTGGCCCTGAATAATCTCCCACGGTCTGGATGTTTCTCCGCTCGCCTGCTAAAGAGCACCTTGGTTTCTTCCTAGTTTTCACAATTACGGTAAAAGCTGTATAAATAATCTGTGTGCCTGTTTTTGTGTACACTTCGGTTTTCAGCTCCTTTTTGTGGGTACCAGGGAGTGCCCGTGCGCTTGCAGGCCTGTGTGCTAAAGAGTATGTGTAGAGCCGTAGGACATCGCTGAGCCGCCTCCCAGAGTGGCCGCCGAGTCGTTTTCCGTCCTCGGCAGCAGTGGATGGACGTTCCTGTGGCTCCGCCTCCCCGCCAGCCTTTGGTGTTGGCCGCGTTCTGGGTTTTGGCCGTCCTAGTGAGCAGGCAGCGATATCTTGTTTTTCGCTGTGTTTGCTTCGTGACATATGAAATGAAGCATCTTTTTGTATGCCTCATTGTCATCTGGGTACCTTTGTTGAGGTATCTCTTGGGAGCTTTTGTGGTTCTTTAATTGGGTGGGTTGTTTTCTTATTGTTGAGTTTTAAGAGTTCTTAGTATACTTTGGATAACAGTTCCTTGTCACCTATGTCAATTGCAAAGTCCAGTCCTTGGCTTCTCTGTTCGTTCTGACAGTCTCACACAGTTGAAAGTCTTAATTTTCATGAAGCCCCATTTGTCAATTTTTTCATGGATTAATAGCATGAATCTGGTGTCGTATCTAAAAAAAGCCATCAAACCCAAGCATATGTAGATTATTCTGTTAGCTTCTGTATTAAGAGGATTTTTAAATTTATTTGAAAGGCAGAGTTGGGGGGCGGTGGGAGGAGTGATCTTCCATCTGCTGGTTCACTCCCTCAGTGGCCAGGGCTGGGCCAGCTGAAAGCCAGGAGCCACAGATTCCATCTGGATGTCCCGTGTGGGTGTCCAGGAACCGAGGAATGGGTCCACTCTCTGCTCTCTTCCCAGTGACCTTCACAGGAGACTGCATTGGTAGCAGAGCTGCTGGGACTCGAACCAGCACCCCGCAGGGGATGCCAGTGTCACAGAAGCAGCTTGATCCCTGCGCAACATGGGCTCCTGCGTTGTTTTCTAAGGGTGTTAGTAGTTTTATGTTTTGCATTTAGATCTGTGGGGTATTTTAAGTTAATTTTTATGACCGGCATAGGTCCATGTTTGGAATTTTTGTGTGTGTGGGGGGGGAGGGATGCACAGTTGTCCCGGCACTGTTGAAAGACTTTTAGGTCAGAGCTTTCGTAAGGAAGGAGAGCAGATGGGTGCTGAGTGTGTCACCTGGGTGGAGATGTGGATCTGCCCTGGACTCTCCCAGCGGCTTAGGTGGACGGGAGCTCTTCAGGTTTGTGTGATTTTTTTTCCCTTTTGGCAGGAGGAGGCTGAGGATGGTGGTTATCAAAGCCCAGTCCCTGGACCCATGGTGTCAGTGTCGCCTGGGACGAGGCTGCAAGTGCACACTCGTGGGCCTGTCCCCTGGGCCACAGACTCGGAGGCCCTGGGCTGCTTGTGATGCAAGGGACAGCCACTGGCGTAGGGTCTGCACGTGGGGCCTGCGCGGGGCGGGAGGTAGCCAGGAGTGCCTGTGTTCGTCAAGTGACGCTGTCCACGTGACTTACGCAGCCTCTGACGAGCTCCTTAGGAATTCGTAGGAAAGCACTGGCCTGCACGGCGTGCAGCTGGCTTCTGTAGTTCTGTGGCTCTGGCGTGAAGCTGGGGGCGAGGAAGTTGAGGAGCTGCTCAGAGCAGGCTGTGGCTGACTGGTGGCTCAGTGGCACACCCATAAGCCATGGAGAGAGGAGGAGGTGTTCTTGTTTTCTGGATCCAGAAATTGTGGTGCAAAGGCAGAGTGGCCGTTCAGCCGCAGGCCTGTTGGCTGTGTGGACATCCCGGGGCCATGGTGGGGGTGGGGCTGGGGACGCCGTAGAGTCCTCTGCAGCTCTGCGTGTGGGTTCCGCCAGCTTGGTTTCGTCGGCCTGCCTGGCAACTGTATTGTGCTGGTGGTAGCAATCGCGTTTGCAGGAACCCACGTGAAGGAGGGTACAGGTTAAGTCACAGCCTGGGCCCTCAGTGAACGAATCTCTGACGATTCCCGAGGCGCCCCTGCCGTGCCCCACCTCTGGGTCTCATCCTCTCCCCCCGGCTGACCACCCAGTGCCCGCTGCCAGGGGCCAGGCGGGGCGGCACGCTGTTTGGTGAATGCCAGCCAACAGTGCACTTGCCGTGCCTTCACCTTGCAAACACGGTCCTTGTAATTAGCTCTCGAATAACAGTGACTCTGCCCCCGAAGTGGGTGCTGTGTGGTGATTACGGGCTGGTGTTAGGTGTACCAGGGGACGCTGCTGCGGGAGGGGCCTCCGCTTGGGGCCGCTGAAACATTAGATGCTATTTAAAGTGATAGCGGTTCTTAGCTGCCTACTTGGCCTCTGCCATCTGTTAGTGTGATTAGGCTGGTCTGATTCACAGGTGCAGCCTGGGGCGGCTGAGATTAAGCAGCTGTGGCCTGTGTGGACGCAGGAATGCCGTGGCTGGGGTAACTGGCAAGGCGGGAAAGGGGATGCTGCCATTAAAGCAATTTCTTGTCCCCCCCACCCCCCGAGTGTCAAACGCCTGACCTGATTAAAAGGGAAAATTGCAGAAGCGCCGCCTTCTGCATTTTCCGCCACCTGGAAGACACCCATGTGTCCGAATTGGTTCCTTTGGTGCCTTCTGATGGCCTGGAGTGGCCCTGGGGCGTGTTGGATGTTCTTTTCTCGGCCAGTTAACAAGTGTGCTCCCGTGATCCTGTGCTGACGACGCTGATGTTTGGGGGCTTTTCTGGGGGAGGTTTCGTCCCTTTTCTGGGGCTCCTACATTGCAGGTTGCCTTTCCCATCTTCTGGCTCAAAGGTGGTCCCCTCTGCTTGCGTGCTGGACTCCTGCAGATCTGATTCTGGGGCTGAGTGTGAGAAGGCAAGCTCAGGTTCTTCCTAGGTTCTGAACTGAGTCTACGAAGCGCGGTCGCCAAGGACAATGGCGGAAACAGCAGTCACGAACTAAGGTGGGGTTGTTGAATTTTGGCCATGAAACTGGTATCCGTGCATGGTGAGGTTTCCTTTGATGCTCACAGAAAGTCTGCAATATTCCGGCCGCTCTTGACCCCTCCTGCCGTATCCAGCTGAGCTGTGCGCGCCTCTGCACAGTAGGGCCAGCGCCTGTCTCAGCATTCATGAGTTGTGTCTCGCTGCCTCACAGGCACCGTGGCTGTAGCTCAGGCCTGCCTCTCCCAGGGGGCTGCTCGGGGGCTGCTCACTACTGCTGCTTGTTAGTTAAAGATTTATTTACTTACTTGTTTGAAAGTCAGAATTACAAAAAGAGAAAGAGAGAGAAATCCTCCATCCTCTTATTCACTCCCCAAACAATGGCTGGAGCTGGGCCAGGCCAAAGCCAGCAGCCATGTACTTCTTCCCGGTCTCCCACGTGGCTGCAGGGGCCCAAGCACTTGGGCCATCTTCCCCTGCTCTCCCAGGCCATAGCAGGGAGCTGGATCGGAAGTGGAGCGGCAGGGACTGCTGGGATGCGGGCACTGCAGGGAGTGGCTTAGTGCCGCCCAACAGCTCGCTTCTTGAGGGTAAGATCCCGCGTGGGTATTGCAGGAGTGTGTTGTGGGGTTACAGTTCTCACCTGCGTCTTACCTGGATCTCATTAAAAATATAGTGGTGTTCAGGTCTGGTCTGTACACGGAGAAAACAAGCCATCATTTCCTGGGGATTGTTCTTTGGAGCCTGGTCCAGGATAACGTCTTGTGCACAGTGAGTTATATTCTGAAATAAGTTTGGAATGTACTGCAGGCTGTGGCCCTTCCTTGGACACTCACAGTGCCCATCGGCATAATGCAAGCTCTGAAACGTTGTACAGTCAAACATCTGTTTTATTTTGTCCTTTTCCAAGCTTACTCACTACGAGGCCCCCTTTAAAATACAGCGTCTGTTAACATCCTGCTGCTGGTACACAGGCCGCTGTGACTCATCCAAGCACCACCCCCGTCGCCTTTCAGGCGTGTTCTTGCATCCCAGATGTGGAGGGCATGCTCCGGCCGTATTTTAGCAGCCGACTAGCTGATGACCTCACACCTTACCTGCAGAAGGCGTTCCCCAAGCCAGCGGGACAATCCTGTGAGGTCATCGCAGGTCTGGATGCCAGGAAATACTGCCGACTGGTGTGCCCTGCAGTGAAACACATTGTTTTTTTTTCTGCCCCCTCTGGATAGAAAGTTGCCATTTCAGATGCTAATGTTTGGAATGTGTCCAGGTTGAAGGTTTGGAAAGGTTCAGGATTTGTGCCTGTGTATAGCAAATATAACCCAACTAGTCCTTGCGTTCTGCGGGAACCAGGTGTCTTAGTGGTCACCTGGCTGCAGGTGAGACACGTGTGTCTGTTCCTGAGATTTTCCCGACCTCCAGCTAAAGACGAATCTCCAGGGAAGACCATGCTGGACTGGAAGGCTGCATCCATTGTTAGCCTGGAGGGAAGTGGTAGCCAGCATGGAGAGAGAGACAAGGCACTGTCCTATTTCGGTTTCATTCCCATTGACACCTGCAGATGCCCATGCTGTGTGTCAAGAGAAAGAGGGGCGATTTATTGGGAAGCAACCTGGGAAGATAAAGGCACATGTCATCCATGAACCTGCTGATAATAACCGTTCTCCACCACCTTCCTTCTCACCGGAGGCTTTATTTGGTAGAGGTTGTATCTGAGCTGGGACATGGAGATTTCTCAGTTGTACTGAAGTTTCCAGAAAGTGAAGAGAACAAAACAACAGCAACCACACACACACACACACACACACACACACACACAAGTAGACGCCTCCTACAGGTTGGACATGGCTGTAATCAAAAGCTCATCGGAAGGTTGACTTGGGTCCTTGGGTGTCCGTGTTCCCCTGAGCACCTTCCTTCCCCCCGGGCGGGCAGCTGAGCCGTGGCTGGAGAGTTTTGTTTGAAGGCAGAAGGAGGTTCCTGGTCTCCCAGCAGGCTCCACCATTCCACTGCTTTCTAAAGCTGTGTTTTTGATGGAATGGCTCGCTGGCCAGTGAGTTGTGGTTTTGATGGGATTTCTCACGCCCCTCACTCGCGTCTCCATATTTTGGTAGATTTGTTTTCTCTTAGTTTATGCTGAGGACAGATGAACTGCAGCCTACTGCAAGGGTTGTGGGCTGCTCCCAGACACACTCTCCCCCCACCCTCCCATCAGAGGTCAAAGCATTCAAATGTTCTGATTAGTGATATTTTTAAAAGCCCTAATTATAGACTTAAGTCAGGCCTTAGTGGGGCTTTAGGGAGTTTGGGAGACTTAATCTAGAAGCTGAAACAGGCTGTATTTTTTTTTTTTTTATTTTTGCATCAATAAAAATACAGTTGGCAGTCATCAGCGTGCACAGCTCACATAAATCTTGAACTTTTGACTTAATTACCATGGGAGAGTTCAAAGGGCAGCCTGGAGTGGTTGAAAGAGCACTGCTCAGGGGGCTGGAGACTTGGGTCTGGCCCGGGCCTGGCCTCTGGCTGTGTGACCTCGATCAGATCACTTAACCTTTCTGGATGACATTGGTCACATCAGCCGTTGGGCCAGATGGCCACCAAGGTCTCTTCTGGTGCAGCGCTGTAATACGAGCCCATGTTTCTCCTTTAAACCATTGGGCTGCGTTCTCGCCTTTTGGTTCCAGAGAGAGTGGACCATAAACCTTAGATGCCAGTGTTGGGATATGCAAGGGACAGACGGCGCAGCCCATGGTTTCTCATTAAGTTTAAATTGCCAGGTCCAAAGAAACCTTATAACCCTACCGTTTGTTAACAGAATCGATACCTGCCCAGCACATAGATACCTGGAATCAATGTTAGAACAGGAGGGACCTTATCAGAGCAATCTCTGGTTTTATAGCTGAAGCTTTTAACAGTCGTCAGTCTGTCTGCCCATCCATCCCTTCACCCCCGCGTCCATCTGCCCATCCGTCCATCTGTCCGTCCATCCGTGCAGTGCTCCAGACCCTCTGGGCGCAGCACCCTTCCAGACACCGAAAGCACTGTTTTTCAGTACAGATGTTGGAAGTGCATGCCAATCAACGTGATCTAGGGAAAGCATGAGGAATCCTCGCTGTGGCCTGTGCTGGAGGACTTTGCGGGGGGTTTTGTAGGGTTATAAATCTGCCTTTAACCGGCCACATCTTAGGAGACTCCTGCTGTATTAAAGTAGAGGTCCCGCATGCTTCGCGTTGTCACTGCTGTACACCGACTGCCCCAGTGCAGGAAGAGGAGACGAGCAGCGATGGTCTGCCTTGAGGATGGGATTGCATTCGTCCATGGGCGCTGGCCTCCCTCTGCCCGTCCTTGGTATCTAGTGACTAGGGGAACGTGGCTCTGTTGCTGCAGGTTCCATATGAAGGGCCAGGACAGTCGGAGCTGAAGGGGCCATACCTGTCCCCAAGACCATTGTGTGTCCAGCTGATGGAGTAGAATTCATTTTCTGTGCCATCCGAGGTTTGTGTCACAGCCCTGCACTTCCTGCCCCTCCATGTCCACTCCAGGAAGGGTGGATTAGTTACACTGATGCTCACACACTTGGGCTCACCCCGTCTGATGTGGCCTGGGTGTGCAGGTGCATCTTGAGCAAGGCTGTTGCGAGCATCCGTCGTGAGCAGCTACTGTGTCCAGAGATCATCTCTGCGTGTGTAGGTTTTTAAAGGTTTTCAACCAGTTCCTTCTCCCTCCTCTCCGAGGGAGGAAAGAGGCCTCCTTGGGTGGAGAGGAACTTGGCAAAGGTGCCTGGCCTGTGTTGTTCTTGGGCTGCATGGTGGCAAGGATGGCCACCAAGAATGGCGGGAGATGTTGAGGAGAGAGCAAGGCTACACTGGAGCCAGTACTGCAGGCCGTTCTTCTGCAGTGTCATCGTCCAGGCTCTTCCAGTTTTGCATAAACTGGCTTATTTCAGGAAAAAAACAAAAAACAAACAAAAAAAAACCAAACCACTGTTAGTTAATAGTTTCTTGCCTCCAGCATCACACTCATTGTAAAAGTTTGTGAGCGTGATGTGGCAAAGGCAGGCCTCGGGACAACAGCAGAGGGCTTGGGCAGAGTTGGGGGTGGCCTCTCGTTGCCACGTGGGGAGGCCGCGCAGCCTGGCGCTCTGGCCCTTTGTGTTCAGTCACCGTGGACAGTTGTTGAGGGAATCTTGTGAAACCCAGGTTCCTAGGCCTGGCCCCGTTGGTGCCCCATTCCTGTTGGGTGCCCCCACCCGCCTTGGTGCTCTGGGACTTGGACGAGATGTCCATGTCCTGCCACGTGCCGACTGCCGTGCACCATCGTATGTCATGGGTATTGTCTGATGACTGAGACTTTACCCTGGGGAAGTGGCTACCTGCCAGAAATGCCAGCAAAATTCTGTCACCCTCGTCCTTAAATCATTCCTTAGGCACCAAGACAAAGGTGCTGGTTGCCAGTGTGTTGCTGCCACGGCCCACGGCTGCACACGTGCACGTGGTCTGGGGCCGTTCCATTGCTGGTTGCGATGGCTTAGCAAGATGGCTTAGGAAAAGAAGAACATTCCTGTGCCTTAAGCTAAATACCACTTTTTGACGTTTTAGAGAACATAAAAATCACGTTTTTTGAACTAATGGTACATAAGCCCATATCTGTTGTTTTCTTTTCTGTAAAAAAGAAAAGGCATTCCAGGGGACCAGCTCCGCGGTAATTGATGCTATCTGAAAGAGTTACTACATTAATATTTAGCTAATTCCAGTGAATGGGCCATTGTGTTTACTTAAACAAATGACATGAACACAGACACCTGACAGCATGAGGTATGCTTTTCATTTAGGTCAGATTTGTGAAAGTCTTTGTGTAGCCACAAAGCTCATTATTTATTTTGTGCTCTCAATGGCTTCTTTTTAGGGACTGTGGATGTGGGTGGAGTTTTTTTTTTTTCCCCCTAAGTAGAAGCTTTTAAAATGAAAGATTATTGAAACCATTTCAGTCTATGCCAGGCCCTGGGAGCCTTGTGATAAATAGGAGTCAAGTTCTCCCTGTGGACCTGGGAAAGAAGAGTTGTGTTTGTGGCATTTGACACCCAAAGTCAAGTGGCTCCGGGAGCTGCCTGCCCATTGCACAGGCAGCTGGGCTCCGAGGGAAGAATGCAGCCAGCCCTCCTCGCTCTGCCTCCCTCCCTGCTGGCCTGTGCGGTGCCCAGCGGTGGTCTTTGCCGCTCTTGGCAGCGACTTGGCTTTGTGCACCACCTTGACATTTAGATGCTCAAGGAGAAAGAAGATAAGAACGCCCGCAGTAAGACACTGCAGCTCCGCTTTTCACCGCGATTCCGAGAGCAAGCATGGGCCAGTGGGGGTGTGTGTTTTGGAAGCAGTTACTCTCATTCCTGATTTTTCTGTGAGAGTCCCACAGCTCAGTGTTGGCTGGGGGCCGTGGTAGGAGGGACGGGGCGGGGGTCGTTACCCGCAGAGTAGGGGAGCGGCTGAAACATGCATCAGACACACAGCTCCTCCGGAGACCAGGCAGCCTGTGGGTGGCAGAGTGTGTGTGCAGTCACTCGGGGCTCGCCTGCCCCAGAAAGGAGCCCAGCTACAAGTCGTTCTTCTGGAATGTTCCAGGCCCTGCTGATGGGTGCTTTAAGGGAGCCCAGATTTGGTGGAACACACACGTCAACAGTTAAATTGCCGTACAAGGCTGCCGTGGAGGTTGAGTGTGTGCCTTGGCCCGGGCTGGCCGGTCCAGACTCCATTCTCCCGCGTGAGAGTGGTTTGGGGGTGGAATCCGACGCTCTGGGGAAGCGGCTTCTCCCTAGCCATGGGCAGGAGGCGTGAGGCCCGTGGGCTCTGGCGTCAGACCGATTTGGCCCCAGCCCCACTCCTCAGAGCATCGTGGCTCTTGGCAGGTAGCTCAGTTTCTCGGTCCTGGTCTCCCCACCTGCAAACAGGGATTAGAACAGCGCCTTTCTCAGTGCATTGTCGTGAGGATTAATGCGTTGGGCATGCAAAGCTCTTAGCAGTGCTTGGCAAACACAGTGCACTCAGTCAACAGTGCTCACTGGCCATTAGGCGCAGAGGTGAAGAATTCACCGCAGTCTTGGGATGGAGGCTGGGGCGCTCCTGGGAGTCACGTGTGCTCAACGGGGCGAGTGAAAAACTCCTCTTCTCGAGCTGAAAAAAAATCTCTGTGTTTATGACTTTGAGAATCACAACACTTAATTGGTAGGCTCCTGCTATCAGCTCACGCGTGATGGCGAGATTAGAGTTTTCCCAATTAGTGTTGGAGAGAAAAAAAAATTATTTAAAAAAATTAAAATTTTTATGTAGCGACAGGTTTTTTTTTTTTTTTTTTTTGGTTTGTCATGTAAAGTGCTGGGAAATTAATGAGGCCTCGCTGGGTTGTTTTCTCATATTAGGGAGGTAATTTATACTGCTGATTGCCTGCTAAAGTAAAGCTCGGGTGGTTCCACTGCTGTGGCTTCTGTGGACAGCTTGTTTTCACTGGTGTGTGTGTGTGTGTGTGTATGTGTGTGTGATCATTTAGTGGGCGTGGCTCTCTGAAAGGATAGGATTTTGGAAGACTCAGCCATTCTTGCTATGCGTTTTGTCACTGTGAGTTTAAAGTAGCGTTTTAAAACATGATTCGACATGAAATAATTTTCTGGCACCAAGAACAAGAGAGAGAAGGTGTTTTAAATGCTTTCTTTCCCGTTCATAGGCATAAACCAACGAGCGGCCCTTCTCCAGGGACCCTCTGCTAGGCCAGCTGGCTGTGGCTTCTGAAAGCGTTTCCCAATGTAAATATTTCCCAGGGATTTGGAACACGTCGGGCCTCTCTCATATAAAACAAAACGATCCTACCTGCCTGGAGCTCACTCACAGAGGGGAGGCTGTCTGTTCTGTGCGTTTTAACGCTGTTTTCCAAAACAGGAGCGCCCTACTGGACCAACACGGAGAAGATGGAGAAACGCCTGCACGCCGTCCCGGCCGCCAACACCGTTAAGTTCCGCTGCCCGGCGGGGGGGAGCCCGACCCCCACCATGCGGTGGCTCAAGAACGGGAAGGAGTTTAAGCAGGAGCATCGCATCGGAGGCTATAAGGTAGGCTGAGACGTCCCAGGTTGGCCGCTGACGTTTGCATATTTCGTCTTCAGAGTCCCGAAAGCGCACGGGAGCTAGGGATTGGTCGTGTGGTCACCGTTCGCTGTTCCCTGCACCGGACGGCATTTTCGAGTTCAGGCCTCATGTGTGTCCATTGTAAGAGGAGGCTTTCGTAACAGAGGGGTCGAAAGCTGAGAGTCTGTTTTCTGTATGCTGTATGGTCTGTAAAACGTAAGGCTGGTGCAGAATTCGAGTCGTCAGAACAGTCGCCTGTGTGAGCAAGACTGGGCCAGCGCCTGGCGTCTCCGAGATATTTACTCCTTGTTAGGAGAGAGCTCAACGTCCCCGTGTCCCCCTGCCTCTGTCCTCTGTCTCCCTGGATTCTGGAGACTCCATCGCCGTGGAGCGGAGTCTCATCCCTCCAGGGAGTTGGAAACGGACCTGCTGGCTCCCCAGAGACTCCTGCAAATGCTCCCCGAAGCCTCAGGTCGTCCGTTTGGCCATCGTGGGGGAACACCCTGCATTAGTCTGCTTCTCCATTACCGCAATCAGGAAGCTGAAGCAGGCTAACTTCATAGAGAAAAAAAGTTGATTTTGGTCAAGTTTGGGAGGCTGAAGATCCCCGGTCAGGTGTCTCTGCTGGTTGCACCTCTGGTGAGGAGGACCCACGGGCACTGCGCTGGGAGTGAGAGGTTGCATCTCAGAACAGGAGCCGGAGTGGACCCACTCTTAAAGAGCTGTCTCCCTGGGACAACCTTAATCCCCTCTGAGGGTCCTCCCCGAGGGCCTGCCACTCCACCCCACCTCTTAAAGGCCCCACCACCTCCCAGCACTGCCACACTGAGGACTGAGCTTCCGGCACACGAACCCCTGGGGGGTGCACTCCAGCTGTTCCCAATCCACGGCACACCCTCTGCAGGCAGCGTCCTGGGCATTGAAACCGTAGAGCAGAGCGCGCTCCCGGCATAGAGGGGCCCTTGTCTAGCAGTGGAGGGAGACCCGAGGGCGCCGTGCAGTCCAAGTCCCACATCTGTGCGGCGAAGCGGTGCTGACAGGATGAGGGTGGTCAGGAGAGGGTGCTGGGCAGAGTGGGGAGGGAGGGCTTTTCAGGGCCAGAGTGGGCTGTCCAGATGATTTAGTGCGGAAGGGAGAACTTCCGGAACTTGATGTATGAAGAGGACGTACGGCAGCCTTCCAGTGGAACTCTAGGGTGCATTTGGAATGCTGGTTCCTATTGCTGTGGAATGAAGTGACTTTAGACATCTCCATTTACTGTCTTGCCATCTGTGCGCGTCTGGCGTGCAGGTATGGCGTGGCTTAGCTGGGTCTCCTGTGTGCTGGTCCTGTAACCAGGATTTCTGTGAAGGCCGGTGCTCTCTCTGGAGGGGTTAACTGGGGAAGGCAGTGTTCATGTGGCTGCTGTCAGGAGTCTCCTCCTCGCAGGTTGTTGAGTCCAGGGCCTGCCTTACTCCCGGCGTGGCTGGAGGCCGCCCATGCTTCCCTCCAAATGGGCTTTGCAACATGGCAGCTGCCTCCGCCAGGGTGAGCAAGTGGGGAGCCAGAGAGAAAGGGTGGAGGGACACAGGAGTCAGTGACAGCCTTCTGTCACCTTGTCGTGGGAGCGACATCCCAGCACTGTGTCACAAGGGAGGCGATGACCTCAGGGCATATCCCAGAGACTGCCAAGAGCTACAGGCATGGCTGGACCCATCTGAGAAGCCTCCACTGTGGGTCAGGGAGAGGAAGCTTCAGCTCAGACTCCAGGTTTCTAACAGCCACACGGGGCGGGGTTCTCGGTGGCAGCAGTGGGATGTCTGCAAAGGCCGGGTCTCACCATGTTCCACGCCAGCATCGCTGGACTCCGCCATTGTGTGCAACCTCCTGCCTTCCTGAACGTGCCCGGACCCCTTTGTCGACATCGCATACACAGGTCCTGGCATTTAGAGGATTATTTGCTTCTGCAAAAGATTCTGCCCTTTGAACAGAGAGAAATTTGTATGTAGAGGCCAGAACGAGGTCGCGGAGGGCAGGGAGTGGGCACGGGGCTGAGGCAGATCCCCCGGGAAGCAAGGACACTGTGGTTGTCCTTGGGAGACTGCTGGTTGCTGGGGGCGGGAGGCAGGGGCTGGTTTGTCCTTTGCTCTTAGTTCAGTTCTTCTTCCGGGTACTACAGATTGGAGGGCTGCCCCTGGGACAGATTAAAAACAAAACAAGCCAGGGGCAGGTGTTGTGTGGTGCAGTGGAGGCGCCCACATCGCATTTTGGAGTGCACAGTGCGAGTCCTGCCGCTGCTTCCAGGCCAGGTTCTTGCTACTGCATTTACTGGGAGGCAGCAGGTGATGGCCTAAGGTAGTGGCACCTCTGCCACCCAGATGGAGTTCCAGGCTCCTAGCGTGCGCCTGGCCCAGTCCTGGTATTGTGGGAGTGAACTGGCAGATGGAAGATGGCATGTGTTTCTCTCTCTCTCTCTGTATTTCAAAGAAATAAAGGCCAATGCACACTAAGAAATAATGAATAGACATGTTTCAGTAGGTGGTGCTGGTTAGAAAGAGTTAAACCCCTGACATGGGCCCGTGGGGTTATTCTAACCAGCAAATGTTCTCTGAAAACTCACCTAATTGATGTCGTTCCAACATTTTATTTAAACACAATGTTAGTGTAAGAATGGTGGTCAAAATCCTGGTGATTAGCTAATTTCGTCAACGCAGACAGCCTTGTAAATAAGTACAGAGAGAGCTGACGGGTCTCCCGGGACGGCGGCTCTCAAAATAAACGCGGCCAGCATCATCGTGATGGGTACGGAGCTTTTTGCAAATCTGATTTAGTGATTACGAATGTGCAGGGAGACCGAGGGCGCCTAATGAGGAGACGCTGCTTGATTTTTAGCAGGTGCAGTTCATTCTGATGAGTTACGACAACGCTCCACCAAGGGAGGGGGGCTCAGCCGAAGGTGGTAGCCTGCCCCGTGGAGCACGGCTGATGGGAGTGTTCGGGGGCATTTTACATTTGAGCTGTTCCTGGAGGGAAAGAGAAGCGGAATTTGTACGGAAACCAAAACTGAAAAAATATATGTGTATATATTGCTTTACCAAAAAAAAAAGGGGGTGGGGTGGGGTGGGGGAGAGTACTACATCTTTGGAATGTGGCATCCTGGCTGGTGGGTGACCTGGTCGTGTTTCTTTGCCCTTCTGGGTTTGTCTGGTGTGGCTGTGGCCGTGGTTGGCCAGCCGTCAGGTTGCAGAGGCTGGGGATGGGGTGTTCGCAGCACCGGCAGCGTTGGACATCGTTTAGGGGATGCTGGAGACTTAGAAATCCCACCCAGTTCCAGGGCCTCCTGGGACTTGAAAAGCAAAGACCAGGACTGACTCCTGGGAGCAGTGCGGTTACCTCACGTGCAGTCGTGCTAAGGATGTGTGACTCCAGCCCCAGAGGCCCAGCCGACAAAGGTGGTGGGGGTCCCGGCATGCAGTGCCCTGTGGGTCTGAGCCCCTGGCTGGCTCTGGTCCACAGCACAGGGGTGGGGCAGACTCTGGGGAGCCTGGTCCCTGGTGTTGGGTTTTCCCCTCTGATATTTTCTTCATTGTGTCCATGGACTTTTATAGAAATATGCTTCTGAACATTGGACCGGAGGGAGCTGTATGTGGGTACTTCAAAAATTTTGTAGAAAAATGGGATTAAAAGATTATTTTGGTGGAAAAAGATTGTGAAATCCATGCACGTTGTTTTTTTCATAATACTCATTTTCCGTGAACGTTTGCACAGCGTGTGGCTCTCATTTCTCGGGACTTCCCCACAGGGAGCGTGAGCCTGGCTGTAGTGTGGGGACCCCGACCTCGGTGTCCCACTGCTCGGACTCTTGTCACCGGCACACTTCATTCCACGCAGCAGCCAAGTGTCAACTTTTCCATGATGTGTCTTTCCAGAAATCGAAGGCCTGAAAGTTTCCGCAAACAAGTGTTTGTTATTTCTGCCATTTTTCTTCTCCCTCAAACCTGGCTGTGTTTGCTGGCTCTTTTAGCCTGTGGCCGGGCAGGCCCCTGGCCCTCCTCCACTGTGGGACGCTTGCTTTGAGATGGTAGGCGCTTGTGGCCAAGGGCTGGAGGACGGATGGAGACGAACGCAGAGCTCATCTCATGGAAGTGGCCAGAGCGGCTGGGTGTGCTGTGGTCTGTCTGTTCGTCAGGGCCCCGAGGCGGAGCCCTCCCGGGGTGGTGAGGGTCTTTTCAGGGTGTCTGCCGAGGCTGAAGGTGTGATTTCTCTCTGTGCGGATTTCTGAGCTTTTACAGCACGCCTGACCGCGGCTGAGTGTTTTAAGCTCCCTGTGCCTCAGCCCTGCCTTGAAGTGAGAAGGTGGGACAGATAATCTGGGACATCTCTGAAAACCCTGACTTAATAATACAGCCATGATGCAGCATCGGCCATTTTGCATCCTAAACATAGCCCAGTTTTTTTTTTGTTTTGTTTTGTTTTGTTTTTCTTGTAAAGAGGTGACCTTTATGGCAAGATATGTCTCAGGACTCTGAGCCGTCGTTGGAGTTTCCTGCAGAAAAGCCAGAGGCCGGCCCAGATTGGGGACAGGCCGCTCCGTCCCAGCTCGTTCGTGGGCGATGAGGAGGCGTAAGGGCTTCGCAGAAACCCTCGTTCCCTCCACTTCTCAGCGCACGAGAACGCAGACAGAGAGACCACGGGACACAGGGCTTCCTCACAGGGCTGTGACATCAGCACGGAAGCCTGCCAGCTGCCTTCGGGGCTAGCATTCCCCGGACCCCCTCAGGGGAGGGCAGCGCACGAGTGAGCACAGGCCGTTCGTGTCCAGGTGTGTTTCAGACGTAAGACAACGGTAGAACACCCTGGTGGTCACTCCCGAGCTGGCTGCTTCACCGCGTAGGTCAGCGGGGTTGAGATTTTCTGGGTGAGTTATGCATCGACAGACTTTTGGGTGTCAATGTTAGTCTTGCCCTGCAAGTATGTTTAGAGTTATTTTATATTTAGAGTTATAATATATTTATAGTTTATGGAGATTCTCTTAGCTAGAACTGTTCAGCATATTTTTTTTTTAAGATTTATTTATTTACTTGAATGAGTTACACAGACAGAAGGAGAGGCAGAGAAAGAAAGAGAGGGGGAGAGAGAGAGAGAGATAAAGAGAGAGAGAGAGAGGTCTTCCATCCGCTGGTTCACTCCCCAATTGGCCACAATGGCTGGAGCTGAGCTGATCCAAAACCAGGAGCCAGGAGCTTCTTCCGGGTCTCCCATGTGGCTGCAGGGGCCCAAGCACTTGGGCCATCTTCCACTGCTTTCCCAGGCCATAGCAGAGAGCTGGATCGGAAGTGGAGCAGCTGGGACTGGAACCGGCGTCCATGTGGGATGCCAGCACTTTAGGTGGCAGCTTTACCCGCTACACCACAGCACTGGCCCCGACTGTACGGCTTTAGTTCCAGATCGCACATCTGGTGATGAGGAGACAGTGTGTGCTGGTACAAGCCAACATTGTTGACTGCTCACCTGAGCCCTGACTGCCAGGTGCCCCTGGGTGTCACGTCACTCAGTCCTTCCGTTCCCAGAGAGGCAGTCTGGTTATCTTGCCCTCAAGGTGACAGCGGTACCGTTTAGGTCCCAGGGAGTTTTACCCCAGAGTTGGTGTTCTTGCTAACCTACTTCCTTCACATGTGGTTCCATGGTATTTAGAATACTCCATTACCATGGGAACCATGACACAGGCATCGCTTTGCCAAGAACGCGGCAGGATGGGTTGCCCTCGGCGCAGCATTGAGGGCAGACTTGGGGGTCTGATGATCTTCTCCCAACTTCTGTGGTCCCGAGTTGTTTGTTATGATGGCAAAATAAACATAATATACAATTTACTTCTTTAATACCTTTTAGCGTAGAGTTGAATGGGCATTAATTACATTCATTGTGTGTGCGGCCAGCAACAGAAATGTTTTCCACATCCCCAGAAAGTACTCAGTACCATGAAGCAGCCCCAGGTAGCCACTGCTTTCTGTGAATTTGCCTGTTCAGGTGCCTGTGTCAGTGGGATCGTAGGGTAGCTGTCCTTTTGTGACTTGTGTCCCTTACCCTAATGTGCTCCAGGTTTGTCCGTACCTCCTGAAGCATGACTCCACTTGTTTTTATGACTGAGTAATGTTCCCTTGCAGGGGTAGACTGTTTTGCTCTGTGCACTCTGTGCCCGTGCACGTGGGTCGCTCCTGCCTTGCTGCGGTGAGCAAGTCCCAGCTTGCCGCTGCTTTGGGTATAAACCTGGAAGTGGAACTGGTGGCTCGTGGGGCAGTTCGGCTTGGTTTATCGAGGAGGGTCATGGAGTTTTCTAGTGCACACACGCTGCTGGAGGCCACCGTCGCAAGCAGCTAAGAGACAGGCCTGGCCGTGTGTGGCTCACCGGAAGGTTTCAGAGGTTGTTTACCGAGCAGAGAGGAGCTTCTGCCACCGGTCCTCGGTCCTCGGGGGTCGGGTCGCCCAGCCCTGTTCTCTGGACACCTCCTGAAAAGCAAACTCCTTCTATTGAAGCTGGAGTTTAAGCATTAACAGGTGTTTGCCTCCACAGCTGCGTGGTGATAAGCAGCAGCTAGGGCCACAGTCCTTAACACGCAAGGCTTAGTCTGTGCAAATGCTTCTGGGAGGCGTGGTTTGGGGTCCCCAGGAGCCTGCTGGAGATGAGGGCCGGGATGGGACAGGAGTGTTTTGCACCTTCAGGACAGCGGGTCTTTGTTTCGTCGTTTGGGGTGGGGTGGGTGGGGGGCCTCCTGAGGCCAGGGTAACAAGGCAGCACTGTCTTCAGGCAAATTGACCTGACTGGTCGAAGGCGGTCTGGGGTGTATTTGTCATCGCATGGGCACAGCGTGCGAGCTGGCACCAAGAGCAGCTTCTGGCCGTTGACTCCACTTGTTACTGAACACCTGGCTGTTTGGAAAGGTCTCCCTTTCTTTTTGCAATGTGGAAACCAAACATCCAGGTGACAGCCTGAGTCTTTGACCTTTGGCCTGTGACCTAGGTGTTTTGGTATCTTAGAAAATAAATTTACATTCCCAGTTGTCACCTGAAGCTAGCTGGGGATTTAATGGGCACCTTGGGAGATTTAGATAAGAAGAAAAAATCCACGGAACCTGTCTGGGCCACCTTTTGTCTCTGCATCCACAGGGCCAGGGCTAGGATGCTTGTGCCACGTGCTTTGTTTCCGTATTGAAATGTTGTATTAAAAAGTCCTTGGTGAACCTAGTTTTGAAGCCCTGAGCTCTCTAATTTGTTACTTAGTAGCTGAAAAATAATGAAGAATTCCAGCACGATTTGGCTGTGGGCGGGGATGGAAATGAAGGTGCGGGTGCTGTAGGCTGGTAGAGGTGGTGGAGGGTCTCTCCTCTCCCTGGCTGTCGGGTTTGCTCTGCAGCCCGGCACCTGGTGCTGCGAGGATTTCCAAGGAATTGTTCCATGTTGACTTTCAATGGGTGTGGGAGAGAGTTTTGTTCAGGTTTGAAGAGTGAAAATGAGAAAAAAATAAAATGAACAGCAGTCACAGTCCCACCACTTAATTATACAAAGTGCATTGCTAATAATTTTGTATATTTATTTCTAATTTTGTATGTTTTCTTTCTGATTTGAGCTGTGTTTGCACAGCCATGCTGATCGCTTCAGGCCTGTGTGAATCTATAGGGTGGTGTGTGTGTGTGTGTGTGTGTGTGTTCTATATAAAACGCAATCACAGCCGGCGCCTCACTAGGCTAATCCTCCGCCTTGCGGTGCCGGCACACTGGGTTCTAGTCCCGGTCAGGGCGCCGGATTCTGTCCCGCTTGCCCCTCTTCCAGGCCAGCTCTTTGCTGTGGCCAGGGAGTGCAGTGGAGGATGGCCCAAGTGCTTGGGCCCTGCACCCCATGGGAGACCAGGATAAGTACCTGGCTCCTGCCATCGGATCAGCGTGGTGCACTGGCTGTGGCAGCCATTGGAGGGTGAACCAATGGCAAAAGGAAGACCTTATGCTCTGTCTCTCTCTCTCACTGTCCACTCTGCCTGTCAAAAAACAAACAAACAAACAAACAAATAAAAAAACAAAAACCGCAATCACAGCTGTATTGATTTGTGTTCAGTCTCTTATACTGATTGGTATCTGATCTCTTCTTGTAGATAATGAACTTGACATTACTGATGCCTCTTTTCTTGACGGAGCTCAGCTCTCTACAGTGCTTGAAGCAGTGGTTTTGTCCATGTGCCTTGAGTGTGTGTGTGTGTGTGTGTGTGTTTGGATTTATTTATTTATTTGAAAGGCAGAGTTAGAGAGGGAGATACAGAGATCTTCCATCTGCTGGTTCACTCCCCAAATGGCCACAATGGCCAGGCTGTAGCCAGGAGCCAAGAGCTTCTTCCTGGTCTCCATCGTGGGTGCAGGGGCTCAGGCACTTGGGCCATCTTTTGCTGCTTTCCCAGGTGCATTAGCAGGGAGCCGTATCCAAAGTGGAAGAAGCAGGACTTGAGCTGGGATTCCCATATGGGATGTGGGTGTCCCAAGCGATGGCTTAACCTGTCACAGCCCAATGTCAGCTCCCATCGTATACTTTTCTGTGGTCTAAATTTTTAGAAATGGGATTAACTAGGTAAAAATAAAAAAGTACATTGCTATTTTTTTAATAGATGCCACCAAATTATTTTACAGAAAGGGTTTTCTCAATTTCTGTTCTTGCTGTTTAGTGTCTGTTTTGCTTCCTACTCACCTAGTACCCAGTGACGTGGATCTTTCTAATTTTTGTTAATCAGCCACTGAATAGCAGTGTCTCATTATTGTTGTGATTTGCATCTCCATGATTGTTAATGAGCTGAGGCATCTTTTCATATGTTTATTGGGTGTTTACATCTCTTTTGGGGAAAGCAGAAATGGTACATTGGCCCTAACTGCCAAAATCTTTGTGGCACTGAAAGTCTGAGGAATTTAGAGAAATTCGTGGAAGGGCAAACCTGCAAAACCACCTCTGCCATTTGGGGCCTTGGTTTCCCACTTGTCGGAGCTGCTGATGCGGCTCTTAGCCGGCTGTTCAGCAGCCACTAATTAAGGGCAGGACATCCCCTACAGCAGCGTCAGGATCCCCACTGTCGGCAGCTCCTCAGCACATCATCCGTTTGGAAGATGCCACAGCTCATAAAGTTTGGGGTGAGCAGTGTCTCAAGAAATCAAATACAGAAGCGATGGTGTAAGAAGATAAATAGTAACAGCGCTGCATGGGGCCATGTTGATGGAGTACCAAGGCCTCTGAAAGGGCAGAAGCACCCTGTTTGCTCACTGTGCTACTTACCATCAAAGCGTTGCAGAAAAGTGAACCTGCTCGCACTGGTAGTGCGTGGCCGGGAAGTAACTGGGGAACACGTGACCTTGAAGAGGGATCCGGCGTGGAATGCCACGGCCCCAGTGAGAGGCTCCCACTGGCTTCAGAGAAAACAGTGGCATCCTGAGCTGCCTGCGCCAAGATTTAATGTCTTGGGCCGAGGCAGGCGGTGACCCCTCCCCGCACCGTTCGGGTTCAGTTCCATTTGGAATACGCCATGTGCCAAATCTGGATCTAAGCGCAAGAGAGACATTGACAGTTTGGATGGGGTCCAGAGACAGGCACTAGGCGTGATTAAGGGCTTACGGGCGTGACATTTGAGCGGGGCTCAAAGCACTGAGCCTTTACAGCAGGGCTCAAGGCTGGATTACATGACTTGGTGACGCTGGGGCCTGTGGCTGCATCCCTAAGTTACCCTCCACGGGACTGGTCCTTCAGGCAAGCACACGGCCCTTTCTGATGCGCTGGAGGGCTTGGGGTGAGGGAGGGTCTCTCTCCTTGTGGGCCCACCTGCCTCAAGCCCAGTCAAGGAGCTAGAACTTGCCGCCCCCACATGCTTAGCGTTGCAACTGTGCCGTGGCACCCAAGGGCTGCGGTTCCCGTGGGAATTCTCCCCGTCCTGCATACTTTAGCATCCGCGTCTCCCCACTGTGGCAGGTCCCGTCTCTCCCAAGGGGAGACCTCGCCTCCTGTTTTGGTTTTCCTGTAAGGGCACGGCCCAGCCTAGAGCAGAAAGCGGGCGTTTCTCCCATGTGGAGTGCGGATGTCCTCCAGTCCAGCCTCAGTGCCCTCAGAGTTGTCGTACTAGCAGGTGTTTCACAGGGAGAGACAGTCCATGTCCCCGCCCTCCAGACTCCGAAACGAAATGGTCACTGACGGCCAAGCGAGCCGACTGCCCGGAGCTCGGGACTGCGGGGCTCTGTTCGGAGGAGCTGGGCCTCCATGCCGCTGATCTGCCCTAGCACCGCAGGGCTGAGCACCGCCCTTGCGTTGGAACTCGGCAGCAGCAGCCGCGCCGGAGGCTGAGTGGCTGTGGCACAGCTGCGGTACGCAGCAGGCTCCCTAATCGCTGGCCGCTGGCTCTGCTTGGCACGGTGGGCAGTGCTCTGCCCTGTTTTTACCGCAGAGAAGTTTGGAGGCGACCTTCTTTATTCTCTAGTTGAGTTCCTGCTCCGTCTGCACCATCGGCATGTAGGCGGTGAAGACTCGGGGGTCATTCCGAAGGCTGAGTGACAGTAATGAACCGATTGTTAAGATCACTGGGCTCCCGCTTATTATTTTTTATTTCCGTTTCCCCAGAATGCCCTGTCCAAAATAACTATCAAGAATACTTTGGATTCAGATAGAAATAGTAAAGCCTTGAACCATAAAAAATTCAGGAGTTTGTGTTTTGTCCTGGGAAGGAAAACTCATGCTCGTTTGGGAATTTGAGACCATTGACATCTTTTGCAAGCGATGCGAGAACAGCGGAGTCGAGTCCGTGTGCCTGTTGAGAGAGCTGTGGCCAGGAGCCACAGAAGCTTCTTTTCACGTGTGCTGCTTATCTTTGAGAAGTCTCGAGGAGCCTGAGCAGATGGATGTGAAACTCGAGTTTCACGAGGACTCGCTGCTCCCATATTTGGAATTCTGGGTCTGCCTCTGAGAAGCATCTACTCAGCCCCTGCTGGAGGTGGGAGGGGTGGACGAGTTCCCGGCTGGAGCTGCTGGAGAGTTTGGGAAAAGAAATGAGGCGCGTTCAGACCGGAAGGCCCAGAACTGTCGGGGCACCTACCTCCTGGGCTCCTGGGAGAACTGAATGAGTTAATCCTGGAGGAAGGGCTCTGAGCGGTGCCTGGCGCGCAGTAGGTGCTCACTACTGCTGCCTCTCGGTGGTTCCCAGTGGGTGGGAGACCTGGTGGCTCTCCTGCCCTGGGTGTGTCAGCAGGGAGCTGGATCTAAAGTGGAAGAAGCAGGACCTGAGCTGGGATTCCCATATGGGATCCTATGCAGACCCTGGCCCTTGGGCTTCTCCTGGGGGTCCCTCAGATGGGGGTAGCACGAGACCCCCGCAGTCCCCCTGTGTATCTCAGGGTTGGTATCTGTTTCGTAGGTGGTCATGATGGGGACGGTGATCATTTCTTTGGTCTGAGTACTAGTTATTGTGAGGAAGGTGTGGAGTTCAGGTCGTTACCTTCTCTGCCTCCTCCAGCTTTTTTTTTTTTTTTTAAGTGTGTTTAGCTTTTTTAAAAAAATGATTTATTTATTTATTTGAAAGGCACAGCGACAGAGGGGGGTGGTTTCTTCCATTTGCTGGTTCCCTCCCCACATAGCCACTACAGCTCAGGCTGGTCTCCCACTTGGGTGCAGGGGCTCAAGTACTTGGTCCATCTTCTGCTGCCTTACCAGGCACATTAGTGGGGAGTGGGATTGGAAGTGGAGCAGCTGGGACTCGAACTGGTGCTTCAGATGGTATGCCAGCGGCTTCCTGTGCTACAACGCCACCCGCAACATTTGGTGTTCTGTGTTAGGATTGCTGACTAACCACCTGCACTTTGATCGTTTTAGGTGCGAAACCAGCACTGGAGCCTTATCATGGAGAGCGTGGTCCCTTCCGACAAAGGCAATTATACGTGCGTGGTGGAGAACGAGTACGGGTCCATCAACCACACCTACCACCTCGACGTCGTGGGTGAGTCTGCTGCTGCTTGCGTGGCAGCCCCACAGCCTGCTCTGGGTTGGCCCATTCGCGACCACAAAAGTGGGTGTGCTTCTGCGCCAAGGATTCAGGAGCCTTGGTCGCTCCACTCGTCCCACGTGCAAGCCATTCTTCAGAGGATCCCTCTGTCCTTGTTGGTGTCCTGCTTGCTCTGTAGCAGGGTTCGCAGGTTTCGCGCAGTCCTCTTGGTCCCGAGCACTGTCCTCTGTGAGCTGGTGTGTATGAGAACTCTGAGGCCGTGGGAAGCGAGGCTGCTCTGGAGAATGTTGTCATGTGCAGGGAAAAGGGTGCAGATCAGCTATATGATGATTATGGTTTTTTATTTGAGAAGTAGATCTTCCACCTGCTGGCTCACTCACCAGATGCCTGCAACACAGCCGGGGCTGGGGCAGTCTGACGCCAGGGAGCAGAAGCTCCACGTGGGTCTCCCATGCGGGTGGCAGCATCACGGTGTCACCCAGCGTGCACATTAGAGGAAATGGGGATGGAATGCAGAGGTGGGACTCGAACCCAGACATCCAGTGTGGGGTACGGCCATCCCAGGCAGTCCAGTGTGGGGTGCAGCCATCCCAGGCAGTCCAGTGTGGGGTACGGCCATCCCAGGCAGTCCAGTGTGGGGTACGGCCATCCCAGGCAGTCCAGTGTGGGGTACGGCCATCCCAGGCAGTCCAGTGTGGGGTGCGGCCATCCCAGGCAGTCCAGTGTGGGGTGCGGCCATCCCAGGCAGTCCAGTGTGGGGTGCGGCCATCCCAGGCAGTCCAGTGTGGGGTGTGGCCATCCCAGGCAGTCCAGTGTGGGGTGTGGCCATCCCAGGCAGTCCAGTGTGGGGTGTGGCCATCCCAGGCAGTCCAGTGGGGGGTGTGGCCATCCCAGGCAGTCCAGTGTGGGGTGTGGCCATCCCAGGCAGTCCAGTGTGGGGTACGGCCATCTCAGGTAGTCCAGTGTGGAGTGCGGCCATCCCAGGCAGTCCAGTGTGGAGTGCAGCCATCCCAGGCAGTCCAGTGTGGGGTACGGCCATCCCAGGCAGCATATAATTTGCTGAGTCAATCACCTGTCCTGAGAACTTTGTTTTTTATTTTACTTTAAACAAGATTGATTGAATGATTGATTTAAGAGGCACAGGGAGTTCCAGGAAAGAGAGAGATCTTCTACCTGGCGATTCACTCCCCAAATGCCCACAACAGCCAAAGCTGGGATGGGCCAAAGCCAAGAGCCTGGAACTCCATCTGGGTCTCTTCTGTGAGTGACAGGAACCCAAATTCTTGGGCTGTCTCCTGCTGCGTCTCAGGAACATTAGCAGGAAGCAGGATCTGAAGTGGAGTGACTGGAACTCCCCTGTGGTAGCGGGCATCCCAAGTGGTGACTTAATCGCTGTACCAAATGCCCAGAGAACTTTGTTTTGGAAAGTGCGGCGACGTAGCCCAAAGAAGGCCACGTGCACGAGGCTGGCTGCAGGGTGACCGAGGGTCCCACGGCTGAGCGTTGTGGCCAGCTAGAACCCGGTTCACGTCGAAGGGACCTGCCCTTCCTTAAGCAGAAAGTCAGTACGCGCGACCAGTTCAGTGTCTGTCCTGAAGCCTTTTCCTTTGTGAAGACGGAGACACGTGTGTGAGCTTCTTCGTCAGAGTGCACAGATGAGGCCGTTTCAACGCAGCTTTGTAAGGCCACGAATTCTTCCCAAGTGTTGCCTACAATGGTGGGCTTTTGTCGTCACTGATGGAGAGAGGGTGTTTCTCTGCCTTGTTGGAGGACCACTGACACCCAAGACGTCTGGTTGCGCGAGGAAGACGGGCTAAGATTTCTGATGTGCAGGGTCCCGGCTCTTCTCTGTCTTGCTCGAGTACCGTGACCCAGCCAGGCTGCCGCCTTTGGGTTACCTCGTTGGTCTGCCCTTCGTTACACGTAGTTTGCCGACCTCTGATAAGGACTCAACTCCAGGCTCACCCTGGTTGATTTCGCTCTAATGCTGGTAACTCCACACCCGCTCACCGTGCTTCGTGAACGAGCTCTGGCTCCTAGGTCATTCCCCTGCTGTCACCTCACACGTGAGGATTTCGTCTCCGATAAAATGCAAACTCTGAAGAGAGGGATGCCGCCGGTATTGGAATTGCCCGAAGAGCCATTACAAACCTTTCCATAAACTTGATCAACCTAATTGCCTAGATTTTTTTTTTATTTGACAGAGTTAGACAGTGAGAGAGAGAGAGACAGAGAGAAAGGTCTTCCTTCCATTGGTTCACCCCCCAAATGGCCGCTATGGCCGGAGCTGCGCAGATCCGAAGCCAGGAGCCAGGTGCTTCCTCCTGGTCTCCCATGCGGGAACAGGGGCCCAAGCACTTGGGCCATGCTCCACTGCACTCCTGGGCCGCAGCACAGAGCTGGACTGGAAGAGGAGCAACCGGGACTAGAACCCAGTGCTGCAGGTGGAGGATTAACCAAGTGAGCCAGGGCGCCAGCCCCTGCCTAGATTTGCTTAGTTAAAAATTTAAGTTCATTGAAAGTTAGACAGAAAACCATTTTGATAGTTTAATAAACCAAATGTAATGAAATCCATGGGACATTCTGCCTTAGAAAGCTTTATGTAGTCTTTACCTCCATTTCTGTATAAACATTCAGTGAAACTGGTGTTTCCACACTTTTTATTCAGAAATCTCAAGGTGAAATCTGGTAGGTCTTTGTCTAATGTTGATCCTCTGGATGTTCAAGAAAGTGACTTTGACAGCTCTCTCTTCTCATGGAGATATTTGCAGTCTATTTCTTAATGAGAATTATTATGTTCAGGAAGTTTACAAAACAGACATAAAGAGGAGTAGCTCAAATAGAAGAACAAACAAAACGGGTGACAAGCAATTGGGCACCGAGGTGCAGGTGGCTTGGGATTTACCTTGGGCCTTCCATATACTGAATTTGACATGCAAGTGTTTCTATTTCATGAGAGTAAGTGAAGTTTGAGGCTAAACGTTCTAAATGTCTAATTTTAAAATTAAATAATTTATTATTGGAGAAAAAAAAAATTGTGCTGTAGCAGTCCTGTGGGGTTATGGCTTCATACAGGCCTAATCGGTCAGTAGGATTGGCTGGGGCCAGTCCAGGAATCGCGGAGTCACGGCTGGGCCGAGGCAGGTTTGAGGTTGAGTTGTCATGTAAAACATCCCAAAGCCCCCGCCCCACCTCCCCCTGCAGCTTGCTGGCAGCCCCTCTCCGCGAGGCCCTGAGATCTGGATCTCGCTGGGAGTTTAGGGCTGGGATTGAATCGGCTGCTGAATAATGGAATTGTGCTGTCTAATGTTAATCCCCTGGCAGTCAGCCTTGCTGAAAAGAGTGGATGATTCAGTGGTGTAACGTGGAGGGAGCGTGGTGTGTATGGAGTAATGCAGAGAGAGGCCTGATTATGTCACAAATTTGGGAACCCGCCCAGCGAAACGCGGGCCAATAATGACACAATGCTGTTTGGGAATATCCATTAAAGCTCAGCTCCAATAATTTTCCAAGCCTTGAACCTTCTTTATAAATAGAAGCCAAGAGTCAGTGGAGTATAAGACGTTTTTGGTGCAGATGGAGGTGTGAAGTACTCCCCCGATCTGTGCCCGGAACCCTGAATTGCTTTGCGAGGCACCAGTGAGATAGGGATTGAGTCGGCTGAAGCGTCTCCTGTAGACTGGCACGGCTGGCAGTGGCGCTGAACATCTCCGCGAGTGGAAACAGAAAGGAGTCAGGCTTAAGGGAAGAGTCTCTGGTCGCCCGCAGATTTGATGTCGCTGGGTGATAACAGCTTCCAAGCTCCCTGTCTGTTTCGCAGAAAGTCTGAAACTCTCTCGCGGTGAGGATCAGGCCCCGCTCTCGTTCCCTGAGGTTTTATTTTTGTTGCTATGAGACATAGATTTGTGGTTGAGATACTGCGAAGCATCAGAATGGGTGCGATCCTTTTATTGAAATTCCTCCCTGGAAAGGCATTCCCATACGCACTTGAATGTAAAAGCCGTGTAATCTAAGTGACGTTCCTGTGTTCTGGAATTAAACAGCGAGTGAGTGTTTGTATGAGGGACGTGCCTCGTTTCTGGGAGCCCTTTGAGGGGCTTTGCTTGATCCTCATTAAAATGGACACCATTACTTAGTAGCCGTGGACCGTGAGGGAAAATCAGTGTAAAGTCCTACACTTCGGTCATTGTGGTGATCGTAAAGCGGGCTCCCCTGAGATCGCTGGCTCAGGGGGTGGTCGGCCCCGGCGGAGTTCACCGTGATGGTCCCAGGGCCTTGCCACTGGCCAGCTGCAGGCCGGCATGAGCCCCTGACTGCTCCCTTCCCTTGTGTCAGAGACTGAAGGAGCCCGGATTCCCGAGTGGCAGCCGAAGAGCAGCCTAGGGCTTTTGTGGGAAGAAAGAGTAGCAGGACGCCAGCTACACACCCGGGGTACAAGTGAATTGGGCCAAGCTATATAACTTTAAAAAATTATTTTTTAAATTTATCTGTAAAAGTTCCAGAGCGCACGCATGCGAGAGAGAATCTTAAATCCTCTGGTTCACTCCCCAAAATGGCCTCAGCAGCTGGGGCTGGGTCAGGCCAAAGCCGGGAGCCAGGAGCTCCATCCAGGTCTCCCACGTGGGTGGCAGGGGCACAGGCACTTGGGCCATCTTCTGCTACTTTGCTAGGCACTTTAGCAGGGAGCTGGATCAGAAGTGGAGTGGCCAGATCTTAAATCAGTGCTCCAATGTGGGCTGCGGTGTCACCAGCGGCGGCTTAATCGGTGGCACCACGACGTTAACCCTGTTTTTCAACCATATTTTTGAAAGGCTTGTTTATTGGAAACGCAGAGTTACGGAGGATTTAGCTTTGCTGAGCCTTTTTATCCTCAGAACAGTCGGAGCCGTATACTTGCTGCCTCACTCCTGTGATGGGGGTTCGTTTCCTGGAGCTTCTGGGCAGAGCCACAGCCGTTTATTCTCGGTCGGGTCTGGAGGCTGAGAGCCCAAGGTTGAGGTGTGGGTGAGTTCACGTTCCTTCCCGCCACGGTGCCGTTAGCCGTGTGCGGTGCTGCTGGGCGTGGAGCCCCCGCTCCCATCTCTGCCTCCGCACCACCAGGCTCTCTGCGCGTCCCCAGCCTTCCTGTGTTTCTCTTGCGAGGACACCTGCCGTCGGGTGTAGGGCCCACCTGAATCGGGCATGCTCTGCTTCTGAATGTCACTCACCTACATCTGCAAATTCTTTTTCTTTTTTTTCCAAACAAGGTCACATGGACAGGTTCCAGGGTCTGGGGTATGGGCTTAGTTTCTGGGGGGTCTCAGCCGACCTCACTGCAACAGTCACGAGGCATCAGTGGGGTTAGCACATATAGGCAGCAACTTAGCACAAATGCCAGCTTCCTCCCATCCAAGCCTGCACCCATTCGCAGTTAGAAGGCACCTTTAATCCCTTGTTAGCCATGATCAGAAGTCTCCTTAGCAAACTGAATCTCGCTTTGGGTGCAGTGGCTGTCACGTCTCCTGCTGAGGTTTTCACCCTTGGTTCCCGCTGCCCTCACGGCTGTCCTGGGACCGGTTTCGCTGTTGGAGTTGCAGAAGAGGTGGTGGAGTTGAGTGCTTGGGGTTCCCTGAGTGGCCTCTCCCGCCCCCAGTGGTGACGCCAGTGTGCAGGGGAGGAGTGATATGGTGGAGGCACTGGCCAGGGGCCTCCTTGCAGCCCACAAGGGCTTCCCCACAGTGAGACTCCAAAAAGGTGCCGCTCCAACCCCAAAACAAAACCCTGCATGAGAGCGAGATGGCAGGAACTCCAAAGACCACTCGCTCCTCCTCACTTCTAGACACGTTGCATTAGGAACTCCTGCATCCCCGGAGACCATTGGAGCTTTCCTTGCGAGCTTTCCTTGGGTGGCAGAGTGCAGTGGCCATGGGGTGGCCTCTGAGTCACTGAGGCCAGGCGAGTGCCCCCTCCACCAAGGGCCAGAGTGAAAGTCGTAGGCAGCAGGCAGGGAGTGGATGCTGGGGGGCTGCGAGGGGCCACACCTCACTCCTGGCTGGCTGCAGCCCGCGCCAGCATCCCTGCCGGCCGGCCCTGACTTGCCCAGTGGTAGACTGGAATGGGCGCTGTCGTCCAGCCCTGCACGTGCATCTGGACGTGACGGGACACAGCCTGCAGCAGCGGGAATCTGCCCCGGCGCGCGCTCCCCGCGGGTGTGGGCTGGGGAGGAAGGCGGAGGCTCTTGTTCTGAGCACTGACTGGCAGGCATGCCCGTGGAGTCGACACCTGGCCCTGAGCTGCTGGCGGCCCGTCCCAGGCAGAGGGAGATGGTGCACGTTGCTCACTGCTTGGGGCAGCCTCTGTCCGTGGCAGGCAGAGGCACCGGTGTGATCGCCGAGCCGAGGTGAAGGGCCGAGGCCGGTGAGAGCACCCTGAGCCACACAGCTGCGGAGGGAGCCGGGCCTCTGGTGCATTTGGAACGGGTAGCGTGCAGTAGATTGACAGGTGGTGGCCATGGTCGTTAACTAACTGCTTCCTGGGTTACTGAAGCTGTCGAAGTAGGCTCGGCCCTGCTCGCTGGCCCCTGGTGGACAGGTCTCCATCTCACTTGGCTTCTGGACAGAGCTGTGTCCCAGGGAGGTGAGGGCTGCCCGTGGTGGTGATGCGTTTCTGTGGATTTCTGGGGATTTCCACACACTGAACACCTGACCACGTTGCCACGTGCTGCCTCTGCTTTTCCCCAGAGCTCACGAGCCTCGTCCCCGGGGAGCTCCGCGGGTTTCTGAACTTGAAGCCCCTTGACCTAGCAACGGCCTGGCCAAGCCTCATTCAGCTCCTTGGATCCTCTGTGCTGCTGATCTTGCTGCCAGCGCATTCTCTTGCATTTCCAGCTCCACGCGTAAGATGTGGTGCTTCCTCCCGATCCTGCCTTGTGCACGCCAGCTCCAGGGTTGTGAAATCTTGCTGAGGGAGGCAGGAAGCCCCTCTGTTGAGAAAGGATTGAGGAGGCACCACCGGGTAGTAGGTGGCAGCTGTGCCTGTTGGGTTAACACGCAGTTCTGGCACTGGAGCAGGGATTGAGTGCGAAGCACCTTCCAGGGCTTCCTTGTGGCTCCAGCAGCCGCCTTTTCTTTGCTTCCAAACCTTTGCTACCCAGGGGAACCCTCCAGGGGCCCCACTCCTGCCCAGACCCTGTCCCTGAAGGTTCAGATGGGAATCACACAGTTGGGGTGGGGTGGGTGGGGTTCAAGATCTATTTCCATTCTTTGCTCGGTAGCCCTGGGAAAGTCCCGGAACGTGGGAGCCTCAGTCCCCTTATCCGTGTAACCGGGCGATGGCCCACTTTTCTGGCAGCCCTATTCAGAAGGTGAGATGAAGGGGCATGTGGGGATGACGGTGCCACGTGGCTGGTCAGTTGCTGCTGTCGAGTGGCCGCCCTCCTGCTGTGTCTCCAGGCTGAGATCCCCACTCCTCTGTCCCTGACCTGGAGAGTGGTCAGTCCTGTCCCTTCCCCCGGCACAGGGCTTTCAACACTTCCTCGGGTAGCTACTGTTTAATGAGCTCTGATTGCTACATAGCAGCTTTCCATTCCTGTTTCACAACTGGAATTCCAGGGGGCAAAGGCTGGCCAGGGAGCAAGTGTGCTGATGGCAAATAAATAGTTTCCTGCAGGATGGATACCAGCGAGGAGCACTCCTTCCCGGCGCCGGGAGCAGGTGGTGTTCTGTGGGCGCCAGCTCTCTGGGCTGGGAGTAGACACGCGCCAGTGCGCATGGGGCCTGTTAGACCCTGCGATGCTGGCATTTGTGCCCTGTGCTCTGCAAGCTGTCAGTTGCACTTCGTTATTAAAGATTTATTTATTTATTTGAAAGGCAGTGTCAGAGGGGAGAGAGAGCGTGAGAGAAATATTGAGATCGATCTTCCATTTAAAGATTTACTTCCCAACTGCCTGCCACAGCCAGGGCCAGGCTGAAGCCAGGAACCAGGAACTCCATACTGGTCTCCCACATGGATGGCAGGGGCCCAGACAGCCGGGCCGTCTTCCGCTGCCTTCCCAGGCTTGTTAGCAGAAAGCTGGATCGGAAGCTGAGAGCTGAGATTTGAACTGGAGCTATGATGGGGGATGCCAGTGTCAGAGGAGGCAGCTTACCCCCCTGCACAGTGACACCTGCCCATCGACTGCACTTTGCACCACAGTGGACAAAGGAAGCCTTATTGATCGTGTCGGTTCTGGCAGGGGACCTCACTGAGGTGGCTGGAGAGAGGGCCAATATTTGGTCTGTTGTCTAATCTTTGGCATTGAACCTGGGGTATGGGCAAAGAGGATATAGAAGTGTTGTGATTGGGTTAATGTCTTACTGCTTTGCGTAAGAGAAAGGGGACGCAGCGGAGAGAAGGCTGTTTGGATAAGTGAGCTTAGTTTGAAGCTGTGACCTCACGGAGGGGCCTTACAATGTATAGCAGTGGCCGGAACTTAGCAAGGTTCCTGTCAGTGTGTGCTGACTGAGCAGCCCTAATGCAAGATTCCAAAGTTGTGGGACAGCGTGTTAGGCCACCACTTGTGATACCAGCATCCCATATGGGCACTGGTTCAAGTCCCGACTGCCCCACTTCCGACCCAGCTCCCTGTTGTGCCTGGGAAAGCAGTGGAAGATGGGCCCCTAAATCCACATGGGAGACCCGGATGGAGTTCCAGGCTTCTGGTCCATCCCTGGCTGTTGTGGCCATTTGGGGAGTGAATCAGTGGATGGAAGATATCTCGCTCTCTCTCTCTCTCTCTCTCTCTTCCTCTGTCCCTGTAACTCTGCTTCTCAAATAAATAAATAAATCCTCAAAATTCTAAAATGCTCTGCTCTGAAATACAAGATTTTGAACGTCACCATGCCAATCCATGATCTATAACATTTTGAACATAACACTCAAATAGTTTAGGATTTTCGGATTAGGGATGCTTATCCAGTAAAGTCTATGCAAATATTTCAAAATAACAACAACCACAAAACTCTAGAATCCAAAATACGTTGGGTCCCAAGCATTTCAGATAAGGGATACTCAACCTGTGATAGAAAGACAGCTTAATGAGTTACGTATATTTAAGGTATTATAAATTCTGAGACAGAAACTCTGCATTTGCTCTTTAAACTCACACAGCTTAATCACAAGCTGCCCATATAAACCAAAGAGCTCCAGTTGGGAAACTGTGCGCAAACTGCCATTAGGCTGTGAGTGTGGACGTGCCACTGTCACCTCCCAGTTTTCAGTGGTGCACCCACTGGTTGTCACGGCACCCTGCCCCTTAGCAGACCTCGCTCTTGCATTCCTGGCCTTCGTGTGTGATTTATTTTCGTGCCGAGTTTGATTCTGAAGGTGGCTGAGAGTTGCTGATGCATTTTCCACACCAGCAGCTCAGGTGGCCACGGGGACCAGTTGGCCGCAGGTGCTGTGTCGCTGCGGGAGGTTGTTCTAAGAAGACAGAGATGAGCAGCGAGAACCTCGTGGCCTTGGTTGGGAGGGAGAGAACAGGGTGGAACACTCTAGCCAGGGTCGTGCGTGTTGCGTCGTTGTGAAGAACCCAGTCTGTCTGTGGAATGCAGAATGTCTCTGGGTCTGTACTTGGTCACGAGGACAGCGTCACTTGAGGGAGGCGTCGACTCTGCGTTCCTGGAGTTCCCACTTCATTGGACAAAAGATCACGACCTGTCACATGAGACAGTTCTAGACAGCAGTGGCGATTCCTGGGAGCTGACGGATGATCTCAAACAAGGCCTGTGGGAGTTCTGTCCTCACCTAAAGGAAGTGTACGGATCTGCACGGCAGTGCCGGCGTCTCAGGGAGGCAGCGGCCCTCCTTACTCTGGAAGCATCGTCTGCTTGGCTTGAAGAAGGAAGCTCTCATTTACTGTCTGCGCCTCTGGAGCAGGACTAAAAGGTGAAAGACTCAGCTCTTTAAATTCTACCTCGTGGTCAGAACGGGAGGCCATTGCTGAGCTTCCGTCAGGGAGGCTGCCCGGAGTCTCCGTCCGCTTGGCCAGTGAGACGTGGAGCTGGGATATCCGACTTTTGTAACCTGGGCGACCACTGTGAAGTTTCTCTGAGGTGATGGCTTGTGCCAAGGAGTGTCCAGACCCACAGCTGATTTTCCGTGTCTGAGGTCCATCTGCAGGAAACAGAGGGGTTTATAGTTCAATGTCTCACGCTGTGTGTACCAAAGGAGACGCTTCTTGTTTGCTCAGATGGGCTGAAGGCATGCACGTCAGCGGGACTCACCACAGGAGCAGAACAAGGCCTTGGAAAGATCAGCATGATAGATTTTTCTGGATTTTTCTAGAAGAGCGGCGTTTTAGATGGTGAAAGTTCATGAAGCCGGTTAATGTTTGCACCCTTGACATCCTTCTGTGTCTGTCCACACCCAGCTACCTCATTCTTGCTAGTGGCCCCTGTGCTGTTCTCAGTGGGCCCGGTAGATTTTACTGAATCCTTTTGAGGTTGCACACATCTTGTGTTTTCTAATTACAAAAGCCGCTCCAATGACAAATGTGGTGCACACCTAGTGTTTGGGCACCTGTGTGAGTATTTTGCTAGGACAAGTTTCTAGAGGTAGGCTAACGGGGTCCTTCTCGGCAGATACTAAAATGCTTACTTTGGGCCCAAGGAGCTTCATTTTGAGCAGTGCTGTCTTTGACCGGGTCTCCTTAGTGGTTTGGTTTTTAGCGTCTGTAGATTATTTGAGAGAAGACGCGCTAATTCAGAGTGCAGCCTTTGTGACAAAGGGTGTGTTTACTTCCAGAACACTCTGTAAAACTCCTGCACACTCTTCCTGTGAGGGGCGCCCCGCTGTGCAGACCCCAGCAGATCATCTTGCATTCCTGAGAGACGGGCACCCCAGCCCCCGGGGCCAGTGGTGGGATGGCAGCGCCCTGATGCGATCCCCTGCGGGCCCGGCCCTCAGCTGTGTTTACCCCGCACCTCAGGAGGGTGCTGGGGAGCTGACCTGCCTTTTACATCAGAGTCAAAGCCCTAGCACAGTGGAGGGAGGGACCATGTGCGAAGTCTGTGCTAAGGGAGAGAAAAGCTTTCCTTTAGTAAACTGGACGAGATAAGTACACTTAGCTGACCAGGCAGGTCGGTTTTCCTTGGCCCTGGAAATATATCTGGAGTGGGGACACCTTTACCTTGTCTCCCTTCTAACAACATTGTGGTCTAAGGAAAATTGGGAGCTTTTCCGTCTTTGAGCCAGTTTTGAGAGTATCAGGGTCAGGGACATTAAGTACATTGACAGTGTGTGACCAGAGTGGAGTCTGGCTCCAAAATTCTTTCACCATCCCAAAGCTTTCCTTTTCACAAGAGGGACGATGTTCTCCAACCTCCGTTGGGCGTGAATTTGTGGTCAGCAGAGAGTCTTTGGTTCTGGTTTACTGTTTGGAAGGCACAGAGCCCAGGGTACCTTCAGCGTTTGGGGTGTAAATAACACACAGATCTGCCCTTGTAATTCACCCCAGAAGATCCAAATTGACACCCAGCTGGTAGGAGCCACTCAACCCCAAGCCAAAGCATAGAGTCGGTGACGTTAATTGGGGAAGGTGCTTTGTCCCCACCTGCTTGGCTCTTCCCAGGCCGGAGCCCCGGCCAGCACTGCCCCGTGCCTCTCCACTCCAGCGAGCAAGCACAAAGACTTGCTTCTACGGTTTCACACGGTGCAGCCTCCATAAGTCACTTTGTGACTTCAGAGCTGGAGGGAAGAAGGCGCTCATCTTTCCCCAAACCGGCTCATTCTGTAGACTCGGCGGCCCTGTGTTGGAGGCAGCTGGATCCCCGCAGGCCAGTTCAGAGGTCCAGGCTGACAATGTGGGCACCTGGGCCACCGGGCAGCAGAGGAGAAAAGGAGCACTGCCCAGAAAGAGCAGCGGACCAGTCGCTTTCTACACAAAGTTTAAAAAATGAAAAAAAAAAAAAAAAATGTCAGCGTAATTGAGGGAGCCCAGCGTCCCAGGCCACTCATCTGTTCTGGGCACCTGGACTCTTGTGCTGGTCTCCAGAGCTGGAGAAAGCATAGGGAAAATCCAACAGTGCCCAACTCAGCAGAGCCTGTCTGACTCAAGCCCATTAGGCAGAATCTTCAGAAGGCAATGAACTCATTCTACTAATTGTAATTAGCGTGAGGCCTTTAGCGACTCATTGGGCTCCTCCAACTTCAGAGAGCTTTCCTGGGCCCCCCTGCTAATCGCCGTGCCTCCTGCTAACTGGTTTAGTGTGTTTTTTCTGCAACAAACCAGCCACCGCCTACTCTTTAGAAACACACTGGGCTGGGCTTCACCATACAAGACATCTCGGGGCTTCTCACTGGTCCTCCGCAGTGCACCCCTTGGAGTTGCTAAGAAACTGCCCTGTTGGAGGACGGGCAATTCAATTTCGATTTTATTTTAAAGACAGTGCCGGCAAGGTTAGCCACGCTCCGAGCGGGCGCCCCAGAGCAGGAGATGAGCCGTTTCCAGCTCCGTCCTGGGAGTGCCGTGGGCCCGCACACCCCCAGCTCGGCTGCCGGACATGGCGGTTTTGAAATGGTTCTTTGTGGCAAGTGTCCCTGAAGTTTGGGGAGAAATCTCGAGGAGGCCGGTATGTGCTGGGAGAGCCGCGACTCTGGGCTTGATTAACTTCGAGGTGTAATTGGCGAGCCTGCGTCTCCTCTGATCCCTGGGATGCATGTTGACTGAGGCCTCTCCAGTGGGTGGAGGTTTTTTATGGCCTTTGCTATGTTGCAGTGCGAGTTGTAGATCTCTTATGAACAAGCAGATTATGATGGCCAGAGGAGGACTGGCATGTTATAAAGCCGCAGCGGTCAATTAACCAAGATTTATTCTCTGTCACTCAGGTAGTTTCTGCCCGCCCCTGCCCCCAGGAAGAAGCAGGCTGCGTTTTCCTCCTGCCGTGTCGAGTGGGGCTGTGGCCCCCCAGCTGCATGGCAGGACTCGATCCAGGGGGCTTGGAGAGCCAGGCTTCTGAGTGGGCTTCCAAGAGTGGCCACTTAGAAAAAAAAAAAAGAGCGCAAGAGCACCCGAGTGGGAGAAGGCACGGGGAGAGAACGTGTTTTTTTAAAGCACTTCAGTCTGTGTTTACTACGCATTTATTTGGTGGAGCCTCATTCCAGCCGCGCAGCCAGCTGTCCCCTCGGCAGCGGCCGCACCCTTTGGACGGCTTTCCACGCGATTCACCCAGGGACCCCCGCGAGTCGCGATCGTGGCCTGTCCTGCCCCATCTGCCGCCCGCTGAACTCGGAATGTTTTCAAACCGCAGCCCAGGGGCAGAGCTGAGCCGCTGGGTAGCTTTCGGCTGTCCCTGTATTTTTTTCAGGCCTCCTACGAGAAGGAAAATCTGGTTTATATAATATGTGAGAGTTAAACACGCTGTAAGAGAACCCTGCCTGGCGCTGTAAATCCTTCTTGCTGGGGAAGATGTGCTTTGCGTTATCACGCAGAACGGAGCCAGCACTGGGCTCTGGCTCTTGTGCACGGATCGCGTTCACAGCCGGGTCTTTATATACCGGCCTGCTGCGAGACACATTGCAAACACCAGGGCTTTGGTTTGCCCAGGGCATGCTAAGGTTCCGGGCAGTGCCCATTTGCCGCTGGGGTCATCGTCCCCCTTGTCTCTGTCCTCTTCCCGGGGCCCGCTAGGGAAGCCAGCAGCTTGCTCCTCAGCTGTCTGTGCCCGCCCGGTCTTCATCCCGCTTTTCAGAAGTTGGAACACGAGTCCCAGTCTTGTCCTCTTCATCCTGGTCACTGTTCTTAAGGCTCTGCTGGACACCGAGGGGAGCCCGGTGGCCAAAGCAGAGGAGGTGACAGCGGGGCGCCGGCTGACGCTGGCATCCTGGGAGCCTCTAGGAGACGTTGTGGGCCCCCTCCTATGACTTGTGTAAGGGCAGAGACTAAGGTTGCAGAGGAAATCAAAGCCTGAGGTGGAGAGAGGAAACATGAGGCCGGCTGACTTTTAAGAAACATTTTAAATAACATTCTCTAAGGTTTCATTGTATACCGAAGGCAGCTGTAATAAGTTCTGGAAGGCGGTGTAAGGTTTCTGCTGGGAGGGTCAGGCTTGCAGTTTTTGTACCCAAAGTGAGAAAGGGCCGAGGGGGAGTCAGGGGGTGGTTAAGAGGTTATTTTGAATAAGGTGAGAAAATTTGGACAGATGAATTCAAGCCTGCAAGTGGGTAGCATGGGGCGTGCTGTAATTTGCACATGCAATAACATTAAACCATTGCACAAGGGTTTTTTTCTCTTCCCGTGAAAATAGTCCGGATAGCAATGGAATAACTTAATAACTGGAGCTCAACAGCACTGTGACCACAAGTAAAACAAGACTGCAGCTCTGTGCCGGGCCCTGCCAGTGTTGCCCCAGTGACTAAGTTCCCTGTCGACGGCTGGCGCAGGCCAGCAGTGTCGGGCGGAATGAAAGCTCTCATTGTTTGGGGAGCATCGTTATTTGGTATTACATGTACAATGTTTGCTTGTGAAACGATTTATTAGAAACAAGCATGTTTAAGAAAGAGGACTTGGTTTGAAATTCAGTTGATCTGGCTTATGACATTTAAGGTTTTATAGGGCTTTTGTTTCTAAGAAAAGACCTTTAGGTCCACTGTAAATATTTATCTTCTCACACACACACACACACACACACACGGTGTAAAACTGGAAAACCAAGCCAGGGCAGCAATTGATAGCTAAAGACCATTTTGGTTTTCGCTTTTTTTTTTTTTTTTTTTTTTCCTATGGGAAGAAGTAAACTTTTATATTTGATGATGCAAAGGAGCTTATTCTGTGAACTTGGCTGGCAAGGTTGGCCCAGTGGACAGTCTTCCCCCACGCTGCTGAAACTCTCTGTAGGAGGCCTGATGAGCAGAGGAGAGGCCGGGTGGGTGTGCGACATTAACTGTGGCCTTCCCACGTGAATGGACCAAGTGGGATCAAAGCAGGGCTTGGTCACTGCCAGCAGCACACTTGGCACCTGCTGCCTCCTAGACCTGACCGGGAGGCTCCCCGTGGCCATCTTTGGGACACCATAGCAACCAAAGAGTGAGGGTTTTGGATGATGTTGCAAAAGAGTCCACCTTTGAGGTTTTTCTGCCCACAACAAGAAGCCTTGCTTTCTGGGTTCTTTTCCCAGGCTCCGTGAGTGATAGGGGGGCAAATAAATGACTTCTTTGGGGGCTCTGACGTCCTTATCTCTATAACACAGAAAGGCAGGTGTCTGTGACGTGTTGGGCGATTCCAGAGTGCAGCGTGCTAAGGGTAATCACCAGTACTTTTTCTTTCTTTTCAAAAAGTTTTAAAGGCCAGCAGCAGGCTTGTGCAGTAAAATCAATTTGCACATGGTCTGGCTCTTGTCCAGCAAATTCCACTAAATGATATTTTAATCTGAAAGGCCAAATACAGAAAAGCTCAGAGAGCTATCTGTCTGTGTGCCGTTTCCAAGCCAGCACGTGAGGGTTCCCTGGTGCAGTGTGGAGACATCCTGGGTGTGTTAGGCTGGCTGGGGTCTCCTCCGTTTGCTTGCTGCTGTTCAGATGGAGGCTAATGGCAGTGGTGCCCACCGGGCGAGGAGGCAAGGGAGGATGGCTGGCCTTGGCAGGCATTAGGGACGGAGATGTTTGTGAGTGGACTGGTGATTGGGTTTTGTGTGGCTCTTGACAGAGCTGTTGTGTAGGAGGGTTCCGGTAAGTTTGTAGTAATCTGCCAGCCTATGGTGCAGTGGGTTAAGCTGCTACCTGCGTTGCCAGCATCCCATATGAGTCCTGGCTGCTCCACTTCCGAATCAGCTCCCTGCTATTGTGCCTGGGAAAGCAGCAGCTGGTGGCCCAAGTGCTTGGGCCCCTGTCACCCTCGTGGGAGAGCCGGATGGAGTTCCAGGCTCCTGGCTTTGGCCTGGTCCAACTCCAGCCTTTGCGGACATTTGGGGAGTGAAGCAGCAGATGGACCTTCAGTCCCCCACCGCGTGTGTGTGTGTGTGTGTGTGTGTGTCTGCCCTCCAGGTGCACTCATATTGCAAGATTTCCTTCCTTCTTAAAGCCAAATGTGTTCCTTCTTCTGGATACGCCTCGTTCTTTCTCTTATCCATTCATCTGTTAATGGATGTTTAGTTTGTTTCCTTATCTTAGCTGTTGTGAAAAATGCTGCAATGACGTGGAAGTGCTGATAGCGCTGATCTGGTTTCAGTTCTTTTGGGTCGATACCTAGGCATGGGCTCACCAGATTGTGTGGTAGTTAGATTTTCAGTTTTTAAAGAAACCTCCGTTTGGCTTTTTCACAGTGGCTGTGCTGTTCTGTATTCTCAGGAAGAGTTTGTGGGCTTCAGTTTCTCCCATCCTTCCTTACCAACACTTTTATTTTTTATATTTATTTATTTTTTAAATTTTATTTATTTGAAAGAGCTGTGGGGGCGGGGGAGGGGAGTCAGTCCACTGATTGGCTCACCAATGCCACAACAACCAGGGCTGGGCCAGGCTGAAGCCAGGGGCCTGGAGCTCCATCTGGGTCTCCCACATGGGTGCAGGGGCCTACATACTTGGCCATCTTCTGCTGCTTTCCCAGGTGCATCAGCAGGAGGCTGGATCGGAAGTGGAGCAGTATGCAGTGCTGGTATCACAGGCAGCAGCTTAACCCACTACACCACAATGCCAGCCCCTATGTTTTCTTTGAAAATAACTATCCCACCAGGTCCTGATAGGTATGGGGTTATGTCTGATTTGCATTTCCTTGTAAACTTAGTGATTGCTGGTGCTGAGCATCCTCTTGGGTCACTGTAGGCCGTTTGTGTGTCTTCTTAACAGAGATGCCCGTTGACTTCTCAGCCTGTCCTGCAGCTGTGTGCGAGCTGATGCCTGGGGAGACTGGGTGTTGTTGCCAGGTTCATGTGGTTGCCTCTAGATTTCTGTAGAGACCACCTCGTAACCAGAGAAGAACCTTCCCAGGACCGAGACGCAGGGGCTCTGCTTTTTTGAGAATTCTTTTTCCTAGGGAGAGAGGCAAGACAAGCAAGGGCATGGACCCCCTTTCATACTGTCAGTGACAGACCTGGGTTTGGGAACTGGCTTCTCCCTAGGGCTCCGTCACTGCCGCATCACCATAAGCTAAGGAATGGCTACGCACATCTAGTGCCTGGATAGAGTGACACTTCATGTTTATCCGAGAAATCAATGGGTGCATAATGGAGAGGGAATGGGACAGGTTCCACAATAGACATGAACCCAGTTGTTAATTTGGTCTGTTGCTAACTTTGGGCTTAGCTTAGAGTCCATCTTTGACTCAAGGGATGCAGGCTTCTCAGAGCATCTGAGAAATGCTCCAGGAGACGCTGTGTCCGGGGACCTCCGTGTGTCGCCTGCCTGGGGTGGTAAGGCGAAGCGAAGAGGCCCCGCCCCCACCCAGCTTGCTGTTTGCCTTCTGGATCCCCTGAATCTTTTCCTTTGCTTGTTAGGTGGCTATAGATGAGCAATAACTCGGGATGTAATAAATTCTTTTCTAGATTTCCAAAATAAGTCTTGTTTTTATGAGGGTCGCGCTGCAGAGGTCTCCTTTGAAGTCGTCTCTGTTATGCACGGGGCCTCCCTGTTATTCCAGGGGAGTCAGCCAGCAGACTCGAGGCCTTTTTGGCTTGAGCCCACTGACCGCCTTCCGGATGACACAGCTTATTTATCGGTCTCTCCTCCTCCCGTCCCGTCCCCGCCCCTCCTTTCTCCCCCCTCTCTCTGCAGAGCGGTCTCCGCACCGGCCCATCCTCCAGGCGGGGCTGCCGGCCAATGCCTCCACGGTGGTGGGAGGTGACGTGGAGTTTGTGTGCAAGGTGTACAGTGACGCACAGCCCCACATCCAGTGGATCAAGCACGTGGAAAAGAACGGCAGTAAATACGGGCCCGACGGGCTGCCCTACCTCAAGGTACTCAAGGTGAGGACTTTCTGGATCCAAAGGTACCCACTGCAGGGGGCGGGGCCTGGGGGCTGAGGGGCAGGGCCAGAGACAGGTCCTTTAGTTTCCTGTTGTATCCTTTGGCCAGCGAGTCATTGTGCTTGCCAGGAAAGCTGTGGGGTGAGGGGAGAATGGCTCAACGTGGAGGCAGACAGTTCAGCTCTCCATCAGCCCTGCGATCTTAGAAGCGGCTCGTGGGCTGAGCTGCACCTCTGTAAGAGTTGGGATCACGGTGCCACCTCCCGTGCAGCAGCCGTGCAGGGACAGTGTGATGGAGTGCATGGGAACAGTGTTCCAAGCCCTAGGCACTGGACCAGTGTTCGTTGTTGCTTTCTGTTAAGATGGTGTTAGGATCACATGTTAGTAGCAACCTCTTAGAAATAAGAGAGATGATTTTTCCTCAAAGATCTATTCCCCTTTGAAATCCGTGTGTGATTTAGACAGTAAACCTTAGGAAATATCTATGCTGTACTAGTTAGATGTGGAGCAAGGAACATTTTATTTTCCGTTGTATTTTTCATTTGGTTCCTTGCAAACTTCCATTTTCACAGCATCAGCCTCTTTCCTTTTCAGTTTTATATGTTTTTAAAGGCAGATTTACAGAGAGAGAGAGAGAGAGAGAATCTTCCACCTCTCGTTCCCTCCCCAAATGGCTGCAAAGGCCATGGCTGGGCCAAGTGGAAGCCAGGAGCCCAGGACTCCATCCCACATGGGTGGCAGAGGCCCAAGGACTTGGGCCATCTTCCACTGCTTTTCCCAGGCTCATTAGCAGGAGAAGGATCAGAAGTGGAGCAGACAAGGCTAGAACCGGTGCCCATATAGGCTGCTGGCGTCACAGGCAGCTGCTTAACGCGCTGCGTTGTAACATCGGCCTCAGCCTCTGTCCTTTTGGGACTTAGCTTGCTAAGGATGGTGTCAGCACGGGATAGTCACATCTGCACAGCTAGTTCTTAGCCCACCGCCTCCCGTGTCTCCCAGTGGACCCACAGGGGCTCAACTAAGAGCTCCCAACCGATGAGGTGTCCCCCGCAGCTGAACAGTACCCAGGTCAGAAGAGCTGGGAGAGGGTGACCAACCCGAGGCGAGGTGACCCAGGCCCTAGCCAGTGGTCACACCCTCCCCTTCTCCATCTGCTCACGTCCACTGTCCAGCACTTGACAGCCTTTGTTCTTCCTGAACCTACAGCCCTTGAAGCGGCTGTGTAGACATCGTGGAGGTGGTTTGCTCGTGGTGTGTTGGTGGTGGGACCATAGACAGTGCTGCGTCCTTCCTGGTTGGCCGTTATATTGTTCTCCTGTGTCTGTTCTAGCACTCGGGGATAAATAGTTCCAATGCAGAAGTGCTGGCTCTGTTCAATGTGACTGAGGCGGATGCTGGGGAATATATATGTAAGGTCTCCAATTATATAGGGCAGGCCAACCAGTCGGCCTGGCTCACTGTCCTGCCCAAACAGCAAGGTAACAACGTTTCTGTTTCTGTTTCTTGTTCTTAAAACGGAAGCTGGATGTAGACGCCGGAAAGACTTGGTGCTTTGGGAAACTGCAGGCAGCTTATAGGAAAACTCTTGTGGCCTTGGTATATTGACAATAATCTTCCTTTGGTGATGCAGCTGGTGTGGGGCCAGCAGCCATGGAAAAATGCCCACAACGTTCAGAGTGCCTGCTCCGATTTCTCCATCGCCACCCAGTTTTAAGTCCTCCCTTCTGGTTGATCCCGTCGGGGCTGCACAACTGTGACTGCACACTCACATCATTGTGAACACACACCTGCGTGCCTGTTTAAACACACACCGGCAGCAGCAGAATCCACGTCTCCAAATTTTTAGAGAGCTGTCGGCCGGGTGTAAGTTCTCCAGCAGAACATCACCTCCTTGGATGCAGATTTGCGATGGCTCATCTTGCCGAGTGAATGCATTGCTGGATGCTGCTGAGAGCAGCAGGTTGACTTTCTAAGTTGGCCATGACTCATATGCACGTGTTTATATTAAAAAAGAAAAAAAAAAGCCCAGTTTTCCAATTTCCAAGATCATGTGCTTTCTTCCAGGGCTACGTAAGGCGAGATGGTTTTGCAGGAGTCAAAGTGATTGGAGCCGGGTAGCCATGACAACCTTCTACCCTGAGTCCCCTGGGGCCAGGAGGCCGTGTGAGGCGACCACCTGGGCTTGGCTGCAGTATTTAGCTTGACGACACAGCAGGGTAGACAGAACCATCTCTTCATCGAGCTGGGAGTCTGCAGCCAGCAGGACCAGCGTGCAGCTTAGCCTCTCGGGCACCAGACTTTGGGAAAGCGACCCCTAAATCCTAACCAGAGCACAGGCCAAGAGAGCGGACCTGCTTGGGCTGATTTTTCCATGTGTTTGATTGCATGCATGTCTAGGTGGTGACGGGCCTGCAGAGGTGACCTGGCCGGTGTCGCTCGGTTGTGGGTTCTGTGGACGGGCTGCAGTGGGAGTCTGCCGGTGGCCAGCGCCTCCCGGGGCCGCCGGTGCGACGCCTCCTGGTCCCACGGCCCCCTCCACAGCCATTCCTGTGTCGTCTAGCCTCTTCTCTTGCTTCCTTGTTTTCTAGGCTGCCGGTGTTAACACCACGGACAAAGAAATTGAGGTTCTCTATATTCGGAATGTAACTTTTGAGGATGCTGGGGAGTATACGTGCTTGGCGGGTAATTCTATTGGGATATCCTTTCACTCTGCATGGTTGACAGTTCTGCCAGGTATATACTGCTCTTTCTCTCCGTGGGTTTTTCCCTTTTCTTGGTTGATTGCTATAAAATTAACACAGCTTCTGTTCTCAGAGATGGCCCCTTTTATCCTTGCATAAAGATTTTTTAAAAAAGTTATCCCCCAGGGTTAAGAAAGGACCCTTGGAAATTCATTCACGGTGAGATTCCACACTCACTTGTGATCCAGTAAAATTTCACCCTTAAAACCTGAAGGGATCCTGTTTTCTGTGACTCATCCAGCCAACGTATGAATTATCGTGCCCATCCCCCCACTTCTCCTAAGGAAGGAGTTGAAATTACTTTGTGAAATTCAAAGTAATTTTTTCTCATTGCAAATTCCTTTTTGCCACCATCCCACGTGTGCCTGCATTACTTTGGTCCCCTTAGTAGTAAACCGATGGGTGTGCATTGAGGGGCCTGGGAGAAGCACCTGTGAGTGTGGCGGTACAGAAGCAGTGTCACGACCTGACCTGGGAATCGGTGGCTTGTGCATGCGGCCCTGGAAGGGACTGTCAGTCTGCTTTTAGCGCGAAGCATGCTCGTGGGCTTGATGTTATTTCTGCCCTCAGAGGAATAAGCATCAGCAAAGCCCTCTTGCCTAAACCTTGCTGCTGCGTCTTTAACCGACTGCTCTGATCTGGCCAGCCTCTCCCGGTGAACACTGCCTGCCGGATGCGTCTGCTTGTCTGTGTGCTTTGTGAAACCGCATAGCTGTGCTCTGCCAGCTCCTGATGTCCCACTGCCGTTATTAATTCCGTGTTGTTAGAGTACAGTGCCTACCTGCATGCTTATTTTATATCTAGTAAAATATAACTCGATCATTTCATTGTGTGCCGTGCGGCTGAAAGTTTTGACCGTCTTGCCAGTATTTTTCTGATTAAAATGTATAAGCTTTAAATAATACTGTTGCATCCATTTTCCTTTTGTTGTGAGTCTGCTCTGTGAGTATTTGCTTTGAAACCTTGAGTTGTCTGTTGTGTTGAGCTTGCTTTTACTTGCAGTGCTGTGTTCTGCAAGTGCCTAATTGGCACTTCGTAACCGATTTGCCTGACAGTACTAGCACATTAACTTAAGAATGCAGTTTGGGAAAAATATAATTTGGAAGCACACTGCTTGTAGATTGCCCACTGAAGTCTAAGGAAGGAACAGCAGATGTTGTTGATAGAAAAAAAAAAAGTGCTAAACTGATCATCTGTCTGTGTCTTCACATGCAGTCACGTTTCTGTTTTGTTTTTAAGAGGAAGGTTGTAGTGACTGAACAGAAATTTCGATGTTTCCTGTCCCGTCTTTATATATTACGGGCATAATGGCTCTGCATCATAGCCAGCTCAGTCTTTGTATTAAACGCCCTGATTTGTGTAATGAAATCACTGTATGGGCTTTGGGGGCTCTGTGAAGCTCGTAGGCCCGTCTGCTAGGTGAGCGCTCATTTTTGGTGCTCACCTGGGCCCGGCCATCTTGCCGAAGCTCCCTTTGGAAGGGCCTGTCCCAGGAGGACTGAAGCAGCCTCACTGTCGCTTCAGAAGCTGAAGTAAACGTCGGCTCATTTAAGGATTTGTAATGTGGTTTGTGTCCAGAGACCGCCATGCCAGTGATTTTGCTCTGGGCTTAGCTGGTTGTCTTACTCTGCCCAAATGTTGAAGCCAAGGTGGCCCCGTAGCCTGTTCTTTGTAACTCAGCGGCAGTTGCCCACTGAGGCCAGAGATAGTTACTCCCTGGCCTTTGGGGTAGCCACGGGCAAGAGGCACAGGCCTCTGGCCCTTGCCATTCTGCCCCACTGAGGTTCAGGGAAGCCCATGTTGCCTTGAGAATGACCGTCACCTGTTGTTTCCTGACGTTCCACTGAGCTGCGCGCTGGTGTCCTAACCCTGTGGCCTGCTTATCTGTTCCTCCCCGACCGTGCTGCACACTCCAGCTCCCGTAAGAGAAAAGGAGATTACAGCCTCCCCAGACTACCTGGAGATAGCCATTTACTGCATAGGGGTCTTCCTGATCGTGTGCATGGTGATCACCGTCATCGTGTGCCGCATGAAGACCACCAGCAAGAAGCCGGACTTCAGCAGCCAGCCGGCGGTGCACAAGCTAACCAAGCGCATCCCCCTGCGGAGACAGGTAACAGAAAGTAGATAAAGAGTTTGAAGAAACGTACTCCCCGCCCCATGAGCCAGCCAGCTCCTGGATCTTGCCCCTGCTTGGGTGCCTCCCGCTGTGTGTGCGTGGTTCCGACACGTTCCTGGCTGGTCCCCCGTTGGTGTTTGGGCCTGAGAGGGTCAGGTCGTGGAGTGTTGCTGGGGTCAGCGAATGGGGTCTAGTTCCGAGGGCAAGAAGGGTGGTTTGGGAGCCAGCGAGCTGATGAGCAGGGCTGCAGAGAACCCTGGAACGCTTCTCCCTGCACACGCTTGTTGGGACTGAAGTGCAGAGTGTTCCGAGCCTCGGCCATTTTGGTCTCCTCTGGTCTCTGCTATGAGCATTTCTTTTATTTTTATTTTTATTTTTTTTGAGACAAGCATGAATATTCAGATGAGGCGTGTGCTTGCTGGTAGGAAAGAGACTCAAGTTCTCTTACTTACTTTAAAGTCAAGGTCAGACAGCGACTCCCCCAGGCGCATCTGAGCTGTTGTGTGGTTTAAGCTGAGCTGTGGCTGGACGCGCTCATTCTTAAAATAGAGCCGCATGTAGATGTTGTTTGTAGTTCACAGGTGCCGGGGCAGAGTCAGTGCTAGTGATTTTTACGTGGAAGCAGCAGAGATCTGCCTTTAGCCTTGGTCTGTGGTGCCTACCTCTGGCTGGTGTTTGGGTTTAATTTTGCTTTGGGGGAGACGGTGCACAATAGATGCTGCACCTCTGCCGACTGGCGGAGCCTTGCTGAGGTGGGAAGAGCTCGGACTGTCCCTCTGCTCTCGGAGATGGGAGGGGGGCAGACCTGGGGGCCAGGTGTGTACAGAAGTGTTTGGAACCTGGTTCCAATGAAGGTATTTTTTGGAAATAACAAGTAAGACGGCTAACTGACCAGCTGTTTCAGTGTGTATTTTAGTAGAATTTATGAGGCGCTTGTTAAAATTGCAAATTCCTTCGTCTCAGGCCTGTGGAGATTCTTGGGCAGTAGCTCTTGGATGGGGCCAGAAATCAGCATTTTAAACAAGTCCCCAGGTGGCTCTCAGGCTCGTTAGAGCAGCTCTGGGTTCAGCCCAGCCCTGCCTCCCCTGGGACTTGGGCAGCAGGGACATTTTCTGGATGAGCGTGCGGAAGGACTCGGAACCAGTTGGTCAGCAGCGGTTTTGGCAAGGAGCTGACTGTTCCCGACCCAGCTCCCAACTCCGGGCTCAATGGGTCCTTGTTAACATCTTTGAAGCTGTGTTTCAAGCAGGCCTTTCTCCGTCGAGGCGGAGGGTAGGATTTGGAGCGAGTTAAATACAGACCAGCGACCAAATTGTGCTCGGAGCACCGACAGAAAGCGGCCCCTCGGGTCCCTTCTGCCACCAAGAATGGTGCCGCTGCTTTGAGTGGCAGCGCTCTGTGCTTGGGGTCAGGGGAGTGTGATGGGCCCAGCCGCCTGTTTCTGGGAGCGTGAGTTTCAGCTGTGGTCCTCTGGTGCTCTGGCTGCCCCCAGCCCCCAGCCCCCAGCCCCCAGCCCCCTTTATCAGCTCTAGGCCATTCTTACAGCCGCTCTCTCAAGTACCTGGCTTTAGGGAGCTGAAAAAAGAGAGCAAGATTCCCATCCTTGCTGTATTTTTTTTTTTTCTAGTAGGAAAAATGCTACCTTCTGGAGGAAACCTGTAATTTGGCGTAGCTGGGCCTTTGTCCCTTGATTACTTCATCATCATTTTCTCTGCACCCGGTGAAAGGCTCGTCTTTATACCTCCTATCAAAGAGGCAGCTGCCCGTCGACCCCCTTGACCCAGCCACGGACGCCCTGTGTGCCTGCCTCTCTGGCTGCCTGCCTCTCCCTCCACGCCCCCTCGCTGGTGGCTGCCCTCCGCTCCCTGGTGTGACCGTAGGCAGCCTGGGAGTCCCCAACGCTGTGTCCCTTCCTTCCTTTTTTCCATCACAATTCACTAACGGCTCGGTCTAAACCACGTTCCGTGTAAGACCGGGCCCCGTGCACTTGCCAGTGGCTCCACGCCTGCTGGGGGGCTGTTGAGTGTGTCTGGTGCTTCCGTAGAGCCCAGCAGTATAAGGGGCAGAGGAAAATGGACAAGCGCCAGTCCCCGTGGGAATGCCAGCCCCTGGGGAGGGTGTTGATGGACCTCAGTTCCTCACCTAAGTCCAAGCGGAGAGCATGGCTGATGGCTCCCAGAGATCGGAGGCTCGGTAAGCCCCGCCCCCTCGGGTGCGGAGATGCCTATCAGGAGGTGTGGATAAAAGAGGGTTCTTGGGCTGCAGCTGGAATGAAAACCCCCAGGGATGCGGTGATGACAGAGTGAATGCCACGGGGATGCCGAGCGTGCCTCCACCTGGCGACAGGTGAGCTGCTGATCAGATGTCTGGAGATGGGGTGTTCCCAGGGGGCACTCAGTGTCCACATTTCGTCTTCTGGCCGTGCCCCTTGCCCCCGCCCCTCCCCCGCACCGTGCACTCAGCATCTCGCTCTGTTTGGAAGGAGAACGGTGGCTTTTCTGATGCTGTTGTGAGTTTGTCCTTGTTGAAACTCACAGATCTGCCCTGGATTTAGTGGTGCAAGATGGCATTTCAGTTTAGGATCTTCTTGTTTTCAGGATAAAAAAATTTTTTTTCTAGCGCTAAAGAAGAGAATCTTTGTGGTCACTTTCTAGTAACCTGATTTTTGGATAACTTTTCACGCACCTGGGTGCTGGGGGCAGGCAGGTGTTGCGGCCCCTCCCCGTCTCCTTTGTCAGGGACTCATCCATATTCAGGGTCAGGCTCACCTGCTCCTCCCTGTGCCACGCAGCACAGGCCGTGGGGCCAGCAGCACCCACCCCGGGAGGGCGTCTTGGTGAGCCTGTTGCTCCTCACCAGGGTCTGTGGTGGTCCAGGGCCATCATGAGGCCCAGTGGTCACCGTGGGGTCCCTTTTGCACACAGCCCAGTCGTCACCATGGGGCCCTTTTGCACACAGCCCAGTGGTCACCATGGGGCCCTTTTGCACACAGCCCAGTGGTCGCCGTGAGGCCCCTTTTGCACACAGCCCAGTGGTCACCATGGGACCCTTTTGCACACAGCCCAGTGGTCGCCGTGAGGCCCCTTTAGCACACAGCCCAGTGGTCGCCGTGAGGCCCTTTTGCACACAGCCCAGTGGTCACCGTGAGGCCCCTTTTGCACACAGCCCAGTGGTCGCCGTGAGGCCCTTTTGCACACAGCCCAGTGGTCACCTGGGGCCCTTTAGCATACAGCCCAGTGGTCACCGTGGGGCCCCTTTAGCACACAGCCCAGTGGTCGCCGTGAGGCCCCTTTTGCACACAGCCCAGTGGTCACCATGGGACCCTTTTGCACACAGCCCAGTGGTCGCCGTGAGGCCCCTTTAGCACACAGCCCAGTGGTCGCCGTGAGGCCCTTTTGCACACAGCCCAGTGGTCACCGTGAGGCCCCTTTAGCACACAGCCCAGTGGTCGCCGTGAGGCCCTTTTGCACACAGCCCAGTGGTCACCATGGGGCCCTTTAGCATACAGCCCAGTGGTCACCGTGGGGCCCCTTTAGCACACAGCCCAGTGGTCGCCGTGAGGCCCCTTTAGCACACAGCCCAGTGGTCACCATGGGGCCCTTTTGCACACAGCCCAGTGGTCGCCGTGAGGCCCCTTTAGCACACAGCCCAGTGGTCACCATGGGACCCTTTTGCACACAGCCCAGTGGTCACCGTGAGGCCCCTTTAGCACACAGCCCAGTGGTCGCCGTGAGGCCCTTTTGCACACAGCCCAGTGGTCACCATGGGGCCCTATTGCACACAGCCCAGTGGTCACCGTGAGGCCCCTTTTGCACACAGCCCAGTGGTCACCATGGGGCCCTATTGCACACAGCCCAGGGGTCACCGTGGGGCCCTTTTGCACACAGCCCAGGGGTCACTGTAGGGCCCGTTTAGCACACCTGGGCATTGAAGGGAGGGCTTCGCCTCTGTTGTTTACATGGATCAGTCAGAGGTGGGCAGCATGCGTGGTGGGTCTGTTGAGTCTGTTTTTGGTGCACGCCGCGGGTCTTCCTCTGGATGGAGACCGACTGGCTCCTGGTTGGCTCTGGCCGGATACTTTGTCTCCCGTCTTCTGTGAGCACCATCAGGGGCCGCTCAGACTCAGCTGCTGATGTAGGTGGACGGAAAACCAGAGAAAAACAAGGACCCTCAAGGTCATCTTTTGTAACCTTCCCTTTAAAGGCGACCAGGGCACTGCTGGGGGCACGAGGAGCGCCTGAGGGGGAAGGGAGGGCTCGGGCCTCTCAGCGGTCATTGAACACAGCAGACCCCGCGCCGGCGCGTCGACGGACGTCGACATCCAGAAGCTGCTCGCTGTCTGGCAGCCGAACGTCCTAATCTGGGAGTAGACTGTGTGTGTTGGTGGATCAAGTGGGCTAATGAAACGCTGCCTCCTGAGAACATTCTGGTAATTAGAGTGGTCACGGGTGGCTTCCCTGGAATCCGCCTGTGGTGCGGGCGCCTTGCCCTTCCTGCTCGCCTGGGGCCGCCCCCTGCTCCCAGCCTCGGGAAGACGTCTAAGCAGAAGCAGACCCTGGGGGCCTGGTGCTCCCCTGTTCTGATAGGTTTACTCCTGGGGTCCCAGGGGGAGATGGGGGGGCAGGCCAAGCCTTCTTAATAAAGACGAAAAGAGAATATCTGATAAATTGCTTCGCCTGATTATGGAGAGGAAAAAAGCAATCCAAGCTTTGAAGTTTGTTTCTGCCTGATGTAGGTGGACAAAGCGTCTCTCCTGGCTATGGTGGGTGGGCGGCCCGGGCTCCTGCAGAGGGAGTGAACCTGGGGCTGTGTGCTCTCATGTGGGAAGGTGGGCCCGCGGCGCAGGAAGCAGAGGGTTTATTTGCCAGGCTGAGGTTCAAGGGCATCTTATCAGTCCCCTTGAGCTGCTCCCATCTCTGTGAGCTGCCTTCCAAGAGCTGGGGCTCGCCTGGTGTGGAGAGAGAACCCTGTGTCTTTTAAAGACGTGGCCCTTTAAAACGAGCAGGAAAGCACCTTGCCTCCCCAGGTCTCCCCCTGGACACAGAGCGCTTTTGGTTAAAAGCTTGATTTATGGCCCCTGGTTAAGAGATTCGGGGAAGTAACGAAGCTGAGTTGGAGGCTGTGGACGTCCATGCTCAGGCTGGGTGGGGGGTGGGGGGGGCGCCTCTGCCAGGCTCTGGGGGTGGGAAAATGGTTTCCTGGGATGTTAGCACTTACTGTGTGTGTGTAGCTTCTCACTGGTAAGCAGAGTTCTGGAGCTGAAGTTTCTAGAACGGAGGAAGAGCTGGTGGGGAAGCCCACGACTGCTGGAGGGGGTGGTGGCGGGGGTTCCTGGAGGGGCGGGACTCGGGGGCAGGGAGCCCCTGAAACCTCCGGGAGTCTCCCGGGGGCTTCAGCTGCCAGGGCCGCCCCAGCCTCAGAACAAGTTCGCTTTCAGAGCAGCGAGAGTGCAGAGAAAGCAGCCTGTGTTTTACAGCCCCAGCGGGGATTTTAAAAGCATAGTAAAAATGCATGGAGGTAAAATTAAGATGTACCTCAGCCGACAGAGCGCTCTGATCCCTGCTGCTTACACCGGGCCGTTTTCTTACCTGTTTTCCTGTTTTTATAGAAGTATTTTCTGGATTTATAGGTTGAATCAGAATCTCTGTGTTTCACTTGAACAAAATCCCAGCAAGCATCCTTTTTGTAAACAGGATTTCTAATTGTGATGGCTAAGACAGCACGGGTTTATAAAGGCTTTCTGTATTTATTCTGTAGGCTTTCCATTTCAAAGGCGTTCCAGGTGAGGCCTGGCTAAGGCCTCAGCTGGGGGACCTGGGGGATTGCAGGTTGCTTTGGGGAGGGGCGGGGGGGCACAGGTGAGCTGCAGAGCAGGCCCTTCAGATGGATGTCGGTTTTTCTGGTCTGGAGTCACCTCTGAGCCACAGCTGTCAGAAGGACTTCTTTACACTCTTGTCCCCGCCCTGGGCCTGTCCCCTCACTCCTTGTGTCTTTATTTTGGGCTTGGTGAGCCCAGCCGCCCTGGTCTGAGCAGAGCCTTGTCCTCCACAGCCGCGCTGAGGCACTTCCTGTCTTGCTTTCACCCCCGGGTTTTCCTCCTGTCTGCAGGCGCTTGCAGAGTGCCGCCCACGAGGAGCATTCCCAGGGTCCTGAGCTCCGGCTGTCCTGAGAAACGGGCGCTCGCAGGTTCCCTCGGCCCTGGGCAGCAAGCGATCCTAAAGACGCTCCGAGCCCGTGTTGTTGTGTTGGGAGCAAACCGAACTGGCTGCCCCTGAGTGCCAGGCTCAGCCCTGAGCACCCGACTGCTGTCCCTCCCCGCACCCTCACCTCCTTAACTCTGTCGGGACCGTTTCTGTCTGTCTGTCTGTCACCTCAGTCTCATGCCCTTCCTTCTCTTCCTCTGTTTATGCCTTGGTTTAGATCCTTCTAAAAGTGATTTTTGTTAAAGCACATTGCTTCCATTTAAAAACATACATATACATATTAATCAAATCCAAATGGTCTAGAAAGTTCTGGAAGAAGACACTTCCTCCCCCCTCCCCGACACCTGCTCTCTCTCTGCGAAGGTGACCGCAGGACTGGGTCTCCTGTGTCCTATCCGGAACTTGTAAATGCCTGTGTCCTTGCACCCTGCGTGGGAAAGCTGCTTCCCCCACCGTCCTTGGTGAGCCTCACTGACAGAGCCGTGATTGGCAGGGCAAGCCCCGAGCCTCCTCCAGGACGGGCCTCCCCCCTCCCCGCAGTATCACCTAAGCAGGTTCCCCCGCAATGACCACAGCACCCCGCGCTCTCCCATAAGGGAACTCTTTGTGGTGGGCAGTGGTGCTGGCCGTGCAGTGTCCTGGCCGCAGAATCCCCTAGAGGTCGGCCGTCCAGGGCCTGGGTGCCAACTCTTCCTGCCATGAGCTTCAAGTAGGAGTCCGCACTGCGGCGAGTGGTGGCTTTACCTGTTTGTGTGGCGGAACATTCCAGAAGGCCTTTTTATTTTTTGAAAACACCAGGCTCCTTTTTCATTCATAGCACACGGCCCTGATGCCAAATGAGTTTGGGTGGATGAAAAGATTTGGGGAAGCATCTTTGACCAAATCCGGTCCTGAATCTCTCTGGGCCGGAACCCGAGATGTTTGTGTGGTCACAAACTGGAAACCTTGAAGTTCCCTGAGGGCCCTCCTGGTCCCTTCTGTGTCCTGCAGAGGGGACCGGCTCACTGCCGTGAGGTTGGACACGCGGGGGCTCTGGGCGGGGCTTGGGAGTTGTCTGACTGCTCATCTGTGGCTTTGCTTCTGGGGAGCAGCGGTGGCTTCCACAGGAGCTCACACAGTTGCCTTCTTGTCTTTCCCTGCCTGCGCCTGCTGCTTGTCTGTGCAACTGGATACGCGGGTGTGACGCTCTCAGCTCCAAATTCATGATTCTTCAGCTCCTTCTTTTTATGGCCAGGCTGGAGGCCTGTGTTGTGGCTTAGTAGACTGAGCCACCATCTGCGATGCTGTCATTCTTTGAGCACTGGTTCAAGTCCCAGCTGTTGGGTAGAGGAAGGTGGCCCAAGGTCATGGGCACTGTCACCCACATGGGAGACCCGGACGGATTCCAGGCTCCTGGCTTTGAGCTGGCCCTGCCCTGGCCATTGTGGCCATTATGGGGGAGTGAACCAGTGGATTGCAAATATTCTCTCTCTCTCTCTGTTTCTCCCTATCTGTCTATAATTCTGTCTTTCAAATAAATAAATAAATAAAACGTTTACTGTGCCAAATGCGGAGATTGCTCCTACATCCTGAAATTTAGCAATTATTGCCTCCTGCCAAAAGACTCAGGGATGTGAACATTTTAAAAGCTAGTAGGAGTTTCATGTTAAAATATGGCCTGTTTACTTGGTTTTATTTGTTTATTTTAAGTTTTATTTATCTGAAAGGGAAAAATACACACACGAGAAAATAAGTGCAAGAGAGAGAGAGAGAGAGATCTTCCATCTGCTGGTTCACTCCTTAATGGCTGCAACAGCTGGAGCTGGGCCAGGCCAAAGCCAGGAGCCAGAAGCTCCATCCTGGGCTCCCACGTGGGTGGCAGGGGCCTGAGTGCTTGGATCATTTCGCACTGCCTTCCCAGGCACATTAGCAGGGAGCCGGATCAGAATCAGATTAGCTGGGACTCAAACTGCACTCCAATATGGGATGCCGGCCTTGTAAACAGCTGCTTAACCCACTGTGCCACAGCATCAACCCCTTCTATTTGATTTTAATACTGAAAACAATGGATTTAACCTCCAGCCCATTGTTGGCCATCTTCTCGAGTTTGCAGCCCCCATCACAGGCCATCAGAGTTTACAAAGGGGGGATGAGCCTGTCCAGATAGGACATTCCTGGGGGAGTCCAGGTCCTCTGGTTCCCTTTGAGGCGAGTCCAGGGTCACCTTGTGAAAGTTCGTCCCAGCTGAATTCATTCATCTGGGTTGCGTTTTTGCCAGCTTGATTTACAAGGTGTTTGTCAGTGCCCCGGGGAGTCCTGTGACAGTACAGTCGTTCAGGAGGCAGACTCCAAGGTGGGCGTCTCAGACGGGTTATTTGTAACCTCACGGTCCAACTCCTGTGGGCCAAAGTCGTGTTCCCCGTTCGGAAGGGATCCTCCGAAGTGGCCTTCCAGTGGGCTCTGCCCGAGCCTTCCTCCATCGAAGCCAGCCGAAGACGATGGACTCCAGAGGTGATCGTTTCTCAGATGCAGCCTGAGATGGATGAGGATAAATGAGAAAAAAACTCGGGGCAGCCCTGGGTGCTGGGGGAGGGAGAGAGCTCTCCGCGTGCTCGTGAACTGGGTGCGCTTTGCTTTTCCCGGATCCTTCATCCCGCACATTCAGCGTATTGGTTTCTGGAACTGAAGTTGACAAAAGCCAGCCCATTTTTCACCGAACGGCCTGGGCACCAGTGAGTTTCCAGGAGGCCTGGAGAGAACCAGAAATCGGGTCCCAGTGCCCACGTTCTGGGTGACCTTGAACAGAAGGGCTTGGGGCTACTGGAATACCTTTCACATTCAAATCCTAGGGTTTTCCTTAGGATAGCCCACTTTATATTTCAAAAGCCAGGAAGTACGGAAGAGCTGGTTTGCTCAAAGTATTTGTGAAATATCAGGGGCACAGCAGTGACCAGGGTCTGAGCAGGTGTGGGAGACTGGTTGTCTGGTGCTCGGTGCAGGTGGAGGCAACAGGCGGTCACAACACCACTCAAGTCTGCATGTCGTCAAGTGGTTATCCCGAGGAAACAGGGCAGGAAAGAGACTTCTATTTCAATCAAACACTGCATAAAATTTCCATTTGAAAGCCTGATCTCAGGAACCTAGAATTTGGCCGAAATCTAGGCCTGCCTAGAGGGGAGGGAGGGCAGAGGATGCAAAGGCCTCCGATGGTTTTCGTTTTGGTCCGCGGCTCGCTTCTGCCCGCCCCCACTGCCTTCCCCTCCACGGAGCAGTCTTCCAGCTGGCTGGGCCCTGGCCGACTCCCAGCCTTCCCAGGTGGAGCCAGGATTACATGTGTGTCTTTGCATTTTGTATCCAGGTCTCGGCCGAGTCCAGCTCCTCCATGAACTCCAACACCCCGCTGGTGAGGATTACGACGCGCCTGTCCTCCGCCGCGGACACCCCCATGCTGGCGGGCGTCTCTGAGTACGAGCTGCCGGAGGACCCCAAATGGGAGTTCCCCAGAGACAAGTGAGTTCTGCCGCGGCACATGTCCCCGAGTGGAGACCGCGTCTCAGTGGGGTGCTGGTTTGACATTTTCTCTAACTGCAAAGGTCTTGCTCTGATGATGTCAGTGGGAGTGAGATTCTGTTTATAAATAGCCAGAAATTATTTTTTTTTAAGGTAGCTCCTTTAAACCAGAGCTACTAAGAGCTGACCAGTTCCCAAGCATGATGGTATCTGGTTATTCTTTCAATTTCTATACGATTCCAACCCAGTCAAATGGAATAAAAGTGGAATTACCCAATCTATCAGAGAGATCTGACATTCCAGCTTCTGGCCACTAGACCATGGCTTTTCTGTAGCTAATTTGCTTTGGAGAAATTAGAGGCAGAATATAAATTGCCTTACAAATCTTTGTCCGGTGTTGCTGTTTTCAGTGGTTATTAATGTAACATGGAGCCAAGAAGCTTCAAATATGCTTGGCATTTGATGTCTGTGCTGCGTAGCATTTTCTTACTGGCAGGTATAGAGGTGTTTCAATAGGTGTTCAGGGAAGGCACTGTCCCCTGAAGTCATTGTTGGGGGCTGTGGATGTCCTGGGCCAGCTTACAGTCCATATAGAATCGGGCTCTGCTAGGCAGGGGCTAGGCAACCGTGGCTGCGGCACCTGCTCTGTGAACTTCGTTCCCGTACAATGAGCATCCTGGTACACACTGCAGGGGACTCGGCTCCGATCTTGGCTTTGGGAGTTTACCTCTCATTGCCCCTCGTGCCTTGGCAACCTGGGCTCTGTGAGCTGTAGCCCTCAGTGAGATGGGGGTGCCAGGCAGTCAGCGGGACCAATGGTAAACCTGCAGCCCCGCCTTCAGAACCCAGGGGTGGTGCTCACTGGTGGCTGGGGCTGTATCCAGGACCTCTTGCAGTAAGTAGAAGCTGACCAGCCTGGCAGCGAGGCAGGATGGAAATACTCGCTCTGTTTCTGCATCAAATAAACCAGAATAAGCGTTTGATGCACTTATAAACAGCGGCTCTGTTTGTCTGACGTCCGTGCTGTCCCCTTGAGATCATGTTCGTGTTTAATGTACACTTCTTGTACGTACATCTGCTCATCTGGAAGCATCGAGATGAGCTCTTCTGGAGGCTGGACGTGACGAGCTCGCTTTGGAAGGGAGAGGCAGCTGGCCCAGCACTCGCAGTTCCGATGTCACACAATCTCCCATCGGTTTTGCTTCCTGACACCCAACAGAGATTCTAATGGGAACTCTAAGCTAGAACTGAGGCATCGTCCAGGAATCCATGAGGGTGCTAATGGAAGTCATGTCCAGTGTATCTGTGTACCAGAGGGAAAAGGCCATTCATTTATTCATTCATTCATTCACTCATTCTTTGAGGATCCTTTGCAGTGTGCTCTTTGGACCTCTCCTGGTGAGGCACCGGAGAAAACGGCAAGGGCTTCTTTAGCTGCAGACTGCAGAGCGAGGGAGGCTGTTTCTCGGGGAGCCCTGCCCGCCCCCTGGTCGTGTGTGCTCCTAGAAGCTGGCAGCTCCCTGCACACTCCCATGCATGTGCGACTGAACTGGGGAGTTTGATCCTGGGTTAGGAAATTGTAGCTTGCAGGGTCAGACCGTAGGGCTTGCCAGCTGTGACGCCACAGTCAACAGTGGGAGTCTGTATGTGCCAAACTGTTAGCTCCCACCCGGGGGTGCCCTGAGTGTGGAAAATCTGAGTGCTGTGCCTTTCCAAATAGCGTGCCGCACGGCCGTAGGTGGAGCAGCTCTCTGATGAATGAAGGCTCTTTAGAATCAGTTTCTTAGATGGAGTCGGGAGTTACACAAAGGCAGGCCTGTTGGACTTGTGGTAGCAGGGGCAGGAGGACATAAATTAGCCGTTTTTCCAATGCAAATGTTTATTTTCTGCCAAGATGTTAAATTTAATTTTCGATCTGGGTAGAAAGCAAATGACCTCACATTGCACACGCTGCCCTCACTCATGCTGAACCCTTGTGTACTGTTGCGTCCTTACCGTAAATACCATCATCACCAGTGGCCGTGCGGTCCTTGCTGTGTTATAGAAGCAGCCACGTCGTGGAGGATCCCAGAGACCCCTCCATTCTGTTGCTTTCTGGAATGCCCAGGGACAAGGCATGGCCCTTTGTGTGACGTGCATAGAGCGTTCAAAGCAGACGTGGGGAACATTTGGCTCACGGGCCGCCGAAGGCCCACAGAATCGTTTGGTCTGGCCCTGCCGGGACAATCGCAGTAAATCTATAGCAGACTAATTCTAAGTGGATACTTTTGTGTGGCCCGCAGATGATGTTCTAAACCTCCAACTGGTGCTTGGGAGACGAAGGCTCCCCATCCTTGATCCAAAGCTTGGAAGTTTAATTTGTGGTGTTCTCTTTGGATTTTATTCATGGGTAGTTTGAGGGTAGTCACGAGGTTCTCTAAACTTAATTAAAAAGAAAAAAACTTCCCCCATTTTCTGGAATTTTTTTTTCTTTAGTGAAAAATTAGAGATTCCCCGAGATGCATTTCAGATTCGTATCCTGGAAGCTGGCAAGGAGTATGACCATAAAATCCATTGGTATTTGCATAATAGTGATTTTAAAGCCACTCCTTGACAGGGACAAAAACTCAGAGCGGCTTGCATGTTTTTCTTTGAGACATTCTGAATTACAAATATTTAATTGGCCCAAGATCAAAAGCTCCTCGTTGTTGGCACTTAGGAAAGCTGACCACCTCGCGAGCAGGGATCCCTTCCATAAAGAAAATAAATCGCGAATACAAATGTGAAATTTAATAGCTGTTCCACCAGTAATTGACATTCTCAAAAACGTCACTAAGAAAATACTCGAGCGCGTGTGTGCCCTGCGTCTCATTAGTTCCATATGATAGCTGCTCCACGCCTTTGCGAGCCGCTGCAAGATTTTTATATTTCTGGAATCTCCCTCGCCATGCCCCTCTGCCTGATGCCATGTGCTAATCTTCTATTTACACCTACAGGCTGACGCTGGGCAAACCCCTGGGAGAAGGTTGCTTTGGGCAAGTGGTCATGGCCGAAGCTGTGGGAATTGACAAAGACAAGCCCAAGGAGGCAGTCACTGTGGCGGTGAAAATGTTGAAAGGTGAGTGGGACGGCGGGAGAGCGGGGGCAGGGCTGGGGGTCTTATCAAGAATGTTCCTTTTGTGGCATGCGACCTCCATCATGGCCGGGGTCAGGGAGCACATAGTTGGCCTCGAGGCTGAGGGGTCTTCAGGATAAATCAGCCCCTTGGACAGGCTGTTTATCTTGAGCTGTGTGTGCTTATGAAAGAGAGAAGCCGGTCCGGGTGGAAAGTGGTCGTCTCCCATGGAGTTGCTCCTTGTTTCCTTATCGGTGACTTGATTCTTCATCCCCTCTGTGTTCTCGTGTGCTTAGAAAGTGTCAGCCCGCACATCACTGATGATGTGGATGGGGTCAGTGCGGTGGCTTTGGGGTCTAAACTTTAACTCACAAGTGAAGGGGAATTGGCATTGGGAGCTGGGGGAAGGACCGACAGGATGGGCTGGGGGCGTGCGAGGGAGCAGGGCCCCCAGCTGTCGGCATGGGGCTGTGACATTTCTGCAGCAGCCCTGCAGCCCTGCGCTGCACCCATGTCCCAGGAGCTGGCAGGACTCGGAGCCATGAACTCCTTCCTCTCGTAGAACTCTGTTAAGAGGAGAGCCACGGGGAACGGTCACGTTACAAACCCCGCTGCAGGGATCACACAGCACAAAGGAGACCCAGCCTCCAGCAGAGAGTCTGTCCTCGGGCTGTGGGCGCCAGGCACGTGGCTCGTGACTTGGGCTTTGGCTTCCTTTTGGGGTTTCTCTTGGGATGGTCAGCACTTCCCATCCCCAGGGGAAGGGGCGACTGGAAGTAGTCACAAAGACGCTGATTTTTTTATGCCTTTGGTCTGAGTGGCTCCCAAGGACAACGGGGGTGGTTTGAGATGGCCTCCTCCCTTCCTGGGCATCGTCCCCCGGGTGTCCTGGCATCACTGGTGTGGGCTGTGGGCCAGGGCCAGGTGCGAGGAGGAGCCCGGCTTTGCATCTCTGTCTGCAGAACTGATTTTGTCAATGGGGCTGAGAATGACATGGGGCCACTACAGGAGGTCTGGAGTCGTTTCTCAGGTTACGCCGCAACTGAAAGCCCTCCCTCTTAGACGTCCAAGGACGTTAGTCCTGGAGCCCTTGTTTGTGGCGAGTCCTTTTTCCAGCCGGTGGACGGCCAAGAGCCTGCTGAGAAGGAGGGGAGTGTCCGAGCTGAGCACCCACAGGTGCGCCTCCCTCCGCGTGGCAGGAGGCCCCTCCTCCGTGTCCCTCCGTGCAGACTTCCCACACGCTCAGCTTCATTGTTCTTCCTTTTTGGAAGCTAAAAAGCATTTTTTTGCAACGTAGTCCCTTGAAAAGCCGTTAGTTAACCCAGGTTTGGGGGACCCACAAGGAGAGGCTGCCATTTACGCGAGACTAGCTGAGCCTACGCAGATCCCACGTATGCAAGTCTTGCTTGCGTTACGAAGAGGTTTATAACGGGCCAGTAGCAGGCATGGGCCTTAGCCCAGCACAGTGAGCTGTGCACACACTCTTAGGTCTGCGCGCACACTCTTCGGTCATCTGTGACGACCGGAATGTTCCCACCCACGTCCGCTCTGCCGGTGGTGTTATTCTCAAAGCTGTTTCAGGCACCGTCAGGTTTGCTGTGGGATTATTTCATCATTGGTGAAAATACACAAGCGAGGTTTCTGGAGAACAGTCAGCCTTAGCAACAGCACCTGTGCCCTTGACCGCCGCCCCTGCTGATCCCAGCCAGCTCTTGGACACGAGCGGGGGCAGTCCCTTCCGGGCCTTTGGTCCTTCCCGATAAAACGCAGGAGCTGACTGGTGGAGCGCAGTCTGCTTGTAAGATTCAGTGTCTGGCCGCTGCTGCCCAGCTACTGGTGGCGGCTGGCGAGTGAGGGGACGTGAGCCCGATTGTGACTGACTTCCTGTCTGTAGATGACGCCACGGAAAAGGACCTTTCGGATCTGGTCTCGGAGATGGAGATGATGAAGATGATCGGAAAACACAAGAACATCATCAATCTTCTTGGCGCCTGTACGCAGGATGGTGAGTAGGAGGGAAAACGCTTTCATTAAAGACTCCGCGCTTAACGTAGACGCAACCAGGCGTCTGGGTCCTGCTCCCGGGGCACCTCCAGTGTGTGTTTAAGGAGCTTGTAAAATACCCTTAGGAAGCTGCCCCCCCCCCCCCCACACCGAGGGAGCACTGCCCCTGTAGTGCAGCCGGGGGCCGGTGAGTGTGGGGTGACTGCACTTGGGGCCCTCAGGGCCCCACTGTTACCTGGAGAGTGTTGTGGACAAGGCTGGCCACTTACGTCTTTGTTTTGTGAGTGCTAAGAGATTGCAGTGGAGGACCCTCTGTTTGGTTGAGAGGTTCCTCCCTTAAAGTGAGGCTGGAGGAGTCCACACTGTGCTGAGTTCAGCAGTCAGCAGTGGCTGGGTTGCTAAGGAGAGCTTGGGAGAGGAGAACAGGGAATGAAGAATGAAGAATACAGGGTCTTCCGGAGAGAGGCCGGGCTCCTTCACTGAGGGGCTCCCGGCACTTTGCAAACGAACTTGACGGTAATGGACAAACTTGGAAATGCCTGTCTCTGTTGGATCTAACCAGGAATCGCAGGGCGAGGGTGGGCATGGGAGGATCTGGGGGCCTCGCGTTGTCACGAATCCTGCAGGAATGAAGTAACCTAGGTACAGAAACGAGCGGTGGGCAGTGGGCAGGATTTGGCCTGTGGGCTGTGGTTTGCCAATGCCTTAGTCTACACCACAGAGAAATTAAAGGAGTGTTCATTGACCACTGTTTGTTATGGCAAAAACCCGGAAGTAGCCTACACGTGCTTGAGCACAGAGGAACGGAGCAAGTCTGGTGTATTTCTGTGGAAATGTTTATCAGCCTAACTTGGTTCCTTGGTGATAGAGAGCGGACATTGTTTCAAAGCCCTGTCTTTGGGAGTGGGCATTTAACCTAGTAGGAAACCCGTGGTGCAGGGGTGGAGTGGAACCTGGGGCCGTAGCGCAGGGGTGAAGCTGCTGCCTGCAATGCTGGCATCCCGAGTGGGTGCTGTTCTTGTACCGACTGCTGCACTTCCCATCCATCTCCCTGCTGACGCACCTGGGAAAGCAGCAGAGAATGGCCCAAGTCCTTGGGCCCCTGAGCCCACGTGGGAGACCCTGGGTGGAATTCCAGACTCCTGGCTTCAGTCTGGCCCATCCACAGTTGTTACCATCATTTGGGGAGTGAACCAGCAGATGGAAGATCAATCAATCTCTCTCCTTCTGTGTGTGTGCCTGTCTGTCTCCATCTCTCTGTAACTGTGCCTTCCTTTTTTTTTTTTTTAAAAATTTTATTTATTTATTTGAGAGGCAGAATTAGAGAGAGGGAGAGACAGAGAGAAAGGTCTTCTATCCGCTGGTTCACTCCCCAACTGGCCACCAGCCAGAGCTGGACCAATCTAAAGCCAGGAGCCAGGAGCTTCTTCCGGGTCCCCACACGGTGCAGGGGCCCAAGCGCTCGGGCCATCTTCTTCTCCTTTCCCAGGCCATAGCAGAGAGCTGGATCAGAAGAGGAGCAGCCATGACTCCCACCAGTGCCCATATGGGATGCCGGGGCTGCTACTACGCCACAGTGCTGGCCCCAACTCTGCTTTTAAAATAAATACATCTTTAAAAAAAGGAAAAGAAAACAAAAGAAACCCATGTGCCACATCAGAGCACCTGGGTTCAGTTCTACCAGTGTAGACCGTGCGACTCAGCAGTGATGGCTCAAGTACTTGGGTCCCTGCCACCCCTATGGAGACCTGGATTGAGTTTCTGGCTCCTGGCTCTGGCCCATCTCCAACTACTATGGACATTTTGGAAAGTGGACAAACGGATGGGAGCTTGCTGTGTCTCTGCCTCTCAAAAAAAACTTTTTTAAGTTTGTTATTCATTTTTTTTTAAGATTTATTTATTTATTTGAAAGTTGGAATTACACAGAGAAAGGAGAGGCAGAGAGAGAGAAGTCTTCCATCTGCTGGTTCACGCCCCAGTTGGCTACAACAGCCGAAGCCAGGAGCCAGGAGCTTCTTCCAGGTCTCCCACGTGGGTACAGGGGCCCAAGGACTTGGGCCATCCTCCACTGCTTTCTCAGGCCTTAGCAGAGAGCTGGATTGGAAGGGGAGCAGCCAGGACCAGAACCAGTGCCCGAATGGGATGCCGGCACTGCAAGCGGCAGCTTCACCCTCAATGCCACAGTGCCGACCCCTTGTTACTCATTTGTATGATTAAAAACGAGATCTATTTTGTCGCTACGTATATGTACATAAAGTACATCCAACCCTTGGTGTCCCAGGGTGGGGGGTGGGCCCCAGGGCCCCCGCAAATGCTGAATTGTGTAGATTTCAAGTCCCTGCTATGAAACGGCATAGTGCTTGCATACAACCCATGCACGCTGGGTAAATTATAGTGCCTAACACAAGGCAAACGCAGTGTCAGTGGCTTGGGGCCGTCTTGTCTCTGGGCTGACGACAAGAGTAAAGTCTGTGCGATGTTTCCCTCTGAGTATTTTCAGGCCAGGGCTGGCTAACTCCACCTGTGGGGAGCCCATGGATTAGGAGGCTGACTCTCGTAGTGAGCCGGAAGCTGAGGGAGTGCATTGGTGATGGCTGGTGCCTTCTGCAAGGCCACCTTCCTCCGTGCCGCGTTTTATTTCTTAGGGCCTTGGGGGGCTGTCTGGACCCAGGATTGATGACCGGCTGGGAGAGACGAGAACTTAGGTGTCTGGTTGTGTACAGGTGTTAAACTCCAGGAACAAAGAGCACTGGGCAGTGATAGCTACAGGGCCTGCGTTGGGTCATCGTGGGGTGGGGGCTGGGTTCCGTGGCTCAGGGGGCTCAGGGGGCTCCTCTGGTCTGTCCGCAGGGCCGCTGTACGTCCTGGTTGAGTACGCCTCCAAGGGCAACCTGCGCGAGTACCTGCGAGCCCGCAGGCCGCCCGGCATGGAGTACTCCTACGACATTAACCGGGTGCCCGAAGAACAGATGACCTTCAAGGACCTGGTGTCGTGCACCTACCAGCTGGCCAGGGGCATGGAGTACTTGGCTTCCCAGAAGGTGAGTTCCCTGCCTTCTACTTGGTGGGGGGTGGAAGCCGGTCCAAAACCTCTTTGAACAGGCAGTTGGGAGGTGCTCATCAAGCCCTGGCATGCCAGGCACAACCTTGGAAAATACTTACTGCCTTACTCACAACTCAAGCAGCCTCCTGAACCCGTCTCGGCTCCCGCTGATGGGCAGAGATGTCGGGCTGGCCTTGACTTGGTCACCGTGGCCGGCTGGAGCACGAACGGCCGCTCCGCGGAGTGTGCCCGGGCATCCTGATGACTTTTTTTTCCTCCTTTTTGGTGTTAATGTTTTTGGACACCGACTCTGGGTGTTGTGTTTCGGGCTTTGAGTTGGATATAACGTTAAATATTGTGAAGAGTGAAGATCAAACAGAAGGGGTATTTTAGTGACCCAGAGTCCGGGTTTGTTTTGTCTCACTTGGCGGGGGAGCCTCTGTGGTTAGGAGGCGGCCAGGTCCCCCGAGGTGAATCGCTGGCATTCCAAGCGTGCCACTGCCCGTGGAACTTCAGCTATGCCGGTTATTCCAAAAGCAGCCAGACAGGTATCCTGATATCCTCAGGGGCATTTTCGAGGACCCCTCCTCAGCCCCGCAAGGTTGCAGCCCCTCCTGGGGCAGAGGTGGGCCCAGCTGCTCCCTGCAGTAGAGCTGAACACGCAGCTGCGTCCCTCAGGTCCCCAGGCAGGTGCGAGCCACGTCCTCTGCCAACACAAACCACCTGAGCCTGGGCCGCTTGAAGGGCCTGCCAGCCACGGGAGTGCCCGCCAGTCGTAAGTGTGTATGGGGTGTGCCTGGGAGCGTGTGCGTGTGTTCAGGTGTGCATGCATGTGGGGTGTGTGTGCAGCTGTGCACGGGGAGGTTGGGCGTGGAGACAGAGGGTGACTCAGACTGCCGAGCAGGTCGGGCAGGCCTGGAGAGAGAGGCCTGGCTGTCTTTCCCGTTTCTGCAGCTCATGCATTCCCACAGGGAGTGCTGGGAGGGGAGGTCTGGCCGCAGACTGCCCTCTCTGATCCTTTGCTCTTGGTCACTTTGTGCCCTCCTGGGTGGGAGATGGAGGAAGCATTTTTCGCACCCAGTGAGGAGCTGCTCCTAATTGGAAAGAGGTGGGAGCCGGGCCTCACCACTCATTCAGTCCTGCAACAAATACTGCTGGGCAGCCCGAACGTCGCGTGCCCTGCCTAGGCCCTCCAGTGAGGTGGTCAGGACAGATAGAACCCCTGGCCTCTTGGAGCAGAGACCATGGGTGACAGTAGGAGAGACTGCCAGCAAGTGTGGGAATAAGAAGCGTGCAGACTGAGAAGTGTGCAGTGGGATAAGGCACAGCTCGTGCAGGGCCTCGAAGACCCAGACAAGGCCCCTGGACTTGGTTCTCGGTGCTGGGAGCCATCGAGGGCAGTATCAAGAGCCAGTCCCTGCTCCAAAGATTTGAGCTGCTGAGTCCCTGTGACAGTGATGAGATTGGAGCCGGCGCTGTGGTGTAGTGGGTAAAGCCACCGCCTGCAGTGCTGGCATCCCATATGGGTGCCAGTTCAAGTCCCGGCTGCTCCACGTCCGATCCAGCTCTCTGCTATGGCCTGGGAAAGCAGTAGAAGATGGTCCAAGTCCTTGGGCCCTTGCACTCACGTGGGAGACCCTGTAGAAGCTCTTGGCTCCTGGCTTCGGATCAGCACAGCTCTGGCCATTGCAGCCAATTGGGAAGTAAACCAATGGATGGAAGACCTCTCTCTCTCTCTCTCTCTGTCTCTCCTTCTCTCTCTGTGTAACTCTTGACTTTCAAATAAATAAATAAATCTTTAAAAAAAAAGTGATGAGGTTGAGGGCCAGGGCTTATTGGGTCCCAAGACACCAAGAGAAGTCCGTAGGTTGATTTTGGACAAGTTTCTGTATCAGACGGTCAACAGAGTCCATGGATGATAAGGGATGGACGAGAGGAAGAGCCATCAAGATGCCTCCTGGATTTCTAGCCCAAGAAATCGGACAGTGGTGCAGCTTCCCGGGGCGGGGAATCGGATGTCTCCAGGGCTGGGGCAGATTTCCGTGGAAAATCCAGAGCTCATTTGGAATGTCTGAGTGCCACTCAAGGGGAGGTGTCACAAGGCTGAGGCTCAGCTCCAGGGCCACGTCGGCTGTCGGGAGCCAGCAAAGGACGGGGCATTGTCACACCATGGGAATGGGAGTGGACAGTAGCCTGGGGGAAGCCCAGAGCAGGGAGGAAAGAAGCCTGGAGTCGGACCCTGAGACAACTCTAAAAGACTGGCCAAACGCACAGGGCCTCACGTGGAGCCGGAGAATGCCCCGTCTGCGAGGTGGACGAACCCAGGATGTGGTCTGCAAGGCCCCCACGAGAGAGTCCGCAGTGCCTCCCTCTGCTTGGAGGACGGGAGAAGCAGCAGGACGGGCCTGGTGCCACGGCCAGCGGTGGCCCTGTCCCAACCCAGCCCAGCCCCAGCCCTCTGGGATCCTCCTTGTCTTGGAGCTCCGCAGTGCTGTGGAAAGAGAAGTGAGGACCAGCTGGACGCATCCGAGGATGACTGTGCGGAGGGAGGAAGGGCCCTTCCCGCTGAGCGAGAGCGGTCATTGCTGCTCCTGCTCTCCATCGGCCAGGCACGGGGGCAGGCGTGCGTCGTGCAGCATCTTACGTGCCCCTCCGAGAACTCTCACGTGGGTGGAACGGGATTCCCGTTGTGTAGCCAAGGAGGCCGTGGACTGTTGGAAAGTGGCAGTTTGCTTTGAGCTCAGGTGTGGCCGCATCCCTGTCCTTGCTTCCGAGTTGGGGCACATAGGTCCTCAGGGTGGAGTGGATGGCCCCAGACCTCAGTCTCCTGGTCCTGCACCCAGCTGTCCAGTGCTCTCGGCTGATCCTGCCCACCTGGACCCAGGTGAGAGCAGGGAAGGTCCCTGTGCTGGGACTGGTATAGCCCAGTGTGGCTCTTTGCCTTCACGTTGCTGAAGGGTCTGGGTAGAGGTGACTACTCATGTGTCCTTAGGGCATTGCCTGGCTCCACAGCACCGTGCCATCAGTTGAAACTGGTGGGAGACAGAGAGGTTAAGAGTGGAGCTTGTGGGAGGAGCCTGCTTCTCAACCCAGAGCATCCTCGTGGAGGTGGAGAGTGAGCAGCAGGGGAGGGCTAGACGCCTCCTGCCCCAGCCAGCCCCGCCGGGCAGGGATGGGCTTGCTCGAGACCTGCTGCGTGAGGCAAAGGACAGAGACCTGCGGAACACTGAGCAGGGGCAATTGTGATGTCGGCTCGGTGGACACTTTCTGGGCCAGCTCTGGGCTTGTGCGGGGATGTTGAGATGAGCATGCAGGGCCTGACCTCAGGCAGTGAGTGGTCAGTTGTGTGTGTGTGTGTGTGTGTGTGTGTGTGTGGCAGCCAGGGGAGGCAGACAAACACACACTGTGGTGTGTAACAAGCACTGTAATACAGTAGGTAACAGGTTATTTGAGCCTTACACAATTTAAAAAACCCTGGCTTTTTTAGCACATCTCTCCAACCCAGTTAAACCTCCAAAGTGTTAAACCTGAGTGGGCTGGGTTAATTTAAAGCAAGCCTTGGCTTCCCCATCTGTAGAATGGGTATAATCCTGCTATCCTCTGTGTTGCTATGGGAATGAATTGCTGGCAGCCGTACAGAGGCACCCAGCACACTGTCTGCACCACAGGGATGTTAGTCTCCCTTTCCTTAGCCACCCACTGTCCCTCACCTGTGGGAAAACAGAATGCTGATTGGTTCCAGGGCCCACGTGATACGAAACGGCCGGCTGTCAGTGCTGGGGAACACTCGGGTCTGTGCAGACGATGGGGATTTGGCTCGCCTTTAGTCACTTTTGTTGCTTTGGGTGTTAGTTCCAAGTCTCCTGTTGCTCAACCCAGCGGGGGGAGGGGGACGCTGGGGGTCCCCAGCACCCTGGGAAAGATGGTGGAGGGAGCCCCCAGCAGCGTCTCTGTCCAAGTGGAGCCCTGATGTGTGGTCGGAGCCGAGTGCCGGGGCAGCCAGATTCCCTGACCACACAGCTTGCCAAATGCAGAGTGCGCATGTCGGCGGGAGCGCACCACCGGCGGAGTTTGGCCCAGAGCTTGGAAGTTCAATTTGAAGAGGCCTCCAAGCCCGGGAACGCGGCTCCAGCCCAGACGGCTCTCTGGGCGGCTGGGAGCTCTCGAGTTTCCTGCTCCTAGTCTGGCCAGGGACCGGCAGGCTTGGGTGGCTTTCCTGCTTTCCCGTTCCTGATCGGAGCCCATCCCCATGGGGCCCGGCAGCGAACGCACTCAGGAAGTAGTTGGGCGTGGGAGAGATTAAAGTCAGTCCTTATTTATATTTCAGGGGGGTTGAGCTGCTCTGTTTTGCACTGCCCGTCTCGCGGGGCGCCTGTCTGAGATGGGCCCCGGCACAGCCTCATCGGGCGGGTCAGAGACGGGCTTCCTAGGACAGTTAGCCTCCAGGAGGAGCACTGTCAAAGCACTTGCTTGCAGCTTCCAAAAATAGGGGTGATGACTTGGGACCTGGTCATCCTGTATCGTGATGAATTCTTGGAACATTGAAGTGCAACAGCTTACCCGAGCGGCGTCGGTGAAAGGAACAGGAGACGATGGAGTAACCAGGCTTTTCCGAGCCCAGAGTTAGGATCAGAACCGTCGATCCGCCTGAATCTTCGGCTGGCTTGTGGCAAGCACTGTAGCGTTTTGACCCCATGTACAGGGCAGAGACAGCTTGCCGGTCAACTGGACTAAGAATGTGGTGTTGGGCCAGCGCCGCGGCTCACTAGGCTAATCCTCCGCCTAGCGGCGCCGGCACACCGGGTTCTAGTCCCGGTCGGGGCGTCGGATTCTGTCCCGGTTGCCCCTCTTCCAGGCCAGCTCTCTGCTGTGGCCCGGGAGTGCAGTGGAGGATGGCCCAAGTGCTTGGGCCCTGCACCCGCATGGGAGACCAGGAGAAGCACCTGGCTCCTGCCATCGGATCAGCGCGGTGCGCCAGCCACAGCTCGCCAGCCGCAGCGGCCATTGGAGGGTGAACCAACGGCAAAAGGAAGACCTTTCTCTCTGTCTGTCTCTCTCTCACTGTCCACTCTGCCTGTCAAAAAAAAAAAAAAAAAGAATGTGGTGTTGGCTGAGAGATGGGTCAGGATAGGGTGTGGTTGGTGTCGTGGGAGGTGTGGAAGCTGGAAGGGGGTCAGGGGAGGGGTCACGTGGGAGCAGGGTGGGCGGTGGAGACTGTCCGGTCTGAGAGACTCGCAGCAGGAGGGGAGTGCGATGGACGTATGGGGAGGTGCTTGGAGTTGAAATGGACAGGCCTAGGCCGAGTGTGTGAAGCGTACTGGTGTACTCAGAACCAGAGAGGTGAAGGGTTAGGAGCCTGGAACTTTGAATTTGCAATGCTAAGGGCACAGCACTGTGGAGGTGCTGCACCACTGGTTGAAAACCAGGACAGGGGTCTCGGGGAACAGGTCGGGATAGAAATGGGAATTTGCGTGGAAAGTTGTCACCACGAGGACACAGGGGAACGCACAGCCTTCGTGGCTCAGTATCTCTACCATGGGGGCCTGATGCGCAGACCAACAAAAGTCGGGGAAGGGGAGAGACAGACTGAGCTGAGACAGGGGGTCAGCGAGGGCTCCAGAGGGACAGATTTCAAACCGAGCTGCAGGGAGCAAGATTTTGGGAGTCTGAGGAGGTCACAGGATGGGGTTCTTCATCGGCACAGGGAGGAGCAGAGATGGACAGAGGCCGGAATGGCGCAGGAGTGAACAGGAGATGGAGAAGATGTGAGGTTGGAGTCTCGTACCTCTGCTGGGGATTTGCCAGTAAGAGAGAATGTGTGATGAACGGTTTCAGGATGATCTAATCAAGAACTTGGGTGCAGGGGCTTCTACTGTGGCACAGTAGGCTAGTCTTCCGCCCGAGGCACCTGCATCCCATTTGGGTGCCGGTTCAAGACCCGGCTGCTCCACTTCCGATCCAGCTCTCTGCTGTTATGGCCTGGGAAAGTAGTGGAGGTGGCCCACATCCTTGGGCCCCTGCACCCGCACGGGAGACCAGGAGAAGGTCCTGGCTCCTGGCTTCGGATTAGCCCAGTCCAGCCATTGCAGCCATCTGGGGAGTGAACCAGCGGATGGAAAACCTCTCTGTCTGTCTCTCCCTCTCTCTGTGTAGCTCTACCTCTCAAATAAATAAAATCTTTTAAAAAAAGAACTTGGGCGCAGCTGTGAGGGTTCAGAACTGCAGAGGGAGAACGCGGTTACTGTCTTGCCCTCGGCTCTTTGAGATGATTGGCACCTCGCTTTGTTTATTTTTAATTCGAAAGTGCCAGTGCCACATGTGGGGGTCTCAGGTGGTGTCGGCCTCCCAGCTCAGTCTTACATCCCCGTCCTGTCTTTTGGGTAACTCACTACAACCTGTGTTTGACCTCAGATGGGCCTCTGCCTGCACTTTAAGCAATGGCGGTATTGTCTTTTTGTTCTAAGCATTGTGAAGTTAGTTCTTGTTCTTGATTTCAGTGTATTCACCGGGATTTAGCAGCCAGAAACGTTTTGGTCACGGAGAACAATGTGATGAAAATAGCAGACTTCGGACTGGCCAGAGATATCAACAACATCGACTATTACAAGAAAACCACCAATGTAAGTGTGTGGCCGTGATGGTGGGAAGGGGCGGGGTGCAGAACCTTCTGTGACAGAAGGTCACGCGTGGCCCAGGGCAGGAGGAGACTGGTGAGGGTTTCCCCAGCCCTTCCTCGTCCTTCTTTGGCCTTCCTGGTCACTCACTCTCACTGGGGCCGTGTTTAGGGTAATTTCTGTAAAATACTCCATGTACAGAGGGATCCGCAGCCTCTAGACTCTGCACACAGCTCGTGTTGAGAACCTTCACGTGGGGGCAGGTGTTGTACAGTGGTTAAGCTGCTGCTCATGATGCTGCCCCCCCCCCCATATCAGAGCGCCAGTTCCAGTCCCAGCTGCCTGCTTGCAGCCCAGTGCTAATGTACCTGGAGAGCAGCGGGGGATGGCCTGAGTGCTCAGGCCCCTGCACCCATTTGGGAAACCCAGGTGGAGTTCCAGAGCCCCAGATTTAGACTGGTCCAGCCCCAGCCAGTGTGGCCATTTGGGGAGTGAACCAGCAGGTGAACGACCTTTCTCTCCCCTCTGCTTCTCTCTCTGCCTTTCAAATGAATAAATTTGCTTTCTAATAAAAGAAGCTTTCATAGAAAAGAATAGAGCTTGGACATTCCCGAGTTAATTTTTCCTAGAGGCTGGTCAGGGTATGTGTTTGTACCACAGAGACATGACCATGAGAATCCAAGGAGCTGGCCTTGGTGGAGGGGCCCGCATCTGTGTATCGCATACGTCCACTGTAGCTTATTGCCCCCCAGGGACTGACCAGTAACAATCATTAAAACATCCACTCCTGGATGGGCACAGCCCCATGGAGTTTGCCAGGGTAAGCCTGTCTCAGCATGCTGGCTTGAACATTTTCTCCTGTCCCGGCAGGGTCGACTTCCAGTCAAGTGGATGGCTCCGGAAGCCCTGTTCGATCGGGTGTACACTCACCAGAGTGATGTGTGAGTAACTCCGAACCCTGGCTTTTCCTGGCAGAAGTGCCAGAAGGTTGCATGTTTGCTCCCTTTCTTCTTTCTCCGGTGTTGCTGCATTTCACACGCTCACAGGAGATGTAGTGGGCGGCCTGGGAGAGGGCGGATTTTATGGTAGGCTGGTAACCAGCGCTGTGTTACTAATCTGCCTGGCTTCAAAGAGCGGAGGAGGTGGAACTGATGCCCGCCCCCCACCCCCGCTGGGGCGGAAGTCCCTCCCCCCAATCATGGACGTGCAGCTGCAAAGCCGCCTTCAAGTTTGCCAAGTTTCCAAGCCCTTGGCACGGACTCCACTCTCTCAAAGGTGGCTTGTCCTGTGTCCCCTAACCTGGGTTTGTTCTTGACGGGGGCAGCTGAGTGGGATGCAGTCGCCCCGAGGGGTTCCCTCAACAAGCATCCTGGGCGTGTCTCAGCATCCCTGGGAACACTCTGGAATGGTCGTAGAAAGGACGCAGTATTTCCGTTACTGTGCACTTGAAATGCTGTCAGGGTCAGGCTCCCACCGACCTTAGCAGTCTGGATCTGGAGTTAGAAGCTCTCACCACAGGGACAAGGCAGGGGAAGGTCCCATTTTTGCAGGCTCCTGTGAGTCGCTCATTAGCCCAAAGGAAAAGGTTTGGAAAGAAACCCAGAGGGGCTGTTCTTGTTCACATGAGCAGGAAGCTTTCTGGAAGGGGCGAGCCTGGACTCTGTGCTCCCGCAGTGGGTGCCCTCGTCACGCCCAGCAGGGCGCTGATTGTCCTAAGTGGGCGGTGTGGGCTCCTGCCCCTCCAGGGTTCGGTGACGGTGATGTGTGCCTTGTCCTGTCTTTGCAGCTGGTCTTTCGGGGTGTTGATGTGGGAGATCTTCACGTTAGGGGGCTCGCCCTACCCAGGCATTCCCGTGGAGGAACTCTTCAAGCTGCTCAAGGAAGGACATAGGATGGACAAGCCGGCCAACTGCACCAACGAGCTGTAAGGGCCCCCATCCCCGCCCCGCCGGGCCTCTGGGGTGCACGGAGGTGTCTCCTGACGGGTCTCGGTTCTCTGGGGCCCCGAGTTTTCTAGACTTGTCTGGAGGAGAGGAGTCACTAGCACTGAGACAGATAGCCACACTGAGAGCCCTTGCTTGTCCCTTCTGAGGGCATCACAGGGGTGCAGGGCTGCTCTCCCAGGGCCGCTGGGCTGTGCTGGCCATCGTCTGCTCTCTGCGTGCAGGAAGAGGCTGGAAGGCCATGGGCCGCCCTGCACGGTGGGGTTGAGGCCCCGTGCTGCACCTGGCCCCAGCGTGGCGGGAGCAGGATGGGTGTTTCCGGAGCTGGTTGGCCCCTGCCACATGTCCCCAGAGTGCATGGGCCGGTGTCTGGGTGTCCACTTGGCACCCCGGATTTAGCACAAAGGATTATAAAGGTCTCCAGATGCCCTCCTCGGAGTACCAGACCTGGCTACTGAACCAGGAGCAAGTTTCTAGAGAATTCCACGCCACGCTTCATGTGGAACGGTGCTGTTAGTGATGTGTGTCTTGTGCAGTTGAATCACCGCGTTGACGCCAAGTCTGCCCCTTGGCCCCAGGATTAGCCAGGAAGAGCGGCTGTCCCGGAACCGCAGCCCGTGGGGGAGCCATGGGGATTTTCTGTCAGTAATCCTCGGGGGTGCTGTTTGGTGTACGGTAGGCGTGTGGTGAATGGCCCCATTTTTTTAGCTAGTTGAATAAAAGCACCAATTGTGCGCCTGTGACTTTTTCTAACGTGGAGGATCTGTGGAAACCCACAATCGAGATAAGTCCAGGAGCTGGGCCTACCTAAGAGTTAATCAGGAAGTTAGTGCGCAGCCCAGGGGCAGCAGATTAATTCATGAAAACCTGACACAGTTCTGATGTTCAAAGGTTTTTTTTTTTTTTTTTTTTTAACCAAGGCACCTTTGTCAATTGAAAATCTTGGAAAACAAACCCAGGTTGTCGTGTGGATCATGGAGGAGCTGCTTTTGTCTAGGCAGAAGTGTTTGTGGAGGGAAGACCTGAGGCTGACAAGCCAATGTGTCCCTTCCCTTGGCCCCCAAAGAGTCTTCAAAGCGTAGTGCCATTGTGACGTGTCACACTGGGGTCACGTGGCAACACAGGTGTCTTTTTTTTTTTTTTAAAGATTTTATTTATTCAGAGAGAGAAGTCTTCAATCCTCTGGCTCACCCCACAAATGGCCGCAGTGGCCAGGGCTGGACCAATCCGAAGAACCAGGAGCTTCTTGCGGGTCCCCAACGTGGGTGCAGGGGCCCAAGTACTTGGTCCATCTTCTGCTGCTTTCCCAGGTGCATTAGCAGGGAGCTGGGTTGGAAGTGGAGCAGCCGGGACTTGAACCAGTGCCCATTTGGGATGCCAGTACCGCAGGGGGCAGCTTTACCTGCCACGCCACGGCGCCAGCTCTCACAGATGTCTTTCTGATGACCTGGACACCTTCCTAAAGCATTTTGGGCAAGAGTGATGGTTTTGTACATCACAGTGCGTTACACAGAAAGCACAGTGACCAACTCTTCAGGGGACGCGAGTGACCACCTGCTAATGTAGCTGCTTGGAAAGTTCTAGAACATTTTCATCATTAGGGCACCTCTCCACGTAGCTTACTAAAGTGGCTGTCACCCTGCTCCTAGTACTTAAGGAAATCCACCTCTTCCAGGTATATGATGATGAGAGACTGCTGGCACGCGGTGCCCTCACAGAGACCCACGTTCAAGCAGTTGGTGGAAGACTTGGATCGCATTCTCACTCTGACAACCAACGAGGTAAGGCCCTCCTTCCACAGGCCTGGCCCTGGGAGAGGCACACAGCTCATTCAGGGTGGGCTCCCACTGGAGGCTGTGGTGCACGTGGTCAGAGTTAAAACTGCGTGTTCCTCTCAAATTCGGACTTTTCTCAGAACTGCATTTTTCTGGATTCTGACTCAGGAATCCTAAGACCAAGGGGCGCTTTGAGGCTGGCCTCAGGGTGGCTGGTGGTGGCGTGGCCGGGTGTGAGGAGGGCGAGGGGGTCCCGTGGCAGCCACGTGGTGTGTGTGGGAAGCAGCCGGGATGGATGTGGGGTGCTGGTTCCATTCCGCGGCCTGGTCACTCGGGTGACTGTGGATGGACTCTGGCCAGTCGGCCTGACCGGATGCAGCGAGGTTTTGCAGTTCCAGCGTCTGTGTGGCACCACCCTGTCCTGCGGGGTCCGTGTGGCAATGGCCTGTGGCTTTATAGTCTCTCTGTGTGTATGTAAACAGACACTCAGTTTCCTAAAATGAATGATTTACACGATTTTTAAGTGAAAACGTGTGTAAGTTGAGCATCCCTGATCCAAAAATCCAGACTGCTCCAAAGTACAAAACTTTGCAAACACTCCTGTGACGCCACACGAGGAAAACTCCACACCTCGCTGGGTCGCAGCAAAAATGCAGGTGTGATAGAAATATTTTAAGCTGTGCATATAAGGTGTATGTAAAACATAAATGAATTTGGTGCTTAGATTTGGATCCCATCCCCAAGATACCTTTTTCCAAAATTAAAAAAAAAAATCCAAATGTGAGCTGCTTCTTGTCCCAGCATTTTGGTAAAATAGCGATTTTCCAGGAGGGATTTACAATCTCTGCCAACAAGAGCGGTGCTCTCACCATGGCTTCGGCAGGTAGATCAGGTAGCCTTGGACATAATGGCCAAAACATAGTGTGGGCGGGAGACACAGATAAACCCGGCGAGGCCAGGCAGACCCCAGGATGGAGAGACGCTGTTCATGAATGAATGGCGCGATGTTTGATGAGGGTGTGGGACGGTGTCTCTCCACACACACACAATCCCAAGTCACACGGTTGTCCTTTCTACAACAACAACAAGTGAAGAACTGGCACGCGTTTCAGAAGGAAAGCAGCACACTCATTTCTGTTAGAAAATAGCTTCAGAGTGGTTTTTCCGGCAACTCGTCAAACGCCGTGATAGGAAGCTGCTTCACCCAGCCGCTCTGTCTTGTGCGTCTGACTGCTGCTTGTGCCGGATGGAGGCAGAGAGCGCTTTTAAATGAGCACAGCTGACCTCCAGAAGTTGAAAGCAAAGGAGCAGTTCAAGGGGAAAAAACACCACTTTCTTCTCCTGCCAAAACTGTTGTTTCTAGCATAAGTTCCTTTAACCCTGGACTTGGAATCCACTGATAGCCCTGTTGTTTTCCTATCAGATCTGCAAGTTTATGGCTTCATTTAGAAACTGGGAAAAGGACGAAAGTTCCTTTTTAATGAGCCCACGTCCACGTTCAGTGCTTTGTATTTATGTATTTACGTTTAAAGTGGGTTCATTCATACTGAAATTTATATCTAGTGTCCTGAAATAAAAAAGCAGAACGCCATATTGTCTAACGGATATAAAAATCGAAGTTTCTTTCCTTCTGAAAATCACTTCCATCTGCTGGAGAAAAATGGTTCCATTTAGGACAAAATTTCATTTTTATCATTGTAAGCAAAAAGTCTCCTTTTGAAGTGGTGGGCGTGTTTGTTTCTGGTTGTGCGGTTAATGCTGATGTTGTTGGAACTGACACGTCTCCCTTCTCGGATGGGGACTCTCTCCCGCCAGCCCTGGGGATGAATTATAGGGGGGGCGGGGGTTGCCTTTTAAGATGTCGAGTCGCCAACATTCTGAGGGCTCCGCTCTGATAACACGAGGCTGTTTGTGCCAAGGGCTGTGCTTTGTGCCCCGCTGTCCACAAAACCACATGTCCTAGAATAGTTGCTGGCTTCCGGGTGTGGGAGCAGAGCCACTCCCGACCGTGTGCAGTCCCAGGGGAGAGATCTACTCGTAGCTTCAGGCAGGGTCAGCAGATGCTTTCTCTGCAGGGCCAGGGAGTAAATGTTTTCCTTTTATTTTATTTATCTGAAAGGCATGAGAGACAGAGAAAGAGAGAGAGAGAGATCTTCCATCTGCTGGTTCACTCCCCACATGCCGCCATGGTTGGGGTTGGGCCAGGCCAAAGCCAGGAGCCTGGACCTCCACCCAGGTCTCCCAAGAGGGTGGCAGGGGCCCAAGCAGTCGGGCCATCTGTGCTGCTGCTCTCCCAGGCGCCGTTAGTGAGGAGCTGGATCAGAAGTGGAGCAGTCGGGACTGGAACCCGTGCTCTTGTGGCTTGCCGCTGTTGCAGGTGGTGGCTTAACCCCCTGTGCCACCTTGCTGGCCCTGAGAATACACATTTCCCACCTGGACAGCCACACGGGCTCTGCTGCAGCCCGGCCATCCTAGCGTGAAGGCAGACCAGGCAGTATGTAAATAGATGTGATTTTGTTGTAGTAAAATGTTGGCGACCCTCTCCTTGGAAGTTTCCAGAATTTTGGAATTTATGTCTCTGTATTTCACGCTTTAGTGCCAGAAGATACTACCTTTCTTTTGACTTTTTTTTTTTTTTTCCAACCGTTTACAAACGGTTCAAGGCATCCTGAGCAGGAGAGACTCTGAATTTCAAACCTTCGGGGCTGTGAAACTTCCCTTCTGGTTACTGCACTTCCCTTGAGCAGCCCGTGTTGGATTTAACATGCATGAGTATGTGCGGGCCTGTTTACATTTTGAGCTCGGGGAGTAATGAATGACATCTGTTCAATTACCCCCTGAATGGAGACGCGGTCCCCTTAAATTACCCTAGGAACTGCAATAGTAAAAAGTCGCTCAAGTAAACATTCGTGGTCTCCACTCTTGCAAGGAGGCCTGGTCCCACCCCAGCCAGTTGTGCGCGTCTCTTGCCGGGGCTTGAATTTGAACTTGGCTTTAGCTAGAAGGGCGCTTACCTCCCATGTAAGTGGAGGTGACCGCCTGGCACCTGCAGCTCAGCCAGCCGATGATGGTTGCTAAGTGGAAAGCCTAGAGCAGCCTGCGGTCTGTTATTGGGGTGGGGGGCGGTGGTCTGGGGGTGGGGGAGGGCTCTGGCAGTCAGCAGGGGGCCGCACCCCCTGTGCTCCGTCCAGGGGCGGCCCCCTGCATCCCAGCATCGCGAATGCCAACGTCTCAGAGCCTGTCTTTGAAACCAAACTCTTCTCTTCCCTCCTTTCAGGAGTACTTGGACCTCAGCCAGCCTCTCGAGCCATACTCACCTAGTTAGCCTGACTCAAGATGAAATAAATCGTCTCTCTTCCCTTCTTTCAGGAGTACTTGGACCTCAGCCAGCCTCTCGAACAGTACTCACCTAGTTACCCTGACTCAAGGAGTTCTTGTTCTTCAGGGGATGACTCTGTGTTCTCTCCGGACCCCATGCCTTACGAACCACGCCTCCCTCAGTATCCACACGTAAACGGCAGTGTGCAAACATGAAGGCAGGCGTCTGTCCGTCCCCAGGCGGGGCGGCCCGAGCAGGGAGGCCACGCCTCCTAGAGCTTGCTGTCTCCGCTAGCCTATGTGGATCCGAGGAGTGAGTCATTGGAAACGTAATCGGCGCGGTTGCCAGCGCGTGGTCTTTGCCACGAGAGCGTCCTGGGGGCCACGGACGGCCACGCAGCCCCTCCGCGCCGCCGTGGTACTGGCTGAGGACCACTGGGACTCAAGGCAGATGCGCCTTCTGCCTTCCTTGTTAATTTTGTAATAATTGGAGAAAATATATGTCAGCACACACTTACAGAGCACAAATGCAGTATATAGGTGCTGGATGTATGTAAATATATTCAAATTATGTATAAATATATATTATATATTTACAAGGAATTATTTTTTGTATTGATTTTAAATGGATGTCCCAATGCACCTAGAAAATTGGTCTTTTTTTTTAATAGCTATTTGCTAAATGCTGTTCTTACACAGAATTTCTTAATTTTCATGAGCAGAGGTGGAAAAATACTTTTGCTTTCAGGGAAAATGGTATAACATTAATTTATTAATGAATTGGTAATATACAAAACAATTAATCATTTATAGTTTTTTTGTAATTTAAGTGGCATTTCTATGCAGACAGCGCAGTGGATTAGTTAATCTGCTTGGACTTGACTAGTTATCAGATCCTTTGAAAAGAGAAATATTTACAATATATGACTAATTTGGAGAAAGTGAAGTTTTGATTTATTTGTGTTTAAACTCTGCTGTCAGACGATTGTTCTTAAACGACCTAAATGCCCGTATTTAAAGAGCGCTGCCTAGGACGGTGTTTTCCGTGGGTGCCGTCGCGGGGCCAATGCACCATCCCACTGGACTTCCCGAGACACATGGTGCCAGCGTCCTCTCCAAAAGATGCCTTAATCCGTGCCTGGAGGACGGTCCTCGCCTGAGCTCAGCGCGCAGCATCCCTCTGTCTCTGGCCGCCGGCCGACCGCCCCCGAGCTGCCCGGCTGTCTTCAGCACGTGCGGTCACGGCCATTGAAGAAGCCTGCCGGGATCTTCAGGTCTTGTCCCGGGGAATTGAAACAGAGTGAGTCGTTCTGCCGCCAGTCTGGGGGACACCTCCATCTTTTTGAAAGAGATCGCTTCCGTCTACTTCCGGCCCCTCCGCGGCGGGGGACGAGACGCGGCGGCGGCGGCGGCACCGTCATGGTGTTTGAAAGCGTTGGGTTCTGCTCCTGAAACACCCACTCACTTTGCTGCAGCCGTGCAACACGAATGCGGATTAACACTGATTTTACGTGTTACGGAATTGGAGAAAGTATTTAATAAAACCTGTTAATTTTTATACTGACAATAAAAATGTTTCTACAGATATTAATGTTAACAAGACAAAATAAATGTCACGCAGCTTATTTTTTTAATACTCGTGTGTCTTACCAAATGGTTTCGTGAGCTCAGAGGTGCTGACTGAGCAATTTTTTTTTTAAAGAATCATATTGGATTTATTTGAAAGACAGAATTACAGAGAGAGGTAGAGAGAGAGAGAGAGAGAGAAAGATCTTCCAGCTGTTGGTTCTCTCCCCAAGTAGCCGCAATGGCTGGAGCTGAGCTGATCTGAAGCCAGGAGCCAGGAGCTTCTTCCGGGTCTCCCGTGTGGGTGTAGGGGCCCAAGGTCTTGGGCCATCCTCCGCTGATTTCCCAGGCACATGAGCGGGGAACAACTGGATTGGAAGTGGAGCAGCTGGGACTTGAACCAACACCCATATGGGATGCCGGTGCTGCAGGCCAGGGCTTTAACCCACTGCGCCACAGCGTCGGCCCCCAGCCCTGTCTGTGGTTGAATGCACAGGGCTGGAAAGGGTGTTTGCAAGCAGGGGTGACTTGCCAGGGCGGTTGGCGGTGGCCGGCAGTAACGGGCGGGTCGAGCTGACGGAGAAGCAGATGCTTGGTTTAAGCCCCAGCTCCATGTCTTCCCGGAGCCTTAGGGGAGTCACTGCTCCTTCCCGGGCCCGGCCTACTCCCCGAGAGGAGCGAGCTTTGCAGGTGGAGGAGCAGCAGGAGGATGAGGGGAGATGCTCGGGACGTCTGGGTACCCGGGCGCCTGGACACCTTTTGGGCGTTTAGGTTTCCTTGTGATGCACAGAGCAGACTTTGCCTCACATTTTCCCACAGCAAACTTGGGTCAAATTTTAAAATAATAATTATAGAATTATTTCTTTTTTATGCCACCAAGAATCTGAAGCAGGAAATGGAATTCTGCCTGTCACGTAGCATGCATGAACCTTCCTGGGCCATCTCAACCTTGCCAGTGCCAGGAAGGAGCCAGCCAGAGCCAACTTCTCCCAGACTTGCCTTCCTCTGAGGACCCTCCAGGGTCATGGGCAGTTAAGTGGGTCCGCCCCTGGGGGCTCCCAATGCTTTAGTCCACGAGTGGTGGAGTGAGGGTCTTATTAGGCATCGGGAGTGGCCTATAGTCCTGGTCCTGAGTAGAGCAGGGATGCGATCCCCCCAAAGGACATGATTGAGAAAATCCTCCTGGGGCCACAGCCCCGGAGGAGGCTCACCTGGTGACGCACCTGCAGGATGTCCTCACCCAGAGGTGAGAATGGACTTGCTGCAACAGATCTCAGGCAAGGCTCGGCGTCCGTGCAGGTTCTCAGTGAGGATCAGTGGTGCCTGCTCCATGTTTTGGAGACTGATGGCTTTGGCCATGGAGGTTATAGTGGAAAGGAAAACTTGTGTACTTCTTGCTTGTTTCAGGGAGATAGGAGGGCAAGGAATCTAAGCTTTGGCCATTTATAGTCTTAGGAAAAGATTTTATTATTTATTTCTTTGAAAGGCCAAGAGAGAGAGAATCTTCCATCTGCTGGATCACTCCCCAAATGCCCACCACAGCCAGGGCTGGGCCAGTCCAAAGCCAGGAGACAGGAACTCCATCCAGGTCTCCCATGAGGGTAGCAGGAACCCAAGTACTTGTATGCCTCCCAGGTACATTAGGAAGCTGGATCAGAAGCGTGGAGCAGCCAGGATTTGAACCGGCTCTGCTCCACGGATGTGAGTGTCCCGAGCCGTGGCTCTACCTGCTGGGTGTCTCGGATGGCGTTCCTGGGCCCTGCCCACTGTTTCCAGCAAGAAAGAGTGTGTCCGAGAGGCTGCCCACAGTGTCCGGCTGGGGGTAGCCACTGATGGGACGAGGAGGAGCGTGGAGAAGGGACACCTTCGGGAGAGCTGTGTGGATTCCTGGGGAGCAGGAGACCCACATCCGCTGCTCTGCCTCTACCTCCTTCCTCCTCTCGGGACACTTCTCGCCAGAGCTGCAGGAAGCCCCTGAACCCCACACACGGAGAACGGCAAAACAAGTGCATGAGCGTGGCTGAGCCTGAACCGGTTGTGGCTCGAGGACTGCCCCACCGTTCTGACGAGGAGTCAGGCTGCTGGCGGCTACTGTTACGGCTCCAGGAGGGCAGGGGCCGGGGGTCCAGCTACTGCAGACGAGGGATTGGAGGCTCATGTGGCTGGAAGAATGGACTCAGTAAACAAGCCGTTTGCAGCTTATTTGCTGAGCTCGATGGGTTTCTTAGACGGTGATGCTGGGGAAATCAGGGATCCGGTCACCATTCATCTCCCCATCTTCAGAAACGCCTGCCCCGAGGAGTCCCTGGAGGAGCTTAGCCCGGGCAGCCAGTGCTCAGTCAATGCTGTTCTCTTCTTCCTGGGAACTTTTCTGTACACTTCAGTGGTTTAGCATGTTCACAGTGTTGTGCAACCACCACCGCCCTCGTCCCAGAACGTTCTCGTTACTCCGTAAGAGTGAGGCACCAGTCAGCAGCCGCTCCTCATTCCCCCCTCCTGGCCCCTGGCAGGCTCGCGTCTCCTCTGCCTGTGGCTTTGCTTCTGGTAGACCTTTCCTATAAATGGAGCTGTACAGCTTGGGGCCTCTTCACTGAACAATGTTTTCAAAACTCATCCACATGTAGCATAGCCCGGAACCTCATGCCTTTATTTATTTATTTTACTTATTTGAGATGCAGGTAGGCAAGCAGACAGCTCCCATCTGCTTGTCCATCCCCAGATGCCCTCACCGGGCCAGGCCAGGCCTAACACTGGGAGCTGGGAACCCAATCCAGGTCTCCCACATGGCTCCCAATGCTTGGGCCTTCGCCTGCTGCCTCCCAGGTGTTTATTAGCTGGAAGCTGGAATTGGGAGAGGAGCTGGGACTTGAACCCAAGCACTGTCCACTATGGGATGCAGGCGTCCCAACCCAGAGTGCTAAACACCAGGCCAGCACTGGCCCCTGCGTTTGTTTTTATGGCAAAAGCATAGTCCATTGTATGAACAGACTACATTCTGTTTATCCATTCATCCATTAACGGGCATTTGGTTGTTTTTACTTTCTGGCTACTATGGGTAGTGCTGCTGTAAACATTCATGCTAAGCCTGTGTGTGGTCATATATTTTCATTTCTCTTGGGGATACACCTCAGGGTAGAATTGCTAATCACATGGCAATTTTATTTTGTTAAAAATATTTTGGGGGACTATGGATTTTTATTTATCTTTTTATTTGAAAGGCATAGAGATCTCCCGTCTCTGAATCATCCCCCAAGTGTCTGCACTAGCTGGGGCTGGGCCAGGAGCCGGGAACCCCTTTAGGGCCTCCCGTGTGGGTGGCAGAGAGACGACTACAGGAGCTGACTCCGGGGGAGGGGGGGCATTAGTAGGAGGCTGGGATTGGAGGCAGGACTTGGACCAGGCACTGTGATGGGGGATGCAGGCATCCCGAGCTTGCCTTCACTGCTGCCCCGGACGCCTGGCCCCGGCAGCTTGATTAACCTTTAGGAACCACCAGGCTCTCCCAGGGCAGCCGGGCTATTCTGCATTTCCACTTGCAATCCTCTGAGGATCTGTGCATCCTAGCCTGACACATGCCACTGTCCTGTCGATCACGGCCATCCTGGTGGGTGTGAAGTGTCTCCTGAGAAGCTAGTAGGTGAGGAGGTCCTGCTCGGGTCACAGATACATAACACCTTACTGGGGTTTCCAGAAAAAGAAAGGTCTTCAATTAATCAACTTCACACCTTCAAAATGGCCAAAAGAGCCCAGAGCCCTCCGTGGATTCTCATGGAATGGATGCGCTGAGACACGGATCAATCCCACTCCTTGGCTCTTGGCTGGGACAGGAAGGAAGCACTGTCACGTGGTGCCAGGGCGGAGAGTGGCTGCCGTCCGTGAGTGCATCTCTAACCCCCATCCTCGGTTTTATGCCAAATGAAGTCTAGGGAGCCGGAGCCATCCACTGGGACTGATGAGTGCGCCATTACTTATGTATGCACACGGGAGTCCTGATCCAGCCCGTGTTTTGATGTTGTTTATTTTCTGATGTTTTTAGAGATGAAAGCAAAGTTTATCTTCTCTCACATTTCATGCCAGGAAGCCTTGAAGTGACTTGGCTGTCTACCCTGGGCAAGGACAGCTGAGCCTTCCACGTCTTAAGTGACATTCTGGACCGAGGCCCTCCCATGTCCTTTGTTTGTCCTCGGGGTTTCCAGGGGTTTTGAATGGGCTCTGCAGAAGTGCTGTGCAGTCCTGGCTCGGAGTGTTGTGGAAGACAGTGGACAGGGAGGACAGTGGGGTCCACCGCACGGAAACTTTGTCCTCTCAGGGCCACTGTAATAAGTGCTGGCAGAGACCTGCCAACTTTTTTTTTTTAAAAAAGACATTTATTTATTTGAAAGGCAGAGTTACAGAGAGGCAGAGGCAGAGAGAGAGAGGTCTTACATCCACTGCTTCACTTCCCAGATGGCTGCAATGGCCGGAGCTGAGCCGATCTGAAGCCAGGAGCCAGGAACTTCTTCCGAGTCTCTCACGTGGGTGCAGAGGCCCAAGTACTTGGACCATCTTCTACTGCTTTCCCAGGCCACAGCAGAGAGCTGGATTGGAAGTGGAGCAGCTAGGAATAGAACCGGTGCCCATATAGGATGCCGGCAGTGCAGGCGGTGGCTTTACCCGCTACACCACAGCACCAGCCCCTCCTGACAATTTTTAAAGACAGTGATATGAGGCCTGCGCTGTGGCTTAGTGGGTAAAACTGCCACCTGAGGCTGGCATCCCACATGGGCGCCGATGGAGTCCCTGCTGCTCCACTTCTGATCCAGCTCCCTGTTAAAGTGCCTAGGAAAGCAACAGAACGGTCCAAGTGGTTGGGACTCTGCACCACGTGGGAGACCTGGAAGAAGCTCCTGGCTCCTGGCGTTTGACTGGCTTAGCTCTGGCTAATGTGGCCATTTGGAGAGTGAATCAGCAGATGGATGATACCTCTCCCTCTCTCCCTCTCTCTCTCTCTCAACTCTGCCTTTCAAATAAATAAATAAATCTCAAAAAAATTAAAATAAAAAATGAGAAAGTTTCCTTGGTCTGTAAATAGGCTGACAGAGTCTAGCTGAAGTGACTGCTGAGTTAAATGAGATGTTACATGGGAAACACCAGTGCCGCTGGATGTCACTCACGTATTAGCTGATCTACCTCCTACTATCTGTTTATCTATCGGTAGACTCTGCAGGTAATGAAGTAAATATGAAGATGGAATATGTCCGTGCAAACACGTCTGCATAATTGTCATTGCTACCGGAGATGCACTGGTGAGACTGCCAGTCAGGTGTGAATGCCACCAGGACTGTGTCCACCTCTGCCCTTTTGTTTTACTTTTATCCGTTTTCACCTTACTTGAAAGGCACAGTGCTAGAGAGACGCAGACGGACTACTCCCACTGCTGGCAATAGCCAGGGTGGGCCAGGCAAAGCCAGGAGCCCACTACCCAATCCCGGTCTTCCTCATGGGTGGCAGGCAGGGGTCCAAGTACTTGAGCCATCATTTGCTGCCTTCTGGGGCATCTACTGGGTGGGAGCAGGATGGAAAGTGTAGCTGAGACTTAAACTAGGCGCTCCCACACGGGATGCAAGCACCCCAGACCGTGTCTCAACCGTGAAGTCAAATGCTCAACCCAGCTCCCCCCTGTTAGAACAAGCATTCGCTCTATCACACCAGCCCGGCAGTGGCCGCCCTGTGAGATCCTTAAAGGCCAATGCAATGCTGTAGGAGCTGCACAGACCAAGCTGGTGAATGCTATAAGCACCATGGTACAGAGAGCAGACCAGAACAGGAGCAAAAGTTCGGGAGGGGGACCAGCACCGTGGCTCACTTGGTTAATCCTCCTCCTGTGGCACCAGAATCCCATATGGGCACTGGGTTCTAGTCCCGGTTGCCCCTCTTCCAGTCCAGCTCTCTGCTGTGGCCCAGGAAGGCAGTGGAGGATGGCCTAAGTGCTTGGGCGCCTGCAGCCGTGTGGGAGACCAGGAAGAAGCACCTGGCTCCTGGCTTCAGATCGGCATAGCTCTGGCCGTAGCAGCCATTTGGGGGGGGGGGGGCGGTGAACCAACGGAAGGAAGACTTTTCTCTCTGTCTCTCCCTCTCACTGTCTGTAACTCTACCTCTCAAATTAAAAAGTTTGCGAAGGCTTTCCCTAGGGCAGCTGTGTCCAGCTCCAGGTGTAGAGTTAGCACAAGCAAATCAAAATAGGTACCGTGACAAAGGGCAACACCAAAGGAAAAAAACCAAGGTGGCTTGATGTGGTGTCCTCCAGGGGTTGCAGCTGTGTGCAGCCCAGGGGCCGCCCTGCTGCATCTTCAGTGGGTGCTTGGCAGGGTTGGAGAGGCTGAAGTGAACTCTGACCTTTCTAGTTCACCAGTCGGCTACCTGCAGGTACATCTCGTTGCTGCTGGCGCAGATGTGATGCAGCAGGAGGCTGGAGCATCTGCTGAGACTTAGAGCTGCCCTCTCCAGTCGTCCCGGGACTCGCTTGTGCCTCTTCTGGAAACAGGCCCTGTGCATCTCTGCACGATGATCACCCCAGGACAGGACATCAAAAACCTCTCCTGCCTCCTGGGATCGTCTTCAGTCCCCGGGACACCAGCCCTTCAGTTGCCTCTTGCTGGATTTTGGTTTAACCAAAATGCAGAAGTTCCTTCTTTGTGCTGGCCGTCACCCAGGAGCAGCCAGAGCCGTGAGTGAAAAAGAGCAAAGTCAAAATACTAAACCACTAAACCGGCAGCGACACCGCGGGCCGAGGGGGTACGGGTAGTGGGAGAGCTTGGTCAACAAACCGTGGCCTGCAGCCAAATGCAGCTCACTGCCCACTTTCATGCTGCCCGTGAGCTAAAAAACACTTTGCAGATCTACTTTGTGATGTGCACACATTATGTAAAACTCTGATTTTGCTGTCCATAAGTAAAGTTTTATTGGCACACAGCCAGGCCCACTTATTTACATCATGTCCTGTGGCGACTTTTGCACTACCACGGCAATGTGGAATGATTGCAAGAGAGACGGCCCACAAAGCAGAAGATATTTACTATCCCTGGCTTTTTATAAAAACATTTGCCAGCCCTTGGCTTAGATAACCAGCTACTGGTGCTTCAGGCCCGTGCAGGTGGCTTGCGGGCAGGGACAGGAGCAGACAGCAAGGCTCTGAAACTGGTGATGCTTTCCAGAGCGGGGGCTGCTTGAAAGACACCCCAGGGGGAGTCCTGACAAGTGCCCCGGGGCCAGGAGGATGTTCCAAGGTGCCTTCGAGTGAGCGAGGGGCCGTGGTGGTGCTGTGTCTCAACCGCTCTCCTGGCACGGGTTCTGCAGCCTGCCCACTGCTCTTCCAAACAAGCTTGCCCCAGGGATCTCCAGACCAAAGGTGAAATAAATAAGGTGGTTCTTCAGCAGGAGGGGAGGCGAGAGGGTGACACGCAGACTTGAGCTGCGCTTGTTCGGCAGGAAGGGAACCAGGTCAGGGGCACCTTGGTCCCAGCCACTGTCTTCCGTGCAGGGCTGGAACACTGGGTGCAGGGGGCACGTGGTCTTCTCCATGCCTGGGGCGGCCGGGGCTGGCTTCCTGTCACTCATGTCTTGCCCCAGAAGACAGGCACACCTGCCCTCTTGACTCTCCTCCAGACACGAAGATGGACTCGCAGCGGAGCTGCCTTGATTCACCTGGACACACTAGCTAGGTGCGACTTCTCTCGCTTCTCAGTAACTGGAGTTGAAATGTCTCCAAAGCTCCGATTGCTGAAGGCTTGGGATGACAGAGCCACTTGCCCCATAAATCAGCTCGCAACTCCCCCACATAAACAGATCTGGGGGAAAGAACCTACATGTGCAATAAACATGAACAGGGAATGGAGACTGCTCATGAAAATCCTGGGATACAGTTGCAGCTTTGCCTTGTCTTCTAAACGCGGCTGAAATACATCAGGCCCTAAGCCCTTGGTATTCTTACCTGAAAGCAGGTAAATTTAGTCAAGTGCAGGAGACATGAGGTGAAGGGTAAAGGAACCCAGGATGTCCGTAGCTGCTTTGGGGAGCTGTGCCTCCTGGAAGGTCCTGGGGTGAATGCCCAGATGGCTGTAAAAGACCCTGGTGGGCGTGAGGATGGAGGCACGGTGCTCCTGCGCACACTGTCAGCACGCCCTCATCTACACGCGCCTGTAGACCCAGCGAGAGCCCGAGAAGCGATGGTTGGGTTGTATGATGCACGTGCACATGCCCCCTTGTAGCCCCGGCTTTCACAGCTTTCCCGAACAATGGGAGCATTCAAGGTGCCCGCAGCATAGACCAGGGCACTGGGGACGGTTCCAGAATTTCCTTAGGGGATGAGCCGAGGGTCTGAAGTTGGCAGGGAAGGGGCTCTGGGAACTGGGGAATTGACTCAGAGCGGCTTTCGCACAGCAAACACACTGCCTTGATTATGCAGATCAGGTGGTTTTCTTGGTTGACCTCGAGGGGCTGGAGATTGAACAGGGAGTGTCCCAACTTCCCCAAACCACCCCACCACACCTTCTCAAAGCTCTAATTAGCCCAAGTGGTTGCATCTCCCAGCCCTTCTCCCGAGCGGTTGGCCAGACCGAAGTGCTCACCACTCCTGTCCACCCTGTTCCCCCAGCATGGCAGGCAGGGAGGGACACAGGATACCCCCACCCTGCCAGTCTGAGCCCCTTCAAGAACCCTACTTGTTGAGCTCTTGGAGCCCTGGCTGACAGCTCCCTGCCATGAACAAGAACTGCGCTATGTCACACAGCAGAGATGCCATCATTCTGTAGAGGGAGGCTCCAGGGGAGGGTGTCGCTTAGCTCCCTGAGACAGGTGCTTGGCCACTTGGCAGGGCCCACGTACATCCGGTTCCCAGGCTGTTGGGGTAGAGCTGGCACTGGGTGAGGAGAAGGGGGTAGTGCTTTGAGAGAGGGCTCTTTGAGCCTGCCGCACAGCAAATGTGTGACACTGTGATTGTGCCACAGTTCCTGGGCTCATTCTTCCTCCCCCCCAGTAGCCAGCAAGCCACCGTGGCCCTGCAAGGCACCAGGGATGGGAAGTTGTATTAGTTATGGATCATTCTTGAAGTAATCCTTAGGGACGCTGCATTCCTGGGCTATTATAAGAAATTGCCACAAGCTTAGTGGCCTGAAACAACAGAAATGTGACCTATTGTAGTACTGGAGGCCAGTAGTGCAAAGTCACAGTGCTCCTGCTGCAGGCGCGACGGGGGACCCTCCCGGCCTCTTCTGGTTCCTGGGGCTGCAGGTGTCCCGGGCTGGTGGCTGTGTCTCTCCAACCCGTTTCTGCCTTCACACAGATTTCTTTTCTTTTCTTTTTTTAAAGAGTTAATATTATTTACTTGAAAGTCAGAGTTACACAAAGAGGCAGGGAGAGGGAGAGAAGGGGAAAGAGAGGGAGAGAGGGGGAAAGAGAGGGAGAGAGGGGGAGAGAGAGAGGTCTTCCATCCACTGGTTCACTCCCCAATTGGCTTCAACAGCTGGAGCTGTGCCAATCCAAAGCCAGGAGCTTCTTCTGGGTCTCCCATGAGGTGCAGGGGCCCAAGCACTTGGGCCATCTTCCACTGCTTTCCCAGGCCATAGCAGAGAGCTGGATCAGAAGTGGAGCAGCCAAGACTTGAACCAGCATCCATATGGGATGCCGGCTCTGCAGGCAGTGGCTTTACCTGCTATGCCACAGCACCGGCCCCATTCCCATGGTTTTCTCTGCTTCCCCATGCGTATCTCTTCTTTGTCCTCCAGGGCTACTTTGGGCTTTGGGGCCGACTCACATAATCCAGGATGATCTCCTCTTGAGATCCTTACCTGAATTAGATCTGCAAAGACCCTGTTTTCCAAAAAGCCCACATTCATGGGTCCCAGGGGTGAGATCATGGCCATACCTTTTTAGGGTCACTGTTCAACCCATTCCAAAAGAGGGTGGGAGATTTGAAACTTGACGGCTCTCCCAAACAACGTTCCAGAGAACAAGGCTGCCACGCATGAACTGATTTGCTGAGAGGTTTCTGTTTCTTTTCTTTTTTTTTTTTTTTGACAGGCAGAGTGGACAGTGAGAGAGAGACAGAGAGAAAGGTCTTCCTTTGCCGTTGGTTCACCCTCCAATGGTCGCCGCTGCCGGCACGCTGTGGCCGGCGCACCGCGCTGATCCGATGGCAGGAGCCAGGTACTCATCCTGGTCTCCCATGGGGTGCAGGGCCCAAGCACTTGGGCCATCCTCCACTGCACTCCCTGGCCACAGCAGAGAGCTGGCCTGGAACAGGGGCAACCGGGACAGAATCCGGCGCTCCGACTGGGACTAGAACCCAGTGTGCCGGCGCCGCAAGGTGGAGGATTAGCCTAGTGAGCCACGGCACTAAGAGGGGCTTCCGTTTCATCCAGGGGCCTTCCGGTGTGCCGGATCAATCCTAGACAGGAGAGGTAAGAGCCGTTCTTGCCCCACCCTGATGAGAAGGGGACTGACCTGGGATGGGCCTTCCTCACAGCACTGAGACGAGACCAGGCAGGGGCCAATCAACGCCTCTGTAACTACAGGCTGGCCGGGCAGGAGAGCTGGGATACAGACCCAAGCTAGGCCCCATTCTAGGTCTGGGAATTTCTCTCAACACCTGCGCTTCTGACACCTGCCCGGCAGCCCCTCCCGGATGGGTGAGCCTCAGGTGAGACGGGACCCACCTGTGGCCTCCTTGTCGGCTAGAACCGGCTGAGGAAGGCAGAGGAGGACTCGGGCCGAGGAAGCCCTCCAGCTCGTGAGAGCCATGGACGAGGCTGTGCGAGAGAGAGACGACGAGAAGACAGTCTGTCCGTGTGACGGTAAGTCCTGGAGGAAACTGTCTCCCCGAGCTGACGGGTGCGGACTCGCTGTGGGCTGCTGTGGAATGGGCACACGCTCCCTTGTGGCGTTGTGGGGACAAAGGTGATTCTGAAGGGGCTGGCAGGAGCTGTGCCCCGCGGGGTCCGGTCCCCCTCCTTTCACCTCGTCCGAGTTTGTCCTTGTAGTGCTCGGGCTGCTGGAACGAAATGCCAGGGAGCTTAAACAACAGAACTCACTTCCCCACAGTGCCGGAGGGTGGGAGTCCGGGACCAGGGTGCCCGCGTGGGGGTTGTAGGCGAGGCCTCCTCCTGGCTCGCAGGCGGTACCACCTCACTGAGTCCTCACTTGGCCTGCCCTGGGTGCGAATGCCTGGAGAGTGTGCGCTCTCTTGCTTCCTCTTGTTAGAAAGCCACCGGTCCTGTTGGGTTGGGACTCTGTCCTTAGGCCCTCATAATTACCCAAGATCCTCATCTTCAAATACAGTCACAGTGGGACTAGGACTTCAGCACATGAGTTCTGCAGGACAAGATTCAGTCCCTCGCAGCCCTTTTCCATCCTCCTCTCACCCCCCCCCCTTCCCCTTTGCCACGGTCAGCCCTCGGCCATGGCCACTGTACGTACAGGCCTGATTCCCTCTCCAGGCCACAGTGGGGGTGGGGGTCAGGGGGATCTTCTGTGTAGAATTTGGCTTCCAAGCCAGCACCAGCAGCCCTGGCCTGTCCTCCTGTGGGGACCACAGGGAGCCCCTCACCTTCAAGTGCAGGTGAGAAGGGGCTGCAGCCTGCAGCTCAGCCCAGGCGGGCCCAGAAGCTGGACTTCCAACTCCGCTCAGCCCTAAGCGGTCAGAAGGCCCTGGGCCACTCCCCGAGTCTCCCTGGGCCGCAGCTTTGTCATCTCGAACACAAGGGCAGTATTGTAGTTGCTCCTCCTGCAAAGCCGTCGGGGCACTCTGGGAAAGCCCCGGTATGTGTCGGAGGGCTGACTTCAAGTTGGTGCAAATGAGAATCTGCCAGCCCTGGCCGTGAAGAAGGTGCTTCTGCCCTAATCCAGGTTCATGTCTGAGCTTCAGCCACTGGGCACCCAGTCCTGCGATGCGGTGCACCTGCTGTGGGCAACCAGGGCTTGCGGGCTGCCTCTGGCTGCTCCGAGTGCATGGTCTGGAGACAGGAGCCCGGTGCTCTCGGAACGTCCCTCTGCAGACACAGGTCTGCTCGCTGATGTCAGGAGCACCCCCCCCCACCCCCGCCACGGTCCCTAGGCAGTGCTGCTCCTCTCCCATGGCCAGGGTTCTGCAAGAACACACCACCAAAGAGAAAGGAGATGCATCCGATTTGCTTTTCAGCTGAGCTGTGTGGAAAACATCGCTTGCTCAGCGAATGGCTTCTATTGGCTGTGGTTGTACCATCCACCTCTTTTCACCCAGGGAAGTTAAAGCTCAGAGGAGGAGGCCAGGCTCCAGTGATCTACAGAGGACTTAGGAAAAGGGCCAGGACGGGAACACGAGCGTCCCGGCGTTGCGGGGGACTGGGGCTGCATTGGAAAAGTCCATTCCTCAATTCCACCTTGGTGATGTTTGGAGGGAGCGGAGCACAGAACTCAAAAGGTGCCAGGGAGTTCTGCTTTGTTTGGCCTGTGTTGTGTCTGAAATACTTTGGAATCGGTTCTCCATGCTAAAATTGAGAAGGTTCCACAGGGGCATGCCTACTCCAAGGGCGTCTCTTATTCAGATGCTGTGACATTGGCCCACACCTCCACGTGACCACAGTCCGTGCGGTGGAGCAGCCCCGGTTAAGTTCAGACGAGGCACACGAGCTCCCCTGGTGGCGCCCACCTGGCCAGCATCACCTGAGCCTTGGGGCTCCCCAGCTCAGGGGACGACACATCTGGGCTGCAGCTGGTTCCCGTTTGGCCGCCGCCACCTCGTCCTAACCAGTTTGCTGGGTTTCAGCTACAGGAAAGCCTGGAGACGTCCCCGTCCACAATGGCGACCGCTGGGAGATGGGAACTTTCCAGAAGCGGCTCTCGCTTGCCTTCCCGGTTGACCTAATTGCAAGGGAGAGTCTTGCCGGTGTGGTTCGCGGAGCGGCTGGTCAGCATTTCCATGAGGAACACTTTCCTGGGCTTGAAACGCCAGCCGTAAAGATGTTTTTTCGGATGAAAATTGGGCCTGCCCCAGCTGAACCTGGGAATCTTTATTTCAAGGACTCTTTCAAAAGATCTTTCACTCTTGAAGTGCAAATATGTGCGGTTTGCGGCTCGCTAGGCCCTGTTTGGGGTTTTGGATTTTGCTGCATAACATTTTTTCCAACCATTAATTTTAAAGCCATCATCTCCTATATTTATTTCCATGGTCGAGATCGCTATTTCCCCGTTTTCCTAGGAGAGGGCTGCATAAAGGGGACTTTGTCTGTCACTTGCAGTTGGGGTACAGACGGGCAGAATCCTAAACTACGTGGTTCTTAAGGGCACTAATTCATATCAGCCGAAAGAGCCAGCGGACACGACTCCCTTCGCGGTGTTTCGTCTGTTGGTCTTGCTTTTACCTGGCTGTTGCAGGAATTTACAATGGTCTAGACTGTTTTAATCACCAGAAAACAGAGCTCGATGTAATTCTCAGGGAAAAACTTGAAAATGTACCCTGTCGTGTATTTTCTAAGATTACAGAAGTGCGAAGGGGTGGCCTGCAGAGAATACAAACTTGACTCTCCCAGCGCCCGGCCGTTGGCTTCATCTATGCCTACCAGCCCCAGTCTGCTTCTCCTCCTATATTGCCTAACTTGGTCAAGACCAGCCAGCCAGCCTCCCAAGCGAGGGGCTCCAAACTTGGCCTAGTCCCTCACTCCTTCCCCTCTTACTATTCAGCTGGCCACCACTTCCTGGCCAAAGTATCTTGATCTGTCCACTTGCAAAGTCCACTGTCAAAGCCTGCCTACTCTCCCTACTGTCTCTGGCCTTAGCCTCAGCTTCCTAACTGGCCCTGCTGTCTCCACCTCTCCCCAGCCAAGCCACCCTGCAGCCTGATACCAGTTTTAGTTGCAAAAAAGCTGTATCTTGTCCTATTCCATTCTCTGGCTTACACATTTCTGTTGGCTGCTGCTGCTTCAGGCTAATGGCCTAGCTGCAGCAGGACATCCCACCCAGCTTTGCAGGCCTGTCCCAGCCCAGCCGCCTTCAGGGACCATGCGTGCCCATGGCTCTGACGTCATCACTCCAAGGTCACCCAGGCCTTTTCATAACAAAAACATCCTGCGCTCTGCATCTAGACAACTGACAACTTTGGAAACTCATCCAAGGCCTGAGTTGAATGTTATATCCCTGGTCTCTTCCAGGTGGGCTTAGCCCTTTATCGAAGCTCAAAGCTCGGTGATAGCATTTATCGCAATGCATTGTGGTTGATCTCTCCTTGGCCTTATCTTCCCCTAGACTGAACACCCTGAAGGAGCGTTTCCTGGTCTTTATTGTTCTGCATTTCTGTCACTCGATGCAGTGGCTGTCCCATGGGAGGTGCTTTGTCCATGTCCTCCGTCCTGAATGGTCGTTGCTAATGTTAAGGGCTCACCAGATACCAGGCAAGATTTCAAGTGCTTTATACGTCTTACTTTTCAAAATGCTCCCAGAATTCCATTTGCTGATGAGAAAGTAGAGGTGCAGAAATCTAAGGTGAGTCCTTCAAGGCCACGCACCCGGACGAGGGCTGCCTGAGCGCCCGGCTCTGTGTTCTCGCCTGAGCGCACGGCTCTGTGTTCTCGCAAGTGAGCCCCAACTCAAGCACCCTGAGACTGCACGGATTTGGGGTGGAGGCCGTGGTGGGGGCTTGAAGCCAGTTCAACCCTAGCTCTGAGATCTGCAGCTCAGACTGGGGCCCGCAGGTTCTATCTCTGCGTCCTTCTCCTCCTTGACCCTTTGGCCTGCGGGAGCCACAGCAGGCTCAGGCGGGGAGAGCAAACTGCTTCTGGGAGAAAATTATCTAAAACCTGAAATCTGGGTTAGCAAGAAACTGCTCATGGGGTCTCAAAGCCTTAGGGACAAAGGCTTTCTCCTTCCTTCCTTCCTTCCTTCCCTCCCTCCCTCCCTCCCTCCTTCCTCCTCCTTCCTACCTTCCTTCTCCTCCTCCTCCTACCTTCCTCCTCCTCCTCCTCCTCCTCCTCCTCCATCTTCATCATCATCATCCTCATTGCCTTAGTTACTTGGGAGTCTCTCTGAGGTTGGAAATAGACTCAGCGCCAGCCTGCATGCCCACAGATGGGTCACAGTTTTCTCAACATGCGTCACAGGGCAGGGGTTTGTGCACGAATGACACCACTTAGCCAACGTGTGCCCCTCGCGTTTCCCCAGGAACACCGGTCAGGGGAACAGGGGCAATGGTCTCCATCCGGCAGGGTCTGGCTGGAATTCCTGTATCTGGAACGGCTTAGGTGCTGTCTTCCCTGGGAGTGGGGACCCGGATGGGGTCTTTCTTTCCGCCAGCCATTGGAATCTGAGTGAGGCAAATACCTCCAGGAGTGGGCCTGTTAAATTGTGAGTCCAGACAGAAATATCCAGGAGCGCTGGAGAGGACAGAAACTGGGGGCGGGGTGGGCAAACCTCAGCTGGCTCCAACACTGGCTGCCACCAAGACGGGTAATTCCCTCCTTCAGAGCCCCACGCCCTGCTTTAATGACCCATATGATTCTCTACAAGCTGATTCACCCTTTGGCTTCAGGGATGGAGCCAGGACTCAGGCCCAGCCAGCAGCACATTGGTCGGGAGTAAGCCTCGGGACCCAAGTCGGTCCAATCAGAGGGGATGCCAGCTGGGGATGCAGGGCAATGAGACTCTCCCTTCTGTACCCAAGCAGTCCTGCAGGGCAGGGGCTTGTGAGAAATGCACATTCTTAGGCCTTGCTCCAGGCCACCGAATCGGAATCTCTGAGCCAGGGCCCCGGAAACAAGTCCCCGGGCGATTCCGAGACAGGCTTGAGTGTGAAGACCACTGCCCCCACTTCACAAAGTCCAGGTGACCCGAAGGAGGTGCAGCGGAGCAAGGAGACTCGTCTGCAGTTCCAGGTTGGGGGAGGACCAGGAGGAGGCTCTGCTTCCCCCGGGGCCCTCACAGAGCCACCCCTTTGTGTCTTCAGTAGGTTGTAGAAGTTCTCACGACAGATACCTCGCCTCTGATGCCCCTGCCCCAGGCCCCTGTCTCCAGGGCTGAAAATAAGCTTCCCTCGCCCTGAGGTTATACGGGGTGAAGGCTCCCCATTACTCACAGGCTGCTGTGCCTTATCCCAGGCTCGGCACTGGGGGGACCTCGGAGCCAGCAAGGACCACACACGCCTGGTGAGGCAGGCCCCCAGGCGACCCGGGACCCAGGTGCGCTGGGGGAAGGCGGGTTGCCATCATTTCGGGGGGTTGAGCTGCCGGTCTCAGCCGGCTCCTCACGACTTGATCTGAGCCCCAGTTTTGGTTTGCCACCCCAAAGCTCTGCTCCGCGCGTGCAGGAGCCGGCTGGCTGCTGGCCAGCGTCGTGGCTCCAGTCTGGAAGTCCAGGCATACCTAAGTCGGCTCTTGTGGCTCCCCAGTGCCTTATTAGGCTGCCCCCTCCGGAGGGTGGAATCTCTGACTCATCTTCCCCTCCCCCCACACCCTGACTCCTGCCAGTTTGGGCCAAGATTAGAATTCACTCAAATCTGTGGGTTCTAAGGTTTACGTGCTGTTGCAGTTTGGCAACAGACTCCTTGTTTCGAGTCAGAAAAAGGAGTCCTTCCTCCAGGCGGGCTTGGGGAGGCTTCTCTTGGCCACTGGATTTTTCCTCTACCCGAGAAGCTGTGCGACAACGGCCGGGCCCCGAGCCGGCCAGGAGCTGGTGGACACTCAGACCAGGGTCCTCGGATACCAGGAGGTTTCCCACGAGAGAGACGATGACGGCAGCGATCGTTCCCCGCCCCATGCCAGTGTGCACTTTTCTTAGCCCATAGCCCAGAGCCAAGGGCAAGGTGAACACTCCCATTCTAGAGATGAGAAAACTGAGGCTCAGAGAAATCGAGTGTGGAAGGTGGTGACTGTGCCGCAGTGCCGTCCCGACTCCCAGGAAGGCACACGGGGAGGGACAGACACTGCACTGCCTCCCATGACCGGATTTTGGAGGATGAATGAGTTAGGGCTTCTGGGTTGTGAGCCACAGTGTAGGGAGTTGACAGTGAGGCAGCAGCTGGACGCATCAGAGAAAGGCAGAGGAGGTGTGACAACAAGGACGGGGCCCTGGCTGCCCTGAGGGCCCCTTGGGGGACGCTGATGTGAAAGCCACTCCTTGGTGCTGCTGGGACAAGGCACGTGCGCCACTTCCTGCCTGGCTGTCCAACACGCTGCAGAGGTAGGGGCCACGCGTGCAGTCGGCTGTGTGGGGCTCAGCCTCCCCTCTCGCCCTGGGGGTGGGGGTCGGGGGCGGAGCCTCTTGAAAGGTGGTCCCATCGGGCTGACTGCAAGAGGGAAGAGGAAAGGAAATCGGGGGGGCTACCTAGAAGAGAAGGGGAGGAGAGGGGATGTTTGGGCGAGAGGCCGGAAAGCCAGGAGAGCGCAGGGCCCTGGGTGCTGGTCTGGAGGCTGTGGGTGAGCCCTTCCTCCTCCCCCAGCACCTGTGGGCCAGCGGTGCTCTTGGATGCAGGCCGCCTGATGGCAGGGGTCTCCTGGGGCTGCCCAGCCATCCTCAAAGGTGACCACGGGCCAGTTCTGATCACTGGGCCGAGACACAGAAACCGTGCTGAGCTCTCTGCTACCGCCTTCAGAGTCCAGCCCCCTCCAGGCCTCCCTGCCACCCTGCAACCCTGCAACCTATGGGTCAGCAGTGCCAGCCAGGGCCAGGGTGGGGGATCCGCTCACACCCATTATGGGGACTCCCTTGCTTGCTCCCCAAGCTTAGAAGCTCTGGGCAGGGAAGGGGAACCCGTGATGAGTGGGGCTGCATGTGGCCTGCCGAGAAACGCTCCTGGGATGGAGAGGGGGCAAGGAAACCCTGAGGGTCTCAAGGGTCTGAGCTGAGCTGTGTCTGAGAGGTGACCCATGAGGATGGAGAAGGGGAGGCAGGGCCCAAGGTTGTACCATGAACTGATGATGGAACTGGGGGTGGGGACCCAGGGTCGCCAGGCTCCCTGACCTGCCCTTGTTTGCCACCCACCCTTCCATGCAGTCTAGGAACCACCATTTATTAAGCACCTACTGTATGCATGGCTCTGGAGCCACATTAGGACTCATGGAACACCCCTATACTCAGGAAGTTTATGGCTATTGGGGAAAATAAGGAGACAAATACCCACAGTTAACGATTGTGGCTGAAGTGTCTTTACTTTGGGGACTCAGACTGGTACCTCTTTCCCTCTCTGGCTTTGGAAGGACCCAGGACTTGTAGCTGCATCCTGAGAATAGGGAACGGGAATATTAGAGGGATAAGCTACGGACGCTGAAACAGGAGCTGCAGTAGAGGGTTGGGGAGAGTTTGTGTGTGTGCACAGGTGTGTGCATGTGCAGGTGAGTGTGTGCAGGTGTGTAAGCAGGCGTGGCTGAGGTCCTTTGTCTTCCTGTCAGGTGTGATGGGCAGGGGGTGGTAGATGTTCAGGGTGCTGCCTGGGGTCATGTGTGTTCTCGTGTTCTTGGCTTGAATTTAAAGAGTGAATTTAGACATTCCCTCGCGGTGCATTCCCGCCCGGGCCTTGGCTGCCTCTCTGCCCATCACCTCCCCTCGTGCCCACCCTCACCCTCATCTCCCTGCCCGGAGGTCCTCTTCACCTGCTCCTCCTGTAGCCTTTCCCTCACTCCTCTGTCCTGGGGGCCCTCTCTTTGCAGATGGGGGCCAAAGTGCCTGGGGTCGGCGCATTAGCAGGGCCCCTTTGCAGGCAGCAAAGATCCAGCAAGCTCTTGATAAGGGGAACCCCTCCTGCCTTCTGCAGGACCCCCAGGGCATACCAGCCTGATTTCCCTCTGCTGGCTACTGCCCCCTCCCAGACACTGTAAACACATGCTGAGCGAGCACCTTGGTTCCATTCTAGAATCATCGAAAGTGGGGATCCTGCTGCATTAAAGTGGAACCTGGCAAGCGCGTGGTGGCAATGGCGGCATGGTGGGTTTGAACTTGAAGGTCAAGCCCCAGCTCTCTCATATAAAGCTTGTGTAACACTGGACCAGCAGCTGACCCTCCCTAGGCCTTGGGTTACTGGTTTGTTAAGTGCAGAGACCACGGACGCCCACTCACTGGAAGGGTGTGAGAATTAACTAAAGGGTGTAAAAGTGCTGGCGAAGCCTCGGCAAGGTGGGCAAACAAACACTAAGTTGTTACGATTCCATGGCTCCTTGAGCTGACCCATGTGGAAAAAAAAAGAAACAGAAGGCAGAATAACTCAAATCTCAGTGCCGGGGCTCGTGGAGTGACTTCCCCCACCCTCGGCAGAGCCTGGCGTTGTCTGCACGGTGTGCCTGCGGCACAGGAGAGAAGCAGGAATGCTACCGCGTCCAGAGGCAGCCAGGGCGCAGGCACACGTGTCGTCGCTGGCCTGGGAAGCACCGGGACCTTTGCCTCCCTTTAAAGAGACTCCAGGGCTGGGCTGGGGCAAAGCAGGTTGAGCGGATGCCAGCATCCCATATGGGCACCAGTTCAAATCCTGGCTGCTCCGCTTCTGATCCAGCTCCCTACCTGGTCTTTCTCCAGAGAACTTGGCGATCTTTTCCAAATACGTGAAAGAGGAAGCCATGGGTAGGGGCCCCTTACTTCTCTGTGGCCCAAGGAGGAGAAGGAGTAATTCTGGGGAGACCAGGGACTCGAAGTTATAGAGAAGTTGTGGTGGGCGGTTCTGCCTGCGTCCCCAGAGAGAAAAGGGGCTTCCCCCAGAGGCTGCCAGGAGAAGGGGGGCAGCGGACAGAACTCCCCCATTAAATAGGGGTTGGGGGCGGTTAGGCTTGGAGTCTTGCATTTTTCCCAGATTTGAGCTTTGGGGTTAAAATCCTTACAGCACCTCATATGGATGGAATCCACAGGAATGTGTGCTCTGCCACCCCATAACCCCCGCCCCACAAAGCCACCAGGACGGGGCATGTGGGCCCTTAGCATCTCCGTGGTAAGCCTGCGTTCCTCCTGTGCAGGCCCCACACAAATAATGAACAAACAGCAAACGATGGGAGACCAGTGGCTGCGTCAACTGGGTGTGTGGTCGACGGCTTGGGTTCCTGCTACCCATGTGGTCTCCGCCGAAGTTCTGAACCACACCAGGCCTCGTAGCTCTCGGTGGTGGGGTGTTCAAGTGAGGAGGGATGAAGGAGCAGCTGGGCCCCTGACTGAGTGTATAAGAACCCAGAGAAGGCATGGAGGTCCTTAGGATGTGGCGCCTGGGACAGCTGCACTGGGCCCCAGGGGTGTGTGAGCACCGTGTGCTCGGTTCTCCTCCCCTGCCGTACGCTGCCATGGTCCCTGCATCCTGTGTCACTGCCGTGCGCAGAGTCCCCTGCCTCCCTCTGTGACAAGTCATTACCTGGGCTGATGCATAGTCCCCTGGCAGGGCCAATCCGCTAGAACACTCGGCTGGTTTGTGACTCGCTGCCTCATCGCTTAACCTCTCCTGACGAATACAATTGCTTTCAGTTATTTCACTTTAGGAGGCTGGTGGCTGGCAGATTCCCCCTTCTGTCCTGGGAGCAGGCAGCGTGCTAGGATGGCCGGAGCCAGGCTGCTGTGTGCGGGGCCTGGGTGTGAATCAGGCCTGGCCCCTCTCCAACTGCACCTGCTAGGGCAGGGGGCGTGGCTTCCCAAGCCTCAAGGGCCACCGTGTCCACAGTCTCTGCTGCTTGGGTCACCAGGGCTGGAGGACCTGGCCCAGCCCAGCGGGCTACGGCTCCAGCACACAGGTCCGGGTTGCTGAGAAGACCTTGTAGTGGGCCCTGCAGCTCGCTGCCTCCTCTGGGGTCAGGTGAGGAGGGACAGTTGCTTACAATTGTCCCTGATGTCCCAGCTGACAGATCCCATTCCACCCCTACCCCGACACCATCGCCACTCCCCACCTCTGCTCCACAGCCCTAGCCTGTATGGACATAATCAGGTCAAAGAGAGGAAGCAGGAGTTTGGGGTATGTCTTCCTTCCGCCCCTGTCCCCGGCTATCTGCCTCCCTGTGAGGTCACCCTGGGCTGGCAGACCACGTGACCCAAGGTCCCTGCTGCTCTCAGGGCGGCCTTAGGACTTGAGGCTCCCCTGGGGCCCAGTAGCTGCATCCTCCTTCGCTCCATCAGACCTGGGCATGGGAAAGGCTCGGCTGCCGTTAACCCCCCGTTCCTGCACTACCCTGTGGTTTGCCTCATGCTACCCACAACCTTCTTAAATATGACACCTCGTTCCTGCACAAAGATGCCACCTGCTGCTGAAGGTGGCTTCACACACAGCGCTCTCCTCCGCTGTCGCTCTCCCCTCTGGTGTCTTCTCCGTCCACCCTGCTTCCCCGGCCCTTAGCCCTGTATCATGGCGGGATGCCTTGGCCACCTCCATGCCTTTCTTCCCAACTGTGTTACAGCTGAGCTCCTAAAGGCAGGAACTCTTGGTTCTTTCCCGGGTGCCTGCCCAGAGCAGACTGGAAGGCTCTCCTCCGGTTTTATGTCTAGAACTTGGGCACCGCTGTGTACAGATCTCTGGGCGGGGTGTGGGACGGAGATGCTCAGACACGCATCAGTCAGAGAAGATGGTAGTGGTGCGTTCATGAGGCTGGGATGCCCCGGAGTCCCGTCAGCTACGCCGGGATTGCATGGGGAGCTTGATTTTAGATGTGGTGGCTTTCATGTGGAGAGGCTCGGCCCACGTGGTGCTGTGCGCGTGGGCGTGTGCGAGCAGGTGCGTGACCCGGCTGGTGGGTCTGCCCTATGAAAAGGCTCTGCTCACTGCTGCTCCTGAGCCTTCGTGAGCCCTGCCCAAGCTCTCAGGAAGCGGCAGAGGGATGCCCTTCCCTACGGCCCCTGGGAATTCTTCCTCTTTCCAGACCCGGCAGCTTCGGCCCCAAACCTAAGCCTGTAGCCCTTCGTGCCCCACAGAACGCCATGTTTATGTCCTGGGGGGTGGGCACCAAGCTGAAGCTTTTCCTCTCTTCCTCCCCCTCCTCCAGTTCACTGATGGCTGCATCGAGGCCAGGAGCACGCAGGTCACTAATGTTTGCAGCCGTCCTGTGGCGTAAACACCACCACCAGATTAAGAACCTGGCGGGAGGCTGAAGTCACTTGCCTGATTGGCAGCACTGGGTTGGACTCCAGCTCCTCTACTTAAGTCGGCGGTTCTCAAGGTTAACATTCCTAAAGATCCCCGAGGGTGCCCAAGCTTGTGTCACGTGGATTGTATCCGCTGACGTGTAGTATGTTAGACGTTACAACAGAAAAGCTTTCAAGCAGTTCACATAAGACCACAATTGCAAGCCCGACACGTATTCAGCATTCACGTCGCTTTTAAATGAGAATTCACTCTGTTTCCCAAACAGCAGAAGTGTGAAGTGGCATTTCTCACGTGTTGCGAGTCTCTTGGTTGTCTGCCCTAACAGGAGATGGTTGGATTCCCCCATCTGCCTGTATGTTCTACCAGTTGTGATACCACGTGCCTTGTATGTTCCAGAAAAATCCACCGTATACTTTTTTTTATTATTATTATTTTTGACAGGCAGAGTTAGAGAGACGGAGAGAAAGGTCTTCCTTCCATTGGTTCACCCCAAATGGCCACCACGGTCGGCGCACTGCGCTGATCCAAAGCCAGGAGCCAGGTGCTTCTCCTGGTCTCCCATGGGGTGCAGGGCCCAAGGACTTGGGCCATCCTCCACTGCACTCCCTGGCCACAGCAGAGAGCTGGACTGGAAGAGGGGCAACCGGGACAGAATCCGGCGCCCCAACCGGGACTAGAACTCGGTGTGCCAGTGCCGCTAGGTGGAGGATTAGCCTAGTGAGCCATGGCGCCGGCCCACCGTAGACTTTTGAGAGGACGAGAACGCGAAAGCAGATGACTTCCCCGTGGTGCCGTGAGGCTCGCGTCGCTCTGAGGTCCCTGGGAAGCTCTGGGGCCCCGCGGTGCCGCCCGTTCTTTCGGAGCGGCTGCCGCTCCGCCTGGCTCAGCTCTGCCTTCGCAGAGCTCCCGTGGCCGTCCAGCACTTTTATTCACTTATTTATTTTGAAAGTCAGAGTTCGAGGTAGCGAGATTGATCTTCCACCTGCTAGTTCACTCCCCAGTTGGCTGCAACAGCCAGTGCTGGGCCAGGCCCAAGCCAGGAGCCTGGAACTTCATCCAGGACACCCAAAGACTTGGGCCATCTTCTGCTGCTTTTTCCAGCCATTAGCAGGGAACTGGACCATGGAGCAGCCGGGACACGAACCAGCATCTGTATGGGATGCTGGTGCTGCAGGTGGCGGCTCTACCCATCACACCACAGTGCCGGCGTGGACACGAGAGGAGGATGCTGCCACACTTGGCAGAAGAGAAGAGAGCGCCCCTGGGCTTGACTCTGCTGCTGGGGGTCTGGGGAGAGGCTCTGTCGGTTCCGGGGGTACCCCAGCGTTCCTCTCTCATGCAGGAGTCTGGGCAGGACTGGGTGTTCCTGATTGGGTTCCATGAGGCCATGAGCTTAGATTTTTGGTGGTCCTTTGACCTGAATCAATCCAGACCACTTGTTTTCAGCAGACAAATGAGAAAGTGCTCCGTATTTCTGTAGCAGATAGGAAATACACATACCCCTGCCTGGTGGTGGGCAGGAGGGATGAGGAGTGGGCTCGGGGCAGCTGGGGGCAGTGACTCTGTGTGGTACTGTACTGGTGGGCACGTGCCAGCATACATGTATCAAATCCCAGGCAATGTCAGGGTCCAGAGTGTACCCCATGCCAATGGTGGAGTTTAGCTGAGGATTGGGGTCAACATTGCACATCAGTTGTAACAAACATACCCCACTAATGCCAGATTTAGTAACAGAAGGAGAGCGAGTGGGTGGAAAGCTTGTGTTGTGTGATCATTTGTCTAAAACGGCTTTAAAAACACCCTTGCTTAAAAAAAAAAAAGAACCCCCCGCCCGACCTGGGTGGAGGCCTGTTCAGTTTGGTGGCTCGGTTGGTTCAGGGGTAACCCTTGCTGCACCGCCCACTGGGCTGCCCCATGGGGAGCGGTCCCCATTTGCACATCATTCCCCCAGTCGAGGTGCCTTCTTGGGATCTTGCTCCCACTGCCTGTCGCTCCCCAGAGTCTGCAGTAGCATAAACCAGGATTTGGAGGGTGTCACTGCGGCCGTGAGACTGGCCATCAGGGGATTGTTTAGTGACGGAGAACTCGCAGCCTTCATAGCGAGATAATGGGAGTCATTTTCCTCTGCAGGGGAATCTGCCCTGTGGGACCTGCAGGGCGCCCCAGCTCCTCTGTGCAGGCCACGCGGGGCTTCCTTTGTCAGGGAGTCCACAAGAAGGTGTTTGGTGACACGGGGGAGGGCAGAGGAAGAAGCAGTCCGCGGTATGCAGACTGTCCCTTGATTGCCAGCTGGGGCAGACAAGCTCTGGCGTGCTGGGACATCTCCCTGCCATGGTTGTGCTCTGAGCACAGCCAGGCTGGGAGAATGGAACCTGCTGTTGCCATCTTTGGAGGTCTGGGGCCCCAGAGCTGGGACGAGGGTGAGATGAGAGGCAGCTGGGACACACACCTTGAGGAGGTGCTCACACTCGGGCTTGTGCACGTGCGGGGTTGGCACCCGAGGGTGAGGGCAGAGTCCACCCAAGGTGCCCCTCTCTCCTTATCCCGAGTGTACCCTGCTCCTGGCCCTGCCCTACCTTGTGTCTTACCTTGCTATTTATTTATTATTTTCTGTGTGTGTGTGTGTGTGTGTGTGTGAGAGAGAGAGAGAGAGAGAGAGAGAGAGAAAATATACCTCCTGTTTCAGCTGGGGCTGGGCTAAGGCTGGAGCCAGGAGCCCAGAACTCAGTCCCAGTCTCCCACATGAGTGAATCCTTGACCAGCTGGCTCCAGGGTCTGCATTAGCAGGAAGCAGGAAGCAGGAGCCGGAGCTGGGACTCGAACCCAGGTGCTCCCATGTGGGACACAGGCATCGTCACTGCTCTGCTAAATGCACACTCCTTGACAGCCATTTTAATCTTCCGAGCTGGCCCCCATCCTCACCACCCTCTGAGATTTTACCACGTGGTGGTCTCCCCACTGCCTTCACCCAATGGGCCTCTTCTCTTCCAACTTCTTTGGGGCTGGCAGGCTTGAGTAGGGCACCTGACTCTGGAAGGTTCTTCCGCAGCCCAGCATGCACACGGGCTCTCGGCTAAGAACGTGTTTGGGAGACAATAAGGAGTTGTTCTGAGACTGCAAGTGGAGATGCTAAGTGACAGGTGTGGGGGAGGTGCTGGGACCCTCTCAAAGAATTTCCTTTTTTTTTTCCTCTTTGCTCAAACTTAATTGGTAATATTATAACTTCCAATTTAATCATTGACCTAAATGAGTTCTGTTTTTATCTCACCAGGAGCCTGGCTGAGCTGCGAGGAGCAGCTGCCTCGGCCGAATGAGAGGGGAACTCTTACTAGAATATTTGCACGGGCGAGGGACGCTGCTTCTGCTGCGAGATAAGAGGGAGGGTTGTTCAAGCTGTGTTTTAAAATCATAAAACCCAGAGCGTCTCCTCCTGGCGATAAGCTCTGTGGATGGGGAGGGTCAGGCCAGCAGGGCTGGGACAACTGCTGAAACCAAGACCGGCAGTCATTACGGTTTGCCGAGTTCTCACCAGGTGCATGCTAGCCGACTCGGCGTCCGGGATTCTTGAGCTGGGGTCAGGTTAACTATTAAGTGAGGACAAGAACAAAATGTGAAATTTCTCTAACGCATGCTCCAGTCCTGCTGCTTTCTCGGGGGGCCTTGCTCGAGGGGGGGCCCCAGGAGAGCTGCTGTGACTCACTTCTGCCCTGCATGGTGGTGGGAAATGAGCTGGCTCCTGTTCTGCCACAGGTGAATGTCCCTCCCCGCCTTGTCCACTGTGATCAGAGGCTCCCAGCCATGGGACCCACGGGGCCGGCCGGCACGCTGTGTCCTTGCTCCTTCTGCTGGAGCTCAGGGCCGGGCGTGGGCAGGAGCGTCTCACTCGCCTCCTTTCTCGGGGCAGATCGCGTTTTCCCAGCAGAAGCGCACACACCACACCCTGTGTGTGCCCGAGATCTTCTTTTATAGACATCCTGCTTCGGGATATCTTTGATCTGGGCGATGCAATCGCATTTTCCTTGAAGATACAAATCATCTAGAAAAACACAGAGGAGGAGAAAATGCCCTTAAATAACTCCTCGAGCCAAATTTAAAGCATGCATTGAGTACTCTGAGTTATCCCGCGGTCCTCTATCTTCCGTTCTCATCTGGTCTCTGGATGGGAGGATTCCACAGCCGTAAAGGGGCCCAGCCTTGTCTCAGAGAGGACGTTTCGTTTTCAGAGGAAGACTTTTTGCTTGGTCCGATTGGAAGGGAGCAACTCTTTCAGGATGAGCAGATTTGAATTTGGCATTTTTAAATTTTGGAAACAATTTTTAAAAATATTTATTTGAAAGGTAGAGTTGCAGAGAGAGAAAGAGAAAGAGAGTTTCCATTTGCTGTTTCACTCCTAATGGCCGGAGCTGAACCAGGCGGATGCCAGGAGCCTGGACCTTTATCTGACTCTCCCACTTGGCAGGGGTCCAAGCACTCACGCCATCTTCCTCCACTTTCCCAGGTGCACGAGGAAGGAGGTAGGTTGGAAGTAGATGAGGTGCCGGCATCCCATACGGGCACTGGTTCAATTCCTGGCCACTCTGTTGTAGTTGATTCTCAACAATGTTGCAGTGGATTCATTTCTGAGAGGAGGAGCGTGGTGGGGGCAAGAGGCGCGGAGTCACCACACAGACCCCGGGAGCCAGGTGAAAGCTGAAAGCGGGTTTGAGGCAAGCAGCCTGCCAAGACAGCCAATCCGGTCAAGGGGCGGTTTATGCCCTAACCAATCACAGCCTGTTGCCAGGCAGGCTCCATTGCCAGGTGGGTTTCAAAGCCATTCCTGAGTAACTGACTCTCGCTTGCCAGTGGCCATCTTGGCATGGCCTTCTCATTCCACCACATCACTCCACTTCCAGTCGAGCTCTCTGCTATGGGAAAGCGGTGGAGGATGGCCCAAGTCCTTGAGCCCCTGCACCCACATAGGAGACCCGCAAGAAACTCCTGACTCCTGGCTTTGGATTGGCGCAGCTCCAGCCAATGCAGCCATCTGGGGAGTGAACCAGCGAATGGAGGACCTCTCTCTTTCTCTTCCTCTGCTTCTCTCTGTGTGTAACTCTGACTTTCAAATAAATAATAAATCTTAAAAAAAAAAAAAAAGGAAGTGGATGAGCAGAGCTTGAACTGACACTCACATGGGATGCCGGTGTCCCAGGTGGTGGCTTTCCTGCTGCAGCATGACGATGGCCCCTGTTTTTATTTTTTTAAAAAATAGAAGAAGGGGCCAGGGCCACGGTGCAGCAGGTTAAGCTGCCACCTGCGACACCAGCATCCCATGTGAATGCTGGTTCCAAATCCAGCCACTCCATTTCTGATCCAGCTCCCTGCTGACGTGCCTGGAGAAGCAGCGGAAGATGCCCCCAGTACCTAGACCCCTGCCGCCCACATGGGAGACCCAGATGGAGTTCCAGGCTCCTGGGTTTGGCCTGGCCTCAGTTGTCATGGCCATTGGGGGGAGTGAACCAGCAGACAGAAGATTTCTCTCTCTTCCTCTCTCCGTCACTCTGCCTTTCAAATGAATAAAACAAATCTTGACAAAATCAAAATCAGAAGAAATCTTAGTTATAGCAGATAGAATTCCTTGTGTCACAGGTGTTGGAAATCCTTCTCAGGGAAAAGAGTGACCTTATGGAGAGGATAGATTGGCACCCCTGCACCCCACACCGCCCCCCCCCCCCCCCCGAGACCTGCAGATTTGGTTTCTGAGGCCAGAGAGCTACAGGGTGTTAGGGGCAGAAGCCCCACAGACCCAGCTGCCTGGGACGACTCCTGGCAGCCTCAGCACCTGATCCACCCTGGGGAAGGCAAGGTTGCCGGGCCCTTTCGGATGGCTTCTTTGGATCTTATATTCCAAGGGAGGAGGGAGCCTGGTTCTGGGACACAGAGTTGGAAACAAACCAGAAAGGGAGCTGGTTCATTCACTCTGGTTAGATACTCCGCCCACAATAGGCTGTGACTAGAGAAATGGGGCACTGGCCTGTCACAGGTGGGGAATGCGTGTCCCCAACAGGGCAGCCTGTACCTCCGCATGCCCCAGTGAGTGACTGCCACCGTGCAGGGCTATTGTGTCCCCACCATGCCAGGGTGCAGCCGTGCATCCCTCCCCCAGGAAAAATGAGCAAAGCATAAAGCATACAGAAGCTCTGACCAACTGGAGCCTTCCATTACCCTGAAGTCTGCCATCCAGTCTGGGAGGAAGGTACCAGAAAGTCTCAGGGGAGTTACCGCGTCATCTCTCTCTTGCGGCATGTGCAGGGACCTAAATGTCTGGCTTACTCTCCCATAGTCGCCGCGTGTCTTCTCCGCGTGTCTGTTCCTGTGATAGAAGGTACACAGCATAAGTTGACTATTGTTAGCATCTTTTCCGTGTACAACTCGGAGCTGCTAAACATGTCCACGATGTTGCGTAACCGTCGCCCCATCCATGCCCAGACCTGGCAGCTCATCCTCAGTAGACACTCTGAACCCATTAGCTGGTAACTTCCATCCCCCTTCCCGGACCCTGGGAACCACCATTGTGCCTCCCATCTCTGAATTGGCTTATTCTGGGTCCTTTGTATAACTGGAATCTCAAATAATGTCTTTCTGGCTTGTTTCACTTAGCATCAGGCTTTGAAAGTTCATTTGCGTTGTAGCAGGTGTCAGAATCCCACTGCTTTTTATGAGTGAGTGCTGTTCCAATGCATGGATAGACCACATCTTGTTAGTCCTTTCATTTGCTGTGGACACTGGAGTTTTTCAATAGTATTTTGGCTATTATAAATAAGGAATCCATGAACACTGCCGTGCACCAAATGTCTTTTGACGGTGCTGAATAAATGTTCATCTTTATAAAAAAATGACTTGTGGTATCACCAATGACCATGCCCCCAGAGTTGAAGTTTCCTGTTAAGATGGAGGCTCTGGGGTATCATGGAGAAAGTACAGGCCCAGAACCCCACAGACCCATCTCTAGCGCGGGCTTCTTATCTCCTCGTCTGTGACTCCGGGCAAATCTGACAGATGGCTGGCAGGAAAGACTGGAACGGACCCTTCCCAACTGCTCTGATATTTGGCGCTTCAGGATTCTCAGTGATCAGACAAGTCCCACGAGCCCCACTCCAAAGCTCCTCACTTAGAACGCCCGCAAGAGAGGCCGGGGAGCGGTCTCATCACCAAACTCTTCAGGTTCCGAGCTCACCACTGAGGGGCGGGTGTGTGGTACAGCAGTTAAGATGGTCGTGTCCCACACCAGAGTGCTTGGGTTCAATACCCGGCTCCTGTCCCAACGCTAGCTTCCGGCCGACGCACAGGTGCTGACGCAAGCCCTTGTGTGTGTCTGCCACCCACACGGGAGACCCGGGTTGAGTTCCCCAGCCTCAGCCGTTTTGGACCATAGAGGAGTGCAACAGTGGGGGGAGCTCCGTCCGTGTCTCTCGCTGCCTCTCAAGTGAATTAAAAACGCAAACACTCATTACGAACATCAAGTGCAGGAACCCAACCTCACCCTCGGGACTATACATAGAAAGGGCTCGGTAAAGGCTGGCTCTTCCTTCTTCCCTCTTCCTCCTCTTTATCCTTTACCCGTGTAGAGGATTGTGTTTTCAGGAACACTCATAACAAAGAGTGTAAAATTCTAATGGTCAGTTATTCTCCATTCGAACAACTAATCAGTCACCTCTGACAGTACATGATGTCGGCAGTTGAGGTTATAAAGCCAATCGCTTATGCATTTATAGTTTTGTTTATGCACATGGGTGTGTTTGCACAAATCTGCCAACGAGGGTGGTAGGAGAAGGGAGGCTGGCAGGAGGCACCAGGCCACGCTGTGTGGAAGACAGAACACCTTGGAGGTTGTGCAAACCCATACTTCAATGCAGAGAAGGAACTGGTGAGCTTACATCAAACCAACCAGATTAATGCTTTTTTTTTTTTTTTAAATCCCTTAAATTTTAAAGGAGTGGACAGGGGGAATGTTGTAGAGGTAATTTGTTCCAGGCTCAAATAAAGCATATTTGTGTCTTCTGAAATCTTACGAGAAAAATGTAATTCAAATTGGCTTGGAGATGAGAGCTGTCAAATAGATTGAAAGCTGGATTATAAACCAAGACTAATGAGAGCCTGCAACGTGCACAGAGCTGGAGTCCAAGAGAATCTCTGCGAGGTCTTGCAGGGGAGGTAAACAGCCCATTAATTAAGGTAGCAGATGGTAGTAAATTGGGAGATGGTTCAGATTCCAAGGACAGAAAAAGAAATGAAAGCATGGGAGCTGGATTGGGTAGTTAGAAACCCCAGCACGAAGTCAATGACAAGAAAATAATAAGAGCTGCAGGTAGTCTTGGAAGCAAGCTGTATTTGGAACACCACGGGGTTAGAAGAAGACCAGAGATTTCAGCGGAGCGGCTAAGCAAACGCTGGAGAAACTGGTCCACGATGCAATTGTACAATTTCAGGGACCCAGTGGGGTTGTCTCGGGCACGTGAGATCAGGCCGAAAGCAAGACATTTCTGGGCTGGTGTCTCCCCAGTGGGCGTTTGCAGACAGGGAAGCTGCCTGAGCAGAAGGGGCTAAACTGGATGTAAATTGAAGAAATAAATTAGCACAGAGAAGGGAAGGCAGGTGAGCTTAGGCAGTCAGGGTGATTTGGCCAGAGCTGGAAGGAAGAGTGGTGGAGTGGAGAGGCCTGGGCTTTCGATCGTAGTGTGGGGGTCACCCCTGCTGCTCTGCCACTCGGCTGGGGACGGTTACTGAGCTGTGCCGAGCCTGTTTCCCCACCACTGATAAGATGAGGACACAATTTCTTCTGAATATGCCGTCAGTTTGGGTGAGACATGGGTGGATCACCGGGTAAGTTTTGAAATGGCAGCTTTGGAACAGGTGCATTCTCTTCCCCGTGTCCCTGCGTCAGGCAGGTGTGTGATCAGCGTGGGAGAGAAGGTGCGGGGTGTCTGCAGAGACGCTGCGGGACCATTGCTACGACTGCCCCCATGTCTCGGTTCTCATTTCCTACACGGAGAGGCCGGTTGTACCCTGTGGCTGTTACGTGGAAGTCACCCTTCACTCAAGGGTTTGACTCTAACCTTGTCACGTATGGTCAGAATTACCTTTGAAAATCCCGAAGTCAACCCTGAAAAACAGTATGGTTCTGTCTGCAATAGTACTTTTCAGCCCATTTTTCCCACAGCATGGGGACTCCTGAGTTTTGTCGTTGGTTTTCAGCTGAGCTCTGGGCTTGCGCTAGTGGGTCATGCTACAATGCCAGTGTTTGTCTATAGCACCAGGCGGCACACAGCCAGTGAGATGCTCCCACTGCAGAAGTACCCAGGAACTAAAGGCAGGGGTGGGGCTCCCTGCTCAGTGACGCCACACCCGTCCTGTGCAGGTGGAACAGCGAACCTCTTGTTCCCCCTCTCTCTTTTCTTGGTCAGATCCCAGGGATCAGGTGGCTTAGCCAGTGCAATTGTGCTCCTTACAATTCTGGAGGCCCAAGAACGAGTGCTGCAGATTTGGTCTCTGGTGAGGGCTCTTGATGGTTTGCAAATGGCTGCCTTCTGATTGTACCCACACAGGACGGAGAGAGCAAGTGGAGGCCACGAACCCAATCTGGGTCTCCCACGTGGCAAGCGGGGACCCAGCTGCTTGAGCCATCACCTGCAGCCCCCCAGGGAGGGCATTAGCAGGGAGCAGAGCTGGGACTGAAACCCAAGCACTTTGGTGCCGACGTGGGCATCCTAACAGCCAGGCCCGGTGCACCCTGCTCCCCAGTGGCTTCAATCTGCCTTCCCCTAAGGACTAGCAACCCTGTACGTCTTCTCTGGGGCTTGAGGCTGGGTCTCCTCCCTGGAGAACTGTCTGTCCAGGTTCCTGGCCCATAGTTAAATTGAGTTTGTTGTTGTTGAGATGAAAGTGTTCTTCGTACACTCTGGGTTTCAGACCCAAATCAGAATGAGTGGTAAATAATCCCTCCCATTCTGTGGGGTGTCACTGTACTTTCTTGATAATATGCTTTGAAGTTTTTCATTGAGGAAGACCAGTTGATTTATTTGTTTTTTTGTTCCTTGTACTTTTGGTGATACAATAAATATTCCTGTGTAATAGTGTATCTCTTGCTATATACCTGGACATATGCATAGTTGAAGTTCCTGAGTGAGGACTTGCAGGACTGCCTCACCCACTCTCCCTGGGAACGTCCTTGGGCACTGGGTGAAGAAGCCTCTCCCCACTCCAGGATCCCTTACATAGCTGCCGGCCAGACAAGTCATTCTAATTCGAATTTCCTTATTTTGAGCAAGATTGTATACCCTCGAGTATATTTTTCAGAGACTTTTATAATTTCTCTGCTGTGAGCTTTTCACAGCCTTAGGGTTTATTTTCTGTTAGATTACGGGTCTTTGTTTTAGAGGAGATATTTACTATTCAGCAAATGAGGTCTGTGGCTTTTGTATGTTTGTCATTTCCCCTTTAGCTTTATTAACAGTGTCGCTCCTCTTCATTATAGTCAAGTGCTTGCAAGACTTTGAGTTAATGGTTATTTATAATAGCCTTCTGTGTTCCAATATTATATTATTTTTTCATTGGTTCTCATATTTTGCGATTTCAGTGTACTGTTTAGCCCTGATATATAGCTGTAGTTTATTTGGCCATATGGTGTGAGGTACGGATGCACTTTTCTCCCCCCTGATAATTGAAGCAGTTGCTTTTGGGCTTGGACACCCTCAGTTCCCCGCTGCAGGCAGAGGAGTAAAAGTTTAGTCCTGACTTCAGGGTGTCCTAACCTACTGCAGGTTGGGTCCAGCCAGACAGCTTGTCTCTGCTCACTGTAATATGACAACGGCCCATCTGGGCTTCACCTGCCTGAGGAAGCACAGAATAGTTAAGAGCGAGAGTCCAGAGGCAGGCAGTCGGGTGAAAATGCAGCTCTCTCAGGAGCTGCTTGCATGACCCAGGATACATTTTCCAATCTCTTTACTCCCCCCACCCCCCCCATCTGCAAAGTGGGGATGAGAACAGTGCCTGCCTCGTAGGATGGTGATGCGTAGCACACAGAGCCCTGTATGTGACCTCACCAGCTCAGCGCCTGGCAGGGAGTGGACACAGGAGCTTCTGCCGTCCTCACGGTCAGCATCACCGTCAGTATCACACTTGGGGACGGCTCCAGCTGTTTTCTAACATAGAAGTGGCTGGGAAGTGCTGGCCTCCTTGCCTCTACCTGGGGTAGGGAGAAGACCTCGGGTCCTCCAGGGCTGGCTCCAGTTTTCAGCAAGTTTTCCTCCAAGGGAGACAATGACTACAGGTGTCTTGGGCTGGCCCATCCTTGTGGGGATTCTGGGCTTTTTTGTGTCTAGTCCATTTCTCAACCTTGAGACCAAACCCCTATGTAGCGTCTTTGATGCAGGTAGCAGATATTGTTAGCTCCTAGTCTCCCAGACTCTGGGTCTCAGTCTGAAATGTCTTTGCCCTGCTTCTCTGACTGCAAATCAGCCTCCTAGAAAAAGTAACTCACGAAATGGAGGGAGTGGCCCCACCATCCCCACAGGATCCCAGATGATAAGACTCAGGAAGCTCTTTATCTCCTCCATAGATAGCATCTCGATGCTCCAGCTTCAGAGGACTTTTCCCGGAACCACAGGCCGTGAGCAGAAAGTAATGACCACCTGCAGGGGACCCCAGAGTGACTAGAGCCCACTTTGCCCTCATCAGATTTCCCAAAAGAGCATGAGATTGCCCAGCAATCAAAGGAGGGCCGCAAGTGCTGTGGGCGAGCCAGAGACCTGCCCCGTCGACCCCCAGCTCGGTCTCCAAGATCCCTTCGGGAGCCCCAATGAAGTGATAGCTCCCCCCCGCCCCGTGTGCTTGCACATACAGACCTACTTTCTTGTACCTCCCAGTGTCGGTGGTTGGCTTCCTGGGGGTAGGGTGAGCAGACCCGGCTTTGGGGAGGGGGTACTGCAATAGTCTCTTTCATTTGGTGAAATCGAATGAAAACACAAATCAAGTGAGCACCTGACTTCTCCCAGAGGGTTGAAATGACCAGAGGGGCCTGCCATTTCACAGAGAGTGAAGTGAGGTTCTGAGTGCGAAAGTGAACGCACGGCCCTAAGTGCGTGGCTTCCTAGCTGATCAGGACCCCAGGCCCGGCTCCCTAAGCAACCACAGCTCCCGTCCCACTCTGACATCAGCTTGCAGAGGCGAGGGGACAGCAGTGCCCATGGCCTCAAACGAGATACTGCCTAACCAGGCCACCTCCTTCTCTGGGGGTGGGTGGGGGCATCGGTCTCGGGGGGCCTCTGCTACAGTGGCACTTGCACTCGGCACTCCTCTGTCTGAACAGGGACTTCTAAGCTGCTTACGGAGTGGTGCCCCCCACTCCCCGCCACCCCAGGACCCAGGGCAAGGGAGGGCAAGGGAAAAATTACCCTGGTGGCTGTTCTGTGACCTTTGAGGAGGCTGCCTCTTTATCTCCCCACCCTTAGGGAAGGGACAACACCATTCAGAGAACAAAAGAATCAGACTCCTGCCTTTTGAGCTTAAAAGGAGAAACAGATGAAGAGACTGTACCTGTACAGGGGAGACATCCCAGGGGAGGAAGAGAGATTAAGCCCAGGGGAGTCTTCCTGGGGGCTCCGTAGCCTGCAGGGAAGCGGTGGCAGAACCTGAGAGGGCAGGGGCTTGGTGAACGGTGGACCTGACTTGCCAGGCTCTGTGGATGGTTCTGCAGTGGAATCCACTGCTTCGCAATCTTCTGCAAGGTGGCCCAGAGCCCCTCCCAGGTTTCCAAGTCCAGGTGTGGATTTAATTTGAGGGGGGGAGAGGGGGCAGGGCTTGAGGCTTATTTGGGACCCTCTTTAAAAAGGCAGAGTTCAAAATTATGAATGCAAAACGAGGAGCAGGCAGTGTGTCTTTTCCTGCTGACAAAATGCTTTGGGGCGACTGTTGCGTACCTTTGGCAAATATACTAAAAACCTCTGAAATGGACTCTAAAAGGCTGAATTTTATAGTGAGTTACATCCCGAATAAAAGTATAATCAATTTTTGAAGCATTTTTAAAAAGATTTATTTTTCACTTGAATGGCAGAACCACAGAGAGGCAGAGAGAGAGAGAGAGAGAGAGAGAGAAGTCTTTCATCTGCTGGTTCACTTCCCAAATGGCCGCAATGGCTGGATCTGCACCGATCCAAAGCCAGGAACCAGGAGCTTGTTCCAGGTCTCTCAGTGGGTGCAGGGGCCCAAGGACTTGGGCCATCTTCTACTGCTTTCTCAGGCCACAGCAGAGCTGGATGGGAAGTGGAGCAGCCAGATCTCAAGCCAGTGCTCACATGGGATGCTGGCACTGCAGGTGGCAGCTCTACCTGCTATGCTACAGTGCTGGCCCCCCAAAATATATTATGTTTTTAAAAATTAGGTACTGGTTCTAGAAGGGGCCCCAGAGAAGAGGGGGATCCGAAGAGAAGCCAACAGTGCTAACTTTGTACCCCAGTTTGGTTAGGAGACAGGTGGTATTGTTACCGGAAAAGCAAGGGTTCTTGTCTTTGCGCAAGAAAGAATTCAGGTGTGAGAGAGTAAGTGAAAGCAAAATAGCAAGGTTTATTAGGGAAGGGCATCCATAAGAACGGATGGGCACCTCTCCAGACAGGACCTGAGAGAGAGCGCCCAGTCGCAGGGACTGGGGAGAGCGAGGTTACATGGTTGAGTGGAGAGAGTACACCTGGGCAGCCCAGGCGGGCGGCTCAGCATGGAGGCAGAGGGCTGAGCGGGCAGTCAGGTTGGACTCTAGGTTTTTATGGGAGTCTGCTTACCCACCTCCCCCTCTCCTCCAGGACAAAGGATGGGGAGTCCCGGCCAGAGGGTTTGTTGGGTGAAAATTAGCAAATTCTTCCCCAGATTTGCTGGTGCCTGGCAGAGTAGGGGGGCTTCCCTCAGGGCACCTGTGAAGGTTTTATTGCCCCATGTTATCAGGTAACCCCTTTGGTCCTGAGGAGAGAGAATTCTGGGAGCTTTGTGGGGAGGGGGAAGGGCTGGGACCACCTGGGAGGTTGTCAGGGTCTGGGCAGGACTTTGGAGTGCAGGATGCTGGGCTCCAGAGCTTCCGCAGTGGGTGCTGGGCTTCAGGCCTTTCTCACGTGCACGTAGGCTCAATTTCTGACTTCCTACCTAACAGTGTGGACAGAGGGCCACTGGGTTGGGTACCTTGCTAGCAGCTATGTGGAGGGAGGCCTCCCTTAAGCAGCAGATTCTCCCTCCCTGGCCGGGGTGAGCGTCCCGCGTCCTGTAGGAAGTGGGAGCTAAGGGGCTCAGGCCCCTGTGTCATGGGATGGCACCCAGGTGTAGCCATGGTTCCGGCACCCTGTCTTTGACCTGTATGCCTGTGCGAGCGCTGGGTGCAGAGGCTCCAGGACGTGACCAGGCCTCCGCCTGCCCCTGCAGGGGATGGCGAGGCAGAGCGAGCTGGCCAGAGGGACCCCGCTTCTAACCCTGTGCGGTTCTGGATGAGAGAGCGCTTGCAGTCTGGGCAAGCAGACGAGGCCCGCTGGAGGCCAGGGATACGCCACCAGCATATTTATCATCTAATCCTTGTTTATCTTGAATCAGACCCTGCTCTCTGCACAACTTCTGTTCCTCACATTTTAAAGACTCAGGCCCAAAACACATTTCAGGGTAAAAGGAGAAAGCTCTTGTTTGAAAAGGAACCAGCAAAATAAATCACCGTGTCTCTGACATGATGCCCACTGCATACTTTTCAATTCTTGGTTTTGGCAGCGGTGTTTTTAAAAAGCACACACACGAAACCTATCACAGAATTCTCTCTGAAAGGCTCATTCAGCAGATCTGCCCCCTCTCTGTCCTCAGCCACTGCCCACCCTCCCCCCACCCCAACTTTTTTTTTCTTCTCTTTCTTTTAAACTAAGCAGCCCTTCTGGTGAGAGGGCAAGAGGACATAGTCTTCCATTGTGTTTGTAGAACAGAGTACCTATCGGTGGAGAAGTAATGATAACATTTGCAGAGATAACAGTAATCAGATCTCTGCTCTGGGCAGAAAAGCCAATGGCCAAAACCTCATGGCAGGTTGGGCTGCAATATTGAAAGGTGAGGGAAGTGTGTGTGTGTGTGTGTATGTGTGTGTATGTTTCATCAAAGCCCTGGGCACTTTGTGTGTGTGCCAGAAATTCTCCGGGCTACCTCTTCAGATGCTGGAGACCCTGCCCTAAAGAGAGGCCCCCTGCTTTCCTGGAACCAGCTGATTTCGGTTTCCTTTGCTGGCCAGCAGGCCCTTTGACCCCTGCATGCTGGAAGGAGCGGGGGCTCAGGCAGGTCCCCCAGCAGCGGGCTGCCGCCGATAGCATCAGTGAGCGCTGCCATTTGGGTGTTTGAAAGAAAGCCTTCTGCAGTGCCTGTGCGGTCTTTGAAATCTGATTTCCCTGCAGTGGTTTCTGTTGCATTTTTACCCAAACAACATGCAAATATCTTGATACCTGGGAGTTTAAGCAGAGGGAAGAACTGGAAATTGTGATTTCCAAGGCAGGCCAGGTGGAAAAGGGCGGACTGGTCTGGCAGCCTGGGTTTGATGTAGTGGAGACCTAGAGCCCTATGCAGAGATCGCAGGGTTAACGCCTCCTTGGGTTCTGGGGGTTTCTCTGGTCGCTGTCTCTGATTGTGTCTTGGCTGGCAGGTCATTACTCTGGCGGACAGTAAGTAGTGCCGGGCTCTCCAGATGCAGTGGACGATGGCCTCACGTTAGGATGCCCGTCAAGAGACAGCCCCGGTCTCTACCTGACGTGGGTGGAAACGCACGTCTACAATAATCATCGTTTTCAATGAAACGGGGGCCCAGAATCTTTTTCCCTTCTGCTCTGTCCCTACTGACGTCTACATGGGAGCACGATTTTCTCCCTTTCTGTGGGAGAGGACATCAAGAAGTGTCCCCTCTGTCCTGGCTTTCTCCTGGTACCTGCACCCCCCCACCCCCACCCCAGTGGCTGGAAATACAAACATAGACACTGAGATGTGGAAAGTGGCAGCACAGCCCATGGGTTGCTTGGGAAAAACAGCTTCGTTGTATTTTGTTTGTTTTATTTTTTAAAGATACATTTTCTTCCCTGTCGCCAGAGATAAGTTTTTGAATTAAAAATTACCCTTCAAATGCTGTACAGATGTTGGCATTCTGAAGTCAGATCCTATTGGCCCATGGGTTGCTGAGCAACCTGTGCCGCCCAATCAGCCTAGGTTTTGAAAAGGGAGCTGTTCCAAGAGAGGAGAAAACGAAGGGTCCATGCTCTGTGTGATGAGGCTGTCTGGGGCAGGCTGGGAGCTCCTACCCGTTTGTTCTACTGAGAAGTTTCGCTCCCCCGCTTCCTTGCCTGAACACGCATTTTAATTTCACCACGTCAATTCTCATTATCTGTCTACACGGATGCCCCCTTTTGGTTTTCAGAAATAATTAAGTAAAGAGCCCTTTCCCTCGCTGCGTTTTTGGCATTGATAAAGACATTCGAGGCACCGCAGACAAGGCAGGAGCCAGGATCAAGAGCAAGTCTTTGAAGATGGTCTTTAGAGACAGCTCTGACGAACAATGGCGAAGAGACCAATTAAGCCCAGAATCCAAGGCCTGGCTGCTTTAAACTCTTTCCAAAAGAAATTAGCCTGCATGTTAACAGGGCGAGTGTTAGGCCACTTCAAGACGTCAGCCTCTGGAGGCTCGTCAGCTGGGGGGAGAGGCCCCCGTGCGGCTGGGCACTGTTCGTCACAGTTGCTGTCTGCAAGTTGCAAAAGAAATTTCCAAACCATAGTGGGAACAGCAATTCCAAGTGGAACAGTACAGGTTGATTAACAAGGGTGATTATATGGGACATATATATAGACACACACGCACATAAAACTACTAGTGTTGGAAGAAGATGCAGGGGAGGGAGGAGAGGAGGTGCCGCGGTGCTGGGATCCCCGCGAGAGCAGGGAGCAGGTGCCGGCTCCCCAGAGATAAGCTGCCCTAAGCCTGCTCTCCCGCCGAGGAAGCCTTGTAACTCAGCTGTTGATTCCTTATGGGCTTTTCCAGATCACAGGGAGGGAAGAGCCGGAGCCGCAGGCTGTGTGGGTTCTGCTAACGGACTGCTGGAGGCCTGGGCGTGTATCTCTTTCAAGGGGGAGAGAAAAGGGAGATGATTTGCGGTGGGAATTGCACTCGGCCACAGGGACTACGTCAGCCATTCAATTTCTGCATCGTTGTGGCCGAATACCCCTTTCCAAAGGTTGCGTCTCTCCTCGCTTTCTCGGAAGAATGACGCAGACCAGTGCCTTGATGCCATCTCGGAGGGGGGATTTTTAGTGTTGGCCCTGCCAGTGTAATTGTAAGTAAGAAAGGTGGTTGTCACTCCTAGGGGACTGGCAGGGTGACAGAAGGGGACAATGTCCTAAAGCTGTGAGCGTCGGTGCCGGTCTCGGATGTGGGGGCCTGGGCTGCCGGGTCCAGAATGGAATCACAACGCCTGCTTGTGGGGACACCACTGATAGCCCGCATTGGTCTCGCTCGCTCTCCCCGCCCACCCTGTGCACCGGAGAGGAAAACAGGTGGGGAGGCGAAGGGACTTGCCCGGAGTCACGTGACTGTGCGTGCCCTCCGCCAGCTCTCCTGCCCTAACTAGTCCTGCATTCCTCCTGCTGCACAGGGGTGACCCTGGGGCTTTGGCTTGACGGCGGGGGCTGGATGAGGCTCCTGCATTCCTGATGGTGCCTTTTGCTCACTCTCGGCAAGACACTGTTCTTCCACTGGCTGCAGGCCGGGTGCCTTCGCGGGTGGGGGCGTCAGAGCAGAATAAGACGCTTGCCATTGTGGCCAGCCACGGCAGGGCTCAGGGGCCAGCTCCCTCGGTGACCCTCTGGCTGCACGTCCCCAAGTGCTGCTCCCCTTGCAGTGACGGAGCACCCAGCCCCCCTCCACGCTAAGCTTGGACTCTCCCTGTTGCCTCAGGACACGCCAAGTTGCCAAGTCTTTCCTGGTGTTCCTCCAGGGGGAACAGCCTCCGGCTCTGGCTCACAGGGGAGAGTGTGGCCGCTGCAGTCTCAGCTTGGATCCCTTGCCTTTGGCTTGTCCTGTGGGCGATGCCAGGACCCCTCTCTGCAGGGATTTATCAACTCCAATGAATAGAGGGCAGAGTCCTTTATTTCACCAAATTCTCACTTTACTGTCTATTCTGAATCCCAGAATAGAAAAAAGCAGATTGTCTATTGAAGGACATTTTCCTCTGTTCCTGGGCTCGGGTCTGAAATGGCAGGGGCGTATGAGAGGCCAAAGTTAGGAGTTTGCAGGACCAGGTTCTTAATGACCGTCAGTTCCTGCAGGTGCAATGGTCTTCCAGGTGATATTCCCCAGGTGCGATGTTCTCAGTGCCACATCAGGGCGCCCCAGAAACGTCTGTTGCTCCCACACCATGCTGAGGTCTGAGCTGTCTGCTAGATATGTTTTTTGTTTGTTTGTTTGTTTGTTTGCGCTGGAGTTTGGCCATGTCCTCGGGGCTTCACCCAAGGTCTGGGGCATAGGTCCTTCCACTCCAGGGCTCCCCAAATGCTTCCTGCTAGGCCCTAATCTTCTCCTCTTGGGTCTAAGACTGTTCCTTTCCCTCTGTATTCTGACATAAAAAGTCTGTGTGTGCTCTTTCCCGTCTTGCAAGATGGCGAGTGAAAAGGCCACAGCTCCAGTGCCAGACACTAAGGAGACATCTCCAGCCAAGAAGGCAGATAACGCCGGCGGCAAAGTTAGCAAGAAGAGCCTCGAGGATAAAAAGCCCAAGAAGGGGAAGCCCCCTGCGGCCAAAACCCAGTCCTTGTGAAAGGGATTGGCAGACGCTCCCATCCGCCATGTGTTCCAGGAAGGCCTCGTACGAGAGCAAGCATGCGGCTCCCAGATCCAGGATTGAGGAGAAGGAGAAGGCTCTTGCTACTGTCACACAAGACCAGTTGGTGGTGACAAGCATGGTGGCACCAGGGTGCTGGAGCTTTGTAACAAGCCTCGATACTATCCCACCGAAGACGGCCCTCGAGAGCAGCTCGTGCAGGGTGGGCAGACCCAGTTACCTGAGGGGGGGAGGATGGTGGCCAGGGACTCTTGGGGGGTCCAGGAGGCACCTGCGCGTGTCACCCCCAGGTGTGGGAGATGGGTTTGAGTTCATCTGAAATCAGGCTGCAGGAAACAGGGCTCCTGGTGGGAGTGGATCTCCCTGCATCCCCAGATCAAAGTGGGAGCTCGCGGGCAACTCCCCCCAACCTGTCCAGGTAAACTGAGGTCTGAGTCGTCCCCCCAAAAGTCTCTGGCAGTAGTGGCTCAGCATGGTTCAGGTAGCCTGGGGCCGTGGCCGGGTTCCCAGCTTCTGTGCCGAGGGAAGTGAGCTTTTGGTGAAGTTTTTTTTCCATTCAAGTCTGCATTCTGCCCCGTGTGCCCTGCACATCTGCTGTGTGTGCAGCCGCCCCGAGCCCGGCTCACACAGGACATCATTCCGCTGGGCCCCACGAGTGGGTTCCTGCCACTACTGTTTGTTTAGGCTCATTGGCCGTGGGCACTTGTTCTGGTGGCTACAAATTGCTATTGGAAATTCTGCTTTGTGAAAGACTAAAGAGACCCCCCTCCCTGTCCCCCAAACCTCTCTGTTTGGTGAAGCATCAGTGCTTGCTTTTGTCTGCCTGTGCCATTTGTACTTCTGCGGGTCGAGCGAGCGAGTGCTTCCTGCTGTTTACCCCTCGTATGGATCTTCTAAGCACACCTCGTGCCTTCCAGCCTCCGTGCAACTTCAGGCCCAGGGAGAAGTGACCCACCTGGCAGTGTGGCCCAGTGCACCCTCCCTGGCCAGGAGTCCACATCCTGAGGTGACTTTGCTGTGGGAGGTGAGAGTCGCCTCCTCCTCACGGGCTGCAGCCCTGCTCCCCTCCCGTAGGGGCGCACCTGGGGCCCAGGGAGATCACAAGGCTGAGCCGTAGGGAGTATTTTGACTCTGATTTTTACGTGATGTGCAGATTTGAAACCCGGATCTCATATGAGAAAATGTGCAGGACAGAGGCACTCTGATGAGGCTGCTGGAAGGTGGGCTGAGGACACAACAGAAGACCCTGCACCGCATCTCCCTGTGGGCCAATGTGCGTGTTCACCTGCTCCGGCATGCGTTGCATCGCTGGCCACGGGCAGCTGGTATTAGGCGGTCTTTGGACCAAGGCAGGCCCATCAGACCCTTCCCCTGCATTTGGGCCACCACGTCCCAGCTTGTCCAAGACTTTCCTGATTTGAGCACCAGACGCTCCGTGACCTGGGCAAGCCCTGAGTCCCCAGCGAGGTGAGGCTGGAGAGGCCAGCAAACTGGGCTTCTCTCTGGCGGTTGAAGCTCTAAGGCAGTAGGGAGAGGACTGGTAGAGAAAGGAGACAGGGAGGCAGGCTCCAGCCTCATCCTCACAGATCCTGCGCTCTGCGTCTGACCCCTCCTCAAAGCCCACCAACCGGCGCAATTTGCACATTCCTTGATGTATGTTAAGTGGGACTTCCTCACCCCAAGGCAGAGAGGCCTAGGAGTGGGAGGAAGGCTGGCTCTGCCTGCAGGTGGCCTAGGCCTGGCCTCGTCTTTAGAGCTAGATCGCACTGTGACATCCTACAGATACAGCAGTGGAGCAGCAAAGCCTTTCAGCGAGTTAGGGTCAAGGTCACCAAGGTAGCAAGACACAGAACTGGGAGTCGCATGCCGGTGCACAGACGGCAGGGTCAGGGTCTTATGCCACACTGCAGGTCCCTTTACAGGAGATATCGGAACCTGTTCATGTCAGAAGATATTGGTCAACCTGGCGTCTTGTTCGGAGGGATTCCAGAACGGGTCAGGTGAAGTCCAGGTTCCTTCTTTCCTGGGAGAAATCCTGGGCGGCAGCTAATGGTGCTCTCAGAGTTGCCCTGCTTCCAGGTTCTTCCAGGGCGCTTGCGTACTTAACCTCTACAGTGAATTTAACCTGCGGGGAGCAGACTGTCAAGTTACAGAGAGTTTGAACCACTGGCTACTTACGGCAGAGCTGGGATGCGAGCCTGGGGCGTCTGGCTCAGGCCCTGACTCACATGTACGAGGTTCCTGAAACCAGACGGGAATCAGGGCGCATCTCGCTTCCCCTGCACTGCTGTGGGGCCCGGGGAGCTCACCCACCTCGTCGGCGTGCTGCCTTTCTTCTCTTCCCCCCTGTAGGATTGAGTGAGAGCTCCGCTGATGGCTGGTCGAAGCTCCTGGCTCATAGTGCGCGCTCAGTGCATGAGGGCCACTCGAGCCTTGGCCCTGTCTCGCGACAGGTCACTCAAGGTCCAGCTGCACAGAACAGAATCCACTCACAGTGCAAGCAGGTTTTGTTTATTTTGTGCCCGAGGTGTTAAATGGTTTACACCACTGTTAGAAGGCTGAAGAAGCAGACAGAGGAGTTTACCATTCAAGAAGAAATCCCTAAACTGTAGCGCCAAGCTGACTACCACGGAAGCTCTGAGTTCTCCTGTGAAAAGGAAACCGCTGGTTCCTGCAATCCAGAAACCGTCCAAGCAGGAGGGACCACCGACTGCTGCTTCCAGCACTGGGAAAGCCCACATCTGCTGTGTCTCACCAGCGAAAAGATGCCCTACTTCCTGAAACTCAAGAAACCAGGGATACCATCTCTGCTCCTGACAGACTAAATGGCTCCCAGAGTAAGCTTTTTAGGAGGGGAGAGGGGACAGAAGTGTTACTTCCTCTGATTGGCTGAAACTCAATCCTGTCCAGTGTTTTCATTGCAGGGGAGGCTGGGAAATGTAGTTTTTAACATTCTTGCCTTTGCAACTCAAATAGACGTAAAAGAAGGACGAGGAGGGTAGAATGAGCGCTGGGTGCCGCTCTGTATGCTGGGGTTGTCCCACAGGCAGGGCAATCTAGAGGGTGCTTCTGGGTTGAACCTCCCTGGGAGGTTGCTGGGTGCTGAGAGGAGGAGCAGGCGGAGGCATGGCAGGAAACCAAACCCAGGATCCTCCTGTGCTTCCTCAGAGCTTTGGGTATGGCTACCGTGCAGTGCACGCCTGCCGTATCACAGGCAGTTCAGAGCAGGCAAAAGGGCACGGTGGGAGGCACTCTGCTCCCAGGCCTTGGGCATCTCTCACCACTGACAAGAGTGGTGCTGGGCATACTTCTTCCTCTTTTGTCAACGAGGGGCCAGACAGGCCCCCTGGTCCCACTTAGCAACCTCTACACTTGCCAGGAACACACGCGCATGTGGTCACTCCATTCCCGAGCAACATCAGAGAAATAACGTATTTCTTTTCAACATCAGTGCTGTCAAAGCCGCAGTATCTGGGTCTGCGTGGTTTCTGGTAAAACAGAGGCTGTGAAACCTCTGTCAGTGCGCGCGCGGACGTAAACAGACAATAAATCTTGGAAGGTACACGGGACGGCTATATTTGGATTCAAACCTGTTAACCCTCACAAGATAAAGTTCAGTTTGATGCTTCAGCTCCCCGAACCGGGCAGAGGTTCAGAAATGGGAGGTTTGTGGATTTCATTGCTAAGAAAACAGAACGTAGAAGGAGCAATCTAGAATGTCAACATGGAAACTGAATTTTACTGTTGGAACCAGGGCCAAAATTGGGCCTTCAGTCTTTGGCTCTGTGGAATTAGAAGTGAATTCTTGGATTCTATGATCCTGACATTTCGAGGCATAGAGCCATTTTCGAAAGATGGATATGCACGCAAAGACTCATGGGTGCAGGCCAGCACCGAGGCTGTGTTAAGAACCCCTGAAAGTTTGGGTGACCTCCCCAAGCACAGGTCACTTGCTCCAGAGGCCCCGAATAGTCAGAAGTCTGTTCAGGGGTTCACATGAGACCATTTGCTTGGCGAAACCTCAAGTCTCATGGACGCCAGCTCCCTCCTGCCTTGTGCCGTCTCTCATGGCTCTGCAGAAATCCACGCTTCGTGGGGCGTGAACTCCTCCCCAGGGGGCAAAACTCTTCTCCAGGAATGCGCACGTCCACACTTGCTCATTTCTGTGTGCTCTGCTTTCTCAGATGGGTTAAGGAGACCCCAAGAGCTGGAGGGACCGTGGAGTTTATTGTTGGAGAGAGGTGCTGGGGACGGAACTCAACCCAGGAAAGCCCGGGGATCAGGTTGCAGAAGGCAGTCCTGACGGTGGTCTGACTGTCTGGTGGTCAGTCCTGCTCCACCTCTCCTGCTGTCCTCAGCCAGCAGCGGGGCCCACTCACCTCCTCCTGGACACTGAGGTTCTGTGAGTCTGTCGGCTTCTCCCAGCTCCCGTCCCGTCCCCCATTTTTCTCGCATTCCTAAACAATCCACGTTTCCTGTGCAGAGTCCAGCTTTTCCCGGTAGCTGCACACGCTCAGCTTTGGCCTTGACCTGATGAGCTTAGCGTCTGATTCTGATCAGTCCCCAGATACTGATCCATCACTCCAGTATCCCGCCCCCCATTCCTTATATCTCCAGCCACAGCCAGTCCTAGAACTGGAACTGGGTGGGCTTGACTGATTGGCCTGGACCAGTGTGTGTGGGTTTTTACTCCCTGGAAAGGATCAAGAGGGGAGGGGGAAAGTGGGTACCTGCAGACCCCTAACCCTAAGGGGCCACCAGCAGATGTCTGAGGTGCGAGGCTAGAAACTGAGACCAGAGCCTCACCTGGAACAGGACTGCTCTTGCCTGCTGACCAGAACGAGTAGTAGTGGACCTTGGCTTGGTTTATAGGCCAACATCCACCACAGTGTTAGTAGTTGTGTGTGTGTGTGCGTGTGTGTGTGCGCGTGCCCGTGTGTGTCTGCACACACATGTGTATGCGGGAAACTCTGTCTTTGGCCTTGTCCAAGCATAAGACATGGTCCTTGCTGATAGTTTCCCACCCGTCTGGAAATACGCATCCATGAAACACAGCAGACCACTGTCAACTGCTAAATGGCAGTGGGCAGAGAACCAAGGAGCGACAGGTGCACGATTCTCGTCCTCCGCCTGCTCCCTTCACGTGGTCGTGTGGGTCTGAATCTGTGCTTCTGCAAGGCGAAGAGTCTCGGTCAGCCGGGGTTGCCCTAACAGGGAGCCGCAGACTGGGTGGCTTCCGTTTGTTTTCTCATGAGGTCAAGGTATGAGCAGGGCTTGGTTTCTGGTGAGGGCTCTTTTCCCTCCTCTGAGCACACGCGTGCACGTACATGCACACACAGGAAGCTCTCTAGTGTCTCCTCTCATAGGGACGCCGACTCTGTGGGGTCAGGGTCTTGCCTTGCTTTAGCCTTAGTGACTTCTCGAAGGCTTGGAGCACAGCAGGTTGAACCCTAACTCCCACCACGGTGGTCTCGGGAGGCAGGGCCGTAGGAGGCAGAGTCATGAGGTTGGAACCCTTGGGAATGGGATTAGCACCCTAGTGGCAGGCCCCACAGAGCCGGGCCACCCTCCCACCCTGGAAGGACACAGCCAGGGGGAGCCCTGCGTGCTGCCAAGGGGGAGCGGACACGGGTGCCTTGCTCTGGGGCTTCCTGGCCTCCAGAGCTTGGGGAAAACAAGTGTCTGCTGTTTGAGAGTCACTCGGTCGAAAGCGTGTTGTCACACCGGCCCAAAAGGACCAGACTCCGCTTACCTCCAGCCAAAGCCACACTGCAGGTCAGGGCGTCAGCACTCGAATCTGGGAGGGGCCACGATTCAGTCCGTACTAGAAGGATGGGACTAAATCATTCTTTAAAAAAAAAAAAATCAGTTAAGCTTAAATAAGGCAGATACAGTTAAGTGCATGGAACCCGGGGGTTTGTGGGTGTGAAGACAGAAGGATGCAAGCACCAGCACTGCCTTTGCCCCCCACCCCCACCCAGCCCCTCCCTCTCGGGAGCAACGCTGTGGTCCACAGGCTGACATGCAACGTCTGTAGATGCAGCCGCAGGAGATCACGGCCCTGGGCCAGGGCTGTTACAGCGTTGGCACCAGCGCTGTCTAACTAAATCGTGTCACAGCCGCCATCGGTAGTTAGCCTCCAGATTGTTCTTTTGGACACCAGAACTCTGATTTTTTTTTTTTTAAACAGGAAGGGATGATCTCCCAAGTTTCTATCTCTGCGTGCTCCCGCGTGCACTCGGCACAGTGGTTCTGAGGTTGCACTGTGGGTCAGGAGTTTCTTGCTTTCATCCCAAAGCTTATTTGCGAGCTACAAAGCTGCTTTTTCTGGTGGTGCAAAATTGGCCCGGGTGGGTACACCGTGGTGCTAAGCCGTTCCCTGGCGCTGCCAAACTGGGACTTGGCTTGTGCACTTATGCCCGTAAAAGGTTGCTTCCAGCCTAGGAAAAGGCCAAGCATCGTGATTTAACACACACACACACACACACACACAGAGCAAGTGCTGCCGTTGGGGCCTGCACCCCATAACGTGTACACGATGCACCCCTTGAAATGATGTTTGCAAAAGGAAATGGGATTGAAAATTGCTTGAATGGAAAAAGAAATGGATCTGGATACCGTTCAGAGACACATGAGTACGCGAGGTTTCCAGCAGGCCTTCGCTTCATTTCGCTGTGGCTTTCACTGTAGCGGGGTCTCTAACCTTTCGGCTGATGACGCAGCTGGAGCAACTTCTGATGATTCACTGGGGAGCCCGTGACCTTGTCTCTTGTCATCTACCCAGCAGATCTGCCCTGTCGGAGCACGCCTTCACGCGCTCTGCCTGAGCCCCGAGCGCGTTTGCACGCCTGCTCCCTCGTGGTTTCCCAGTGTGCACGAGGGCACACACCCCACAGTGGCTTCTCTGTCGCCCCATCCAAGCCACTGCCGCTCCTTCCTGCACATTGGAAACAAGGTCAAAGCTGGCTTGATTCCCAACCTGTGGGCTGGGGACGTGCACAATAAAACAGCCTGTGGATTTCCTTCTGACCTGGTGCAAGGAAGGGTGGCGGCTCTGGTCACGTGAGGGGTGGACGTGATGTTTGGGCAATCGGCTCGGGCCTGGTTGCCCACCTGTTTGCTGCTCACTGCTTCTGTTTCTCCATGGCAAGTGAGAAGCCACAGTTCTGCGCTGGTACAGCTGTCAGCCAAGCTCAGGTGCACACGGAGACGTGGTCAGTGTCTTCGATTCGCACTAGATGCGAGCCCTCAGAGAAACGTGACGAGGTCAACAGACGTCAGATGGAGGAGTCCTTGACTGCGAGTCCTCGCAAGACTGCAAATGCAAACACTGACTGAAACCTGCCGAAGCCGCCCTCCCCTCGCAGCAGCCGCCGGTGGAGGAGACCGCTACCGAAAACATAATTTCACGGGGGGCCTGGAGGGAGACAGTAATACAGACTGGTTTGTTTTATTGCACATTTCGAGGGGGAAAAGGCTTAGGAAGTGCCTTAATGGGAGAAATGAGAGATGGTTCTAGAAGACAAAGCTTGATAAGGGAAGGCAGCCCCAGCTCCCAACAGGAGAGGCCGTGCCTTTCATCTGGTGGAATCCGGGAAGTTTTGCTGTTACTGCAGCGAAGCAAGAACCCCGGGCATGGAGGAAGCCAAGGTGAGCAAAGCCAGCAGCTGCCTGGCACGTACACAGGGGTGTGCGGGTGAGGGTTTAACAGCCGGCTCCGGGAGCAGGCGTCGGCGGGGGTGGGAGACCCGAGCGCTTGCCCATTTCCATGGTGTGAACACTCCCACTGTGGCTAACTTCAAGCCACCAGAGCAATGTCGCCGAATAGTGAGTAGCGCAGGGACCCACAGGATGCGTGCTCGTGAGCTGGTGGCAGCCAGCGCCGGCACAGCCCTGCGGAGACGGCTCGGCCGGTTGCTTCTGCGGCTTTGATGAGAGGGAGCAGCAGCTGACCTGGCTGTCTTTCCTCAGATGGGAGCTGCCCAGATGTTTCAGGCTGGCAGGTGGGGCTTTTGGGTGGCACAAGACTTAGACAAGGAGAGGACAGATGGGGACCGCTCTCTTCCTAAGCTGTTGTTTAAAATCCTAGTGTTGTACAGGGATTCCTGAGGACTCGAATGCTTCAGAGAGGTGCTAGTGAGCCTGGTGGATTCCGAACAACACATGATGCTAACAGCAAGCAAATGGAAGACAAAAACCACACTGGGTCCGTGTGGGACGGGCCTGTGGCTTGACACTGACTGTGAGTTGACCTTGGGTTCCAGCACCGACAGGTCATTGTCCTGCAGCGGGTGGAGGCTACTTCAGAAGGGACGGTGTTGCTTCCCCAAGTGCATCTTTGCACTCCACGTGGCCCGCGTTGTTAGGAAGACTAGAAGCGGATGAAAACCTTACCCCAGAGCGTGATCATCCTCATCAGAGAGGAAGAGCGCCCACTCGGGCACCTGGTCTTTGAGTGCAGGGCTGCAGTCTTTGGTATGAGGAGTTCTGGGGAGCAGCCCCCCTGGACTTGCCAGAAGCCATGGAAAAGGGGGTAGCCAGCGAGAGGTCCTCCACCTTTCAGGGAGCAGCCCTCCATCGGGGCATCTGATGTAGGTTTTGATGGAGCCAGTTTCCATAGATACTGAACAAGTAAGTGATCACCAATCCCAAACACAAATCCTCACCAACAGAACAAAAGAAGCAAAACTATAGAAAGGAAAATCTTACTGTTTAATGACTTATTCTCACTTTTTTTTTCTCTCTCTCTAACTTATCTCAGGATTAATGACACCAATGCCTTTTTTTTTAAGATTTATTTATTTATTTGAAAGTAAGAGTTACACAGAGAGAAGGAGAGGCAGAGGCATAGAGAGAGAGGTCTCCCATCCACTGGTTCACTCCCCAATTGGCTGCAACAGCCGGAGCTGCACCAATCCGAAGCCAGGAACCAGGAGCTCCTCCCGGGTCTCCCATGTGGGTGCAGGAGCCCAAGGACTTGGGCCGTCTTCTACTGCTTTCCCAGGTCACAGCAGAGAGCTGGATTGGAAGTGGAGCAGCCTGGATTCGAACGGGTGCTCATATGGGATGCCGGCACTTTACCGGCTACGCCACAGTGCCGGCCACGGTGCCTCTTATGTTTAAAATCAGCTAGGAAGCTCATTATCAGTAAGTGCTTGAGAAATGAGAGGGGCCCAACCTCTCTCTCCCCAAGATACTCATCATTTAGTAAGGAATTCGGCATCTTGAAGGAACCAGAACTTAATCAGGAGGCAGTGGGAGCCACGGGCGGTTCTCGGTCAGGGGCGTGGCACAGTCAGAGCTGCATTCGGAGACGGCAGCGTGGGAAACCTGGGCTGGGCAGTGAGAGCATGGGGAGTGTGTGGCAGCCTTTTAGGGCCCAGGAGACAATGATGCATGTGGGTGGTGGGGGGGACGGGGGGAGGGGGCTCCGTGGGGGCGAGGGGTCTCAGGAGGAGAGACACCTGCTGAGAGAACTGTTTTTTGTTTGTTTGTTTGTTTGTTTGTTTTGTTTTTGTTTTTGTTTTTGACAGAGCAGACAGTGAGAGAGAGAGAGAGAGACAGAAAGGTTTTCCTTTACTGTTGGTTCACCCCCCAATGGCCGCTGCATACCTTGCTGATCTGAAGCCAGGAGCCAGGTGCTTCTCCTGGTCTCCCATGCGGCTGCAGGGCCCAAGCACCTGGGCCATCCTCCACTGCCTTCCCGGGCCACAGCAGAGAGCTGGCCTGGAAGAGGGGCAACTGGGACAGAATCCGGCGCCCTGACCGGGACTAGAACCCGGGGTGCCGGTGCCGCAAGGCGGAGGATTAGTCTAGTGAGCCGCGGTGCCGGCCGAGAACTGGTTTTGAGGACAGGATGATGGCACAGATGAGTGGCCATGAGTGGCCGTGCGTCACAGGCGACGCAAGACTTCCATGCCTTCTCCGGGGTTGCGGGCGTCTGCAGTCTGAGTCTCTTCTTGTGGGCTGAGCACTCAGCGCTGCTCAGACCGTCTGCACAGAGACATCTGTCCACTAGCAGCCGAGGGAGACTCTGCCTCCCTCTGGACCTGAGAGCAAGTTTGCTTGCTGTCCTGTGGAGCAATGGCTACCTCGAGCGTCAGGCAGATTTGCTTGGAGCCCAATATGAAAAGGCAATTCAGGCTGCGTACTGTGAGCCATGAACGTCGTGGTCTCTGACCCGGGGAGTCTCAAGTCTTCTTCCGGCACCCACGAGGGTGAGGCCAGGAGCCCGGGCCGGCAACGGCAACGCCTTCGAGTGAGAAGGAGAAGCTCACTTCTGGCTTTCGTTTAGAGCGATACCCAGCATGTCCCGAGCTTTTCCTGTCTGCCGGTGACTGACATGCGCGTCCTCACACCCAGCTCCAAGGACTCGCCCGGCGGCGCCCAGCTGGCATTCCCAAGGTTCTTCCAACGTGCGCTCTCTGGAGGTAGCTTCTGCAGGGCTTCAGCTACCTTGATCTATAACCAGCACCACAGTAGCTTGTTAAAAAGCATTTCAGATGAGAAACGTTCTTTTCCACTGATGAATTTGGAGTTTGATGTAAATGAACGGGCCCGGGGTATTGCGTGGGCATCTCAGCTCTGCGTGAGTGGTAGAAGAATCTAGAAGGCGCTCCAGGGTCTGTACCCTTGATTCTGAAGGCTCTGATCTAGCCAGCGCCTTGGAGGATACTTGCTGTCCACATCCAAAGTGTGGCTGCTGCTGCGTCGCCTTTTGTGAGTTTCTTGAAAATGCAGCTGCCACTCCCAAGAGGAGGGACGTTGCTCCGACGCACAGGATGCGTTGCGTGACTGCCTTCCTGCGTGTTGCTAAGTGATCCCCTCCGGGTGGAAGCCATACCTTGTACAGTAACCCAGACAGGCAGTTGTGGGCCCCATCCGTAGCTGATTGTTGCTGGCTCCCAGTACGTACCCAGAGAGCCTACTACCTGGGAGGAGCTAGCTCAGCTTGCCCAGGCTGTGGCTCTCGCGGGCGGGGTGGACGCCATGTCCCTGTACTACAGATGAGAACATTGAGACACAGAAGAGAGGCCCGGCTTGCCCAAGGCCACATGGCTAGGAAATGCCAGCTCCAAGATTCAGAATGTCACCTTTCCTTGTTCTGCTAAAGCAAAAATGTATCTGTCGTTTCTCCTTCGTCATGAAAAATTAATTTGTCGCAAGGAGGGAGTGGAGATCACATATGTGGAGTTGGCCTTTTTTCAGAATAAATGACTGTCAAAGGTCTATTTTTAGAGTTCATTGCCAGGGGCAGGTACGGCTGTGCGTGGGCCGGGCCCAGCCCCCTGGCTTTCGCTTGTCTCTCCAGCTCCAGGGCATCCAAATATAGTGTCGAACTTGGTGCTTTCCCTCGGGCTCATTCCGATCTTAATTTAAGAGCAAAAAATGCTGAGCTTGACTTGGGTAAGACTGGAATTCACCTGCCTGCTATGTTTTCCTGCCTCCAAGTTCTAGTTCCAAGCAGGTGGGTTAAAGACACTCCTGCAGCAGAGGCCTGCCCCCAGCCATGCTGTCTTGCTCCTTGGTAAGGCTTAGAACATTAAGCGTGGTCTACACTGTCCATGGAAATCGCACCCTTCTTTGCTGGTGAGTGGTGTATGAGACCTGCTGGTGGCCAGTACTGGGGAGTGTGAGAGCGATATTTTCCATCCTAATTAAAGGGCAATAGCATTTCCTCCAGGGAATGCCCTTCCCAGAGAGAGCTCTTTTGCTCCCACCGTCTTCCTTCCTTCCTTGGATGGGACACTGTGAAGTGGGCTCAATGCCTGGTGCTGCAGCAGTCATCTTGTGACCATGAGGGGAGGCTCACCAACATGTAGGATGGCAGAGAAGAAGTGTAGAAATGGCTGAGGTCTTTGGTGCCATCGTAGAACTAACCAACCCCAGGATGGCTGATCTCCAGCCCAGCTGTTACGGGAGATGAATAGCGTAAGCCACCTTCAGCTGGGCATTCGGTTGCTTAAAGCTGAAATCATTCCTAACTAAATACAGAACAGGGAAGAATGATTTATTCTCTTTTTTTTATTATAATTTATTTTATTTAACTATCTAGGAAGTTCGCAGCCATCAGCAGTTCCAGTGCGATTTCAGGTGCAATTGGGAATTCGGGAATCTCGGTGGAGCTGTTAGTGTAGTGAACCTTGTAGGTAAAATACATGCACACTTTTGACAGCACATGTGAAGGGATCTCTCTAAAATTGACCTCATTGGTTTCGTTTTCAGCAAACTGACCTGGGCCACTCAACATGGCTTTAATTGTTCCTGATGTTAGTGCATGTTCTCTTTTTACAATAAATTCATGACCATCAGAAGATATCAACTTGACATACATGGCATCAGGGCCTTCACAGCCACCATACGTTTTCTCCTCTCCATCCATTATGTTCTTATGAAATTCTACTTTGCTTCCACAGAAACTTTAGTCGTTTCTCAACAACCCCGCAGCCACCGCAGCCGCCGCAGCCAGGTCCCCGCGAACCGCCACAGCCCTTACTCAGGGCCGCCCCCCCCCCCCCAGCGGCCTACCCCCGTAGAATGATTTATTCTCTGAAAGGAGAGTCAGCCCTGATGCTCGGCGATGTCCTGAGACCCCCATCAATCTCGCAGGCAATGACGGGGCCAGAAAACACAACAGAGATGATTACAAACATTAAAGGGGTTCCTTGTTCTAGTAATGGACATTTTGGCTGCAAGTGACTGAAACATGAACCAGACATTTCCTGTGTGATTGGCCCCCAAGGGATGGGCCGGCCCCTCCGTCTCCTGGGATTGGGAGCTGTCAGTCTGGGCACACCAGGTGCCCCGTGAGGGTGGCTGCAAGGAGACAGGGTGTTGGAGCCGGAAACTCAGCGCGCACACCCAGCTCTGTCTTGTCAGAGGCCTGGTGGCCTTGGTGAGCTGGAGGCCCGGTTGAGCCTCTGCTTCCTCACCTGCTGTGGTTCTTGAGCTCCGAATGACTGGCGTGCTACCAGCGGCGCCGTGGGGTGGCTGACCGTCAGCCCCTCTCGCTCTTGCCTGACGGGGTTGGAGCAGGAGCGAGTGCTCGTCTGAATAGGTGTATCCCTGCAGCACGTGGGCTGGCTCCCTTCCTATGGTCACACACGTCCTTTCTTCTCGGCTGCCGAGAACTCCCACCTGGCCTTGGCTGCTGGCGGTGGGGCAGGAGTTCCTGGGGTGAAAAGAAGTCTCCGGGGCCAGCACTATGGTGTAGCAGGTAAAGCCGCTGCCTGCAGTGTCGGCTCCCATATGGGCGCCAGTCTGAGTCCCGGCTGCTCTACTTCCAATCCAGCTCTCTGCTATGGCCTGGGAAAAGTAGCAGAAGATGATTCAAGTCCTTGGGTCCCTGCACCTGCGTGGGAGACCCAGAAGAAGTTCCTGGCTCCTGGCTTCGGATTGGCTCAGCTCTGGCTGTTGTGGCCAATTGGGGAGTGAACCAGTGGATGGAAGACCTCTCTCTCTCTCTCTCTCTCTGCCTCTCCTCTCTCTGTGTAACTCTGACTTTCAAATAAATAAATAAATCTTTAAGAAAAAAAAAAAAAAGGAGTCCCCTCTGCCTTATTAGCAGACAGGGACTGCTCAGGGCCGTGCGGAGTGCCTACGAGTTTGTAGCATGAGTGTGTGTGTGTGTGTGTGTGTGTGTCACACATGCAACCTGCGAGCAAGACTCACACTTCACACTGGCATGTGGGCTCTGGGGTGCCTCTCAGGTCCCACTCAGGGTGATGGGTTATGGCTTGCACTGTGGGCAGAGGGTGACCCCGACTCTGTTGGCTGTGTCTATTGCGTTTTGCCCTTTATTTTACGCTGTGAAGTTTGTCCTGCTGCTTTCCTAACTGATTGTTAAACATGACGTGTAGCTTTGCTCATCTGCTGCCTCTGGCCCAAGCTGAGGGTGGGAGAGGGAGCTCTGGCTCAGCGGGGGCAGCTGGCAGGCAGCTCACTCTGGGCCTTTACCTGCTGTGCACTTGGACTTGAAATCATTGACGGGTGTGTGTGTGCTTCTCACAGTCACCATCACATAGGATTTCAGTGTCCATTCCTCATGGGTCTTTGGACACAGCTGCAGGAATGGCCTGTAGGAGGCTGGAACAGGCAGGTGCCGAGATTTTCTGGTGGAAATCTTGGGGCAGAGGACGACGGTCCCTGCAGCCTATCGTGCCGAACGGAAAGCGAGGACCAGGGTGGCTTCATGGGCCATCCTGCGCAGTTGCCCGGGGCCCTGTGCTTGGAAGAGGCCATGCTTAGTTGAACTCTCTGCTATTGTCATTGTGAAATTTCTCGATAATTTTAAAACAAGGGTCCCTACATTTTCTTTTTGTACTCAGACTGTTCTTTAGTGGCTCATGGGGTTCAGGGTTCAGGCCAACAATGTGAGAAAACGGGGCAAAGGCATTGAGTGGAAAGAGTCTATCTGGAAGTGGAGCCAATGGCGGCAGGGACCCTTGGCGCGGTTCTGTGGGCGGGGTGACTAACCATGGCGGCTTTTTGGGCAGGATCCCTGCTTTTGGGGGAAACAAGGGCAGCTCACGTTTGTGCGTGGTGACCACGGAGCACGGTCTACCAGGAGTATGGACTTCAAAGAGGGAAGCGTGCTGTAGGACTGTGGGGAAGCAAGGGGTTATGGGAGAGTAGGGCGTGCTCTCTAGCACCCTTGGGGATGGGGGACAGGAGAATGAAGTCGGGCTGAGGGGTGGGGGTTACGGCTGAGCAGGTTGAGCCACTGCTTGGGACGCCTGCCTCCCACATCAGAGTGCCCGAGGTGGGATCCAACCTCTGTTTCTGACCCAGCTTCCTGCCAGTGCACACCTTGGGAGGCGACGGGTGATGATTTAAGTAGTTGGGTTCCTGACACTCAGGTGGGAGACCCAGATGGAGCTCTGGGCCCCTGGCTGCAGCTGTTGTGGGCATTTGAGGCGCGAACCCAAAGTGCCTGTGCTTGCTCTCTCATGCTCGCTCGCTCTGCCCTTTGGATAAACACAAGTAAACGTTAAGCAATACAGTGGGCGAGACAGGGAACTGATGCAGAGCTGGGTCTTAAAGGATTGGCAGAGGGAAGCCCAGTGCCGAGCGAGTGTGGGTGCATGGGTGCCTGGGTGCGTGTGCTGTTGGTGTGTAGGCGCATGGGTGCACGGGTGTGTGTGCTGTGCGTGGGGGAAATGTTCCAGGCAAACCCAGCACCGGGACGATGGTGTGGAGATGAGCCTGGTGCCGGAGCCTGTGCAAGTCCGAGCTGCACCTGAAATCCAGGGGCGAGTGGTGCAGCTGCTGAGGGCGGGGCCCTGGAGCCCGGTTTTGATGACTTCTCTGAAGCTGTGGGGAGTTGTCCACATGATGCTGCAAAGGAGACCGACCGTCAGAAGGGTTAGCTAAGTGGCCCAAGTCTGCACTACTAATTAGAAGCAGGACTGGCACATCCAGGCCTGAGGTTGCCAAGTTTAGCAAATAAAAATCCAAAGCACCCACTGAAATTTAAATTTCAGACAAACAACGAACTTTTTTTTAAGCACTAATATGCCCCACATCTTATTTGGGATATACGTATGCTTAAAAAATGTATTTGTTGTATTCAAATTTAAGTGAGGTTTTCCTTACCAACCTGGCAATCCTTGTTCTAAATGCTTGTTTTTCTCCTGTCTGGTGATGACCCCCCTCCTGATGCTCCTCCTTCCAAGGTGTGGGGGGTTGACAGAAATGGTGGGGAGCAGGGAGAAGGCAAAGAACTGCCCGGAATAAGTAGAGGTGCAGTTTACACAGACGCTTAAAAATACAAGTCCCCGCTGTTTGCCCTTGTCTGTGAGCTGGGGTTTAAAGGGACCAGGGCTCTGGCTCTGCCACCCCCTCCGCAGGCCGAACGCGAAACGGAGGATTCTCCAACTTCATGCCCAGACAGAAGGCAGACACGCAGGTTCTTTGACACCTGGGATTATTTTGTCTTTTTCCATCCATTCTATTTCAGGAGCTTTAAAATCTTTCAAGACAACCTCAGGGGCAAGTAGGGATGTCACTTACAATTTTCAGCATTTTCTATTGTGTAGGAGAGAAAGAGGAACTCCAAGTCTGAGAGGCCGCGTGCTCCAGGGCCGCAGCCACTTAAATGCACTTCAAAGAAAGTGCCAACAGGAACGAGGGAAAGTTGCCTTTTTTTTTTTTTTTTTTGATGTCTCCCTTATTACGTCCTTGCCTTCTCTTAAGATCTTAACACGCCTGTGTCAGACGCAAGTAGCTTTTTACTATCATCTTGAAACAGAATCCTGAAAACTCCAGAAAAATGTGGGCTTTTTCCTTTTTCTCTAAGTAGAAATAGCACATTATGGTTAGCATGTGTGGCTCTCCCTTTCATGTGCTCCTTTTGATTACGTGCCCTGTCTCTCCAGGTCTTTGTAGTGGAAAAGGTGAGACTTTGCTTATAAGCGCTGGAGTCTGGGACAGCGTCACCCCAGGAGCAGGCGTGCCGCGCGGCCGTGGTTTGCCTGGGTCAATGTCACACCGTCCACTGCTGCCCAGGGCTGCCCAGGGCCTCCCACGGCTCGCTCTCTTCCCTCCTCCCACCCACTGCAGCTCTGTCTTTCTGTTCCCTTCCTTCAGGATTCTTTTCCGCTGGGGTGGGAAAGCGACGACTCCGGGCTTTCTGCTCCTGGCGGTGTCTGCTCGAGGGATGCTCTCGGCCCCCGTCTGGCCTCCCCCGTGGTTCGTGCCTGCCGTGGCGTAGCTCTCACGGTTGTGGCGAGGCCCGAGCTCCACACATGTGCACATCTTGTGTTATTCCTTTCCTGGGGCCTCCAGAACAAATTGCTGCAGACTCGGCTTGGCCCTGAATGGCCAGAACGTATTCTCTCCCAGTTTTTGAGGCTGGAAGTCCAAAGTCAAGGTGCCAGCAGGGCCGTGCTCCCTCTGCAGCCCCCTGGGAAGTCTCTGTCCTGCCTCTTCCAGCTTCCGCAGGCTCCAGGTGTCCTGTGGCTTGTGGCTGTGTCACGCCAGTCTCTGTCTTCATGTGGTTTCTCTCTTTGTCTCTGGGTGTCATTTTTTTAAACCACATTTTTATTTATTTATTATTTATTTGAAAAGCTGAGTTACAGAGAAAGGAGGAGAGAAAGAGAGGAAGGAGAGAGAGCTTTCATCTGTTGATTCACTCCCCAAACGGCTGCAATGGCTGGAGCTTGGCCAGGTCAAAGCCAGGAGCCTGGAGCTCCCTCTGGGTCTCCCACGTGGGTGCAAGGGCCCAAGTACTTGGGCTGTCTTTGCTGCTTTCCCAAGCACATTAGCAGAGAGCTGGATCTGAAGTGGAGCAGTCGGGTCTCAAATCGGCACCCATATGGTGTTGCTACACCACATCACTGGCCTCACAAATGCATATTTATTTATTTGAGACGGAGTGAGAGAGCAAGCAAGCGAGCGAACAAGAGAGCTCATGTCCATTGGCTTACTCTCCAAATGTCCTCAACAGCCAAGAGCTGGGAACTCAGGTCTCCCCTGTGGTTGCAGGGGACCCACATGCCGGAGTCACCATCACTGCCTCCGTGGGTCTGCATTGTGGGGGAGCTGGAGTCAGGAATGGAAGCCAGGCACCCACTCTCCTGGGTGTCGTGTTCTGTGTCTCACAAGGAAAACGCACTGGGTTTAGGACCCACCCTCATCCAGCACTGTCGCCTCTGCATCCTCTCTGTCATTGGTTCGGCAGGGACCCTGCCCCTGGGGGAGGTCCAGGTGGACACGAGCTCGGGGGGACACTCAGCTCGCTCACGGCTTGCAGTGTGGCACTGCTCCCCGTCCCACCTCGGCCCTCGGGCGCGGGTTAACTTAGCCAGGTTTCTGTGTCACGTCCCGATACCGTCGGAAGAATAGGCTGATGACATAGGTCTGGTGGAGTCACTGTGCCAGGTGCCGGAGCCAGGGCTGGATGACGGTCATCCCCGCTCTTTGGGCGCCCCTGCTCTGGTGGAGGGTGGCGCACATCAACAAGCAATCACAATACTATTTTCCAGGCTGGGAGCACCGGTGTTCCTTCCAGAACACGGCTTTGGCTTCCTGGGCTGTTGACTGAGGGCGCTCACGGAGCCAGCTCTGCCCTGGCCTTCCCTGCAACTTCTCGGCTGGCCCTGACGCTGGCACTGGCACGGTACCCACGGGTTAATCTCTCCCGTCACCCTCCCTCCGACCCTCTCTCCTCTCTCGGAAGCACCTCTGCTGGCTCACGGCTGTGTAATATCCCCCCCCCCCCCCACCGTAATGCCCTTCTGCTCCCCTTTGTAAAAGACGAAACAAATTGTGTAGCCTCCCCGGGAGTAAGTGGGGCAGGGGTGGCGTGGGAAGGGAAGTGCACGTGTTGTCCCTGTGGGCCGGCCTTCCTGGGTATTTCCAAAGAGATTCCTCGCTGACTCACCTTGTTTTATTTTCCCCGTTGTCTTGAGGTCGCCTCTAACTCTTCCTTATGCGTCGTCCCCCTTTCTTCTCTCTCCTCTTTTCCACGACCCCACACTTGCGACTTATAACTGTGCTCCATGTGCCGATTCGTTGCTTAGCTTTCCATTTTTAAAGACACCAGCGCACGGGGCAGAGCAGGCACACGAGATGTCATTGGTCGACCAACTCTTGACTGACAGTCACGTTGGTTGACCGAGGTCGGGGGCTCTGTTGGAAGTCTGGGCCTGTTAGGCAAGCCTGAGAAGAATTCATCTTGTGGGCAAGTCGCCATGGTGAGCTTCCTCCCAGCCAGGTGGAACCACGGGACCCCACAGGGAGAAGCACCGGCTGGAGCCGGCGACACGCCACTTCCTGCAGGCTCCGAGCCCTTCGTCCCGGGGAAGCCACGGCAGCTCCATCAGGATGGCCCCACGCTTCGAAATTTTCCGCCCAGCCATGCTCTACCCAGGTGAATATGTCAACCAATGGCTTAAGCTGTTGAGACCCAGCCTTTACTGTGTTGGTTTTGAGCTCCCCCAGGCAGCTCCAATGTGCAGCCGAGGCTGGGACCCCCCACCCACGCTCCACGTGAGCTGGACAGGGTTCGCACAGACGGCGGCCCCACCCCTGCATCTGACCCAGCCAGTTGTGGCAGGGTCTAGGAGGGACCTCTCTAAGGAGCTTCCCGGTGATGCACCTGCCTGTCCCACACCAGGTTTGGTGAGCCAGGGGCCTCGGGCAGAGCCACTTTCCCCCAGGGAGTCCATTATTCTCACTTCTGCTGCTCCCGCACCCTCAGCCTTCACCCCAGTCCTGCCTCCTACACGCAGGCCCCGGTGTTTCCTCAAAGCCCACTCATCAAGGGTTCCATCACTGCCCTCCCTGCTGCTGCCGGCCTCAGAGCCAAGGCGAAGGGCAAAGGGCAGAGGGAGAGAGGCCAGCTTCTGCAGCTCTACCAGCCACAGGTTTTACTTCTCTGACCCTCGCTCTGGGAAGATGAGTTTTGATGGAGGCAAGGTGCCCCTCCCTGTCTCTCCCCCTCCCACAGGGGCTGGGTGGGGCTGGCCTAAGGCCCAGGGCCCAGCAAAGACACCTGTCAGTTGGCCTTGGAGACCCAGCAGGCGGTGCCAGAAGCCACTGCACCTGTAGCACATGGGGAGGTGGCATGGGTGGAAGGTAGGGGTGCCCTGGGGTGCACAGCCCACCACCCCAGGACTGTGCAGTACCAGGAGCCCAGGAACCCGGGGACCTAGTGCTGGTTAGGGGTGTCCAGCTTTCAACATGGTAAGTGACACAGTCTGGTTAAGAGATTGGGGTGGGCTTGTGATGGAGAGGGCCCCCCCACCGCCCCGTCTTTGTTGTCCAAGGGTTTAGTGTCCATTTGTTCTTCATCTCTGAGGCCCAGGCATCGCCTGGCTTAAAGGACCTGATCATGCCGTCACCACAGAGGCTGGTGCCGGCCCTCGTGTGGCCTGTGATACAGGAGCGGTGAATGCCAGGGCTGCGCTCCAGGGAACACAGGCTCTCTCTTGTGAGGTGCCCGCTTAGCTGGGAGCAATTCGCTGTCCAAGGCCACGGGCTGCCTGCTCCTGACTGTGTGTCTCGGGCCTGGGGCCGGGGGCCGGAGCTCCGGGTCCCTGGGGAAGCCATCTGCTCGGCTTCAAGGAAAGCCAAGGTGGTGAGAGTCGCTCTCCCCGAGGGTTGGGGAGGATGCTTGGAATGTTCCGGGGCTGCAGACCATGGGATGCTCTGCTTGGGCTCTTTTTCTTTTATAGCTGCTGTGATTGGCACATGGCACCTTTCTTGGGTGGGCCTGGGCAGCGGACCTGGCTTTACTGTAGGGGAATTCATTGGTCCTGAGGAAGCAGTGAGAATGTTCTAGAGACTAGGCTCGTACTGTGCCCCTTGGGGACTGGAACTCAGGGGAAGTGAGTTCAGAGAGCAGATGACTTTGTGCACTTTGCCAAGACACTGGTCTGGCCAGTGAAGAGGCAGGAAGTTCAGAGACCCCCGGCAGGTGCACTGGGTCACTGCACACACCCTCTGGGGGCCCCCAGCCATCAGCGTTGGATTGGGTGCAGCTGTGCTGCTGAGACAGACAAATACATGGGGTCTCTGTCCTCTCGCATAGCCCGACTAAATCTTGCAGTCTCAGCACCCTTTAGCCCCCTGAAGACTCAGGGTGTCTATCCGCGTGAAGGTATTCAGGAGTTTGTAGAAAAAGGTGGAATGAAAAGGTAAGTTCATTTTGAGTCTGACGTTTTTTGAAATCCACCCATAGTTTTTTGGTCAGACTCATTTCCACGAACTTTTCAAAAATCCCTCTTATTTCGTTAGAAATAAAAACCGAGATGTGTTTAACATATTTTAAAATCAGCTTAAAAATAATACGCTCAATGCATATGTTAATATAAACAACATTAAGATGAGAAAGCTACCTTTTGTTTTTTTCTAAACAACCTTGTTGAGTTATAATTAAAATAAATAGTCCAAATTTAAAGTGTATATTCTGATAAGCTTGGCACATGTAGACACCCCGGAAGTGATCACCTCAACATACCCATCACTTCTGGACGTTTCCTTGTGCCGCTTGTCATCTTTTCCTTCAGTTCCCCCCTGTCCCCACACCCCCACCCATACCCATTGATCCACTTTCTATTGTTATTGATTAGTTGGCATTTTATAGGATTTTATATAAATGGAATAATACAGCATGTGATCATTTATTTTTTTTACTGAATTATTTATCCATGTAATTGTGCACATGAACAATTTCTCCCTTTTTATTACTGAGTAGTATCCTACGCTCTGGATACACAGTTTAATTATTCATTTATCTATGGATAATCAGGCTATTCCCAGTTTAAACCTTACAAATAGAACTGTCGTAAGCGTTCCTGTGTAAGTCTTTCTCTGGACACAACTCCCCTCCTTTTGGATGAATACCTCGATCCTCGATCGCAGGAGTGGATGCGGTCGACGTTTCTGGAGTAGTTGTGCACTTCACGTTTCCATCCGGAGGGTGCGAGAGCTGCAGTTCTCCCATAGCTTCGCCAGCACTCGGCAGGGTCGGCCCTTTTGCTTAGCTGTTCTGGCAGGCAGTGGTATCTCACTGTTGACTTAACTTGCAACTTTAATGTGCATCCTTTATGTGAATTTCATATATCATCTTTGGCAAAGTTTTTAAAGATTTTTCTTATTAAATTTCAGGCTGCATGTTTTCTTATTGTTGCATTTTGAGAGTTTGGGGCATATATATATATATATATATATATATATACACACACACATACATATATATGTATAAAATCTGGATATAAGATTTTTATCCAATATAACCATTGCAAAGTTTCTCTCCAAGACCATTGCATCTTTCATCCTATTAACAGTGCTTTGAAGCCGTTTTATTTTTGATGAAAGCCAGTCTGTAAGTTTGCTCTTTTATGAAATGTTTTCTGTCGTCCGAGCTAAGAAATATTTGAGGTGCAAGGGACCGAGTGTTTATGCCAACCTGGGATTCGTGCGCTGAGATCCTCCCCCTCAAGGTGCTGCTCTCAGGAGATGGGAACCCTTGGGATGAGGAGGTCATGGGGGAGGCTTCCTGGAAGGGATTCGGGCCGCCCCGGGCCTGCCTCCTGTGAGGCCCAGCCGGGAGGACGGCCGTGCAGGAGGTCGGCCTCCCGACCCCGACACCGGCTCTGCCAGCAGCTTGGTCAGGAATTGTTCCTCCAGAGCCGTGGAAAGCCACCCAGGAGGTCACGGCACAGGATCGCAAGGACATTTCCTCTGAGTTTTCACACTTTTGTTTTTACATTTAGGCCTATGATCTCTTGTGCTGTAATTATTTTAGATTAAACTTCTAGTATCAAGATAATGGCAGACAATGTAAGGGTTTGTAAGCGATTTTCCAATGCCATTTACCCCGATCTTCCGTAAGAGTAGCATCTTTCCAAGCTCCTGGAGGGTACCTCATCCGTGATATTCACAATGATGCAGTCACACTGCAGAAGCTGCCCGTCACCACAAGGATCCCGCCTACTGCCCGTCACGGCCATACCCGCCTTCCTGCCTTGGCCCTGCCCCTTCCTACCACGCCCCACGACCACTGGCTTGCTCTCTGTCTTTATGCCGTTTCAGGAATGTTCTAATACAGTGTGTAAGTTTTCCATGTTGGCCTTTGTCACATAGCACAACTCCCAGAGGTTTGTCCATGTCAGTGAATGTGTTACAAGTTCATTCCTTTTGATTGCTGAGTAGTATTCCACGGGCTGGAGATGCCACATTTGCGAAATACCTGGGCTGTTCTAGTTGTCGTAAGGAAATTTCATTATAAAAAACGTGTACAGGTTTTTGCGTGACCCTGACTTTTTTTTTCTGAAGTAAATGCCCAAGAGTGGAATTGCTGGGCCACATGGAAGTTGTGTGTTTAGTTTATAAAACTAGAAATTATTTGCTAGAGTGGCTCTACTGTTTTGTGTTCCAGCAGCAACACGTGAATGATCCGGTTTCTGCATGTTCTTGCCGGCATTTAGTGCTGTCCTTGTTTTTATTTTAGCCCTCTGATAGATGTGCTGCAATATCTCACTCTGATTTAATGCTGTTTGCTAAAAGTTTCATAGTTTTATGTTTTATCTGTAAATTTGTGACCCATTTTTTGAGTTCATTTTTTAATGAGGTGCGAGATTTAGGTCAAAGCTCATTTTTGGGCCTGTGGATGGCCAGTTGCTCCAGTACATTTGTCATAAAGGCCACCCTCCTTGCTTCACTGAATTGCTTTTGACCTCAGTCAAAACACAGATGGCCGTATTTGCATGGTTGTGCTGTCCAGGCCCTTGGTGTACACGTCTCCATGATCTTCATTATTATAGCTATAGAGTAGGATACAATGATTCTTCCCACGTTTTTTGTGAGATTGTTTTAGCTACTTTAGGATATTATTCTCCATATAAATTGTAGATTGAGTTTCTCTACATCTACAAAAACCTTGCTGGGATTTTGATAGGAATTACAGTAAGTCTGTAGATCAACTCGAGGAGAATTGTTTTCTCTACTGTGTTGAGCCTTCTAGTTTATGGACACATCTTAAATCTCCATATATATGTTTGATTTCTTTTATCAGTGTTTTATCATCTTTAGCATACAGACTCTGTACATGTTTTAACTTTATACCTAGTATTAAATTTTCTTTGGTGTGTTGGAAGTGGTAATATGTTTTTAATTTTGGTGTTCATTCTTACTATATAAAAATGTAATTGATTTTTACATGTTGAACTTGTATCTTATAATCTTACTGAAGTCATTTATTAGTTATATGAGTCTTTTGGGTGAGATTTCTTGGGATTTTTTTTTTTTTTTGTAGAAAATAACATTGGGGCCGGTGCTGTGGTGCAGCGGATCAAAGCCCTGGCCTGCAGTACCAGTGTCCCATATGGGTGCCAGTTCAAGTCCCAGCTGCTCCTCTTCCCATCCAGCTCTCTGCTGTGGCCTGGGAAAGCAGTAGAAGATGGCCTAAGTCCTTGGACCCCTGCACCCATGTGGGAGACCTGGAGGAAGCTCCTGGTTCCTGGCTTCGGATCGGTGCAGCTCTGGACGTTGCAGCCATCTGGGGACAGAGAGAAAGCCAGTGGATGGCAGACCTCTCTCTCTGTCTCTACCTCTCTCTCTTTGTCTTTCAAATAAATAAAATAAATCTTAAAGAAAATAACATCATCTATAAATAAGGACAGTTTTAATCCTTCCTTTTCAAACCTACATGTCTAACTTCTTTTTCTTGACCTACTGCTATATCTGGAACTATGCAGAATAAATGTATTATGAGTCAACACCATTCATCGTCTCATTCCCACCTTTAGAGGAAAAGTTTGTTTTTCAGCATTACATATGATATTAGCTATAAGTCATTTTGTAAATACTGAGAAATTGATATGATTATGTGTTTTTTATTCTTTAGTCTGCTGGTTTAGTGGGATATATTCATTGATTTTTAAATGCTGAATTGGCTTTGCATACTTAGAGTAAATGCCATACAGCTATGATACATAGTTCTTTTCATACATTGATAGATCTGCTTTGCCAACATTTTGTTGAGGACTTTTGTGTCTAAGTGATGAGAAGTTCATCCAGTTTTCTTTTTTGTAAATACCATATCTCTGTGACTTTAGTATCAGGGTAATACTAACTTCATTAAATGAGTTAAAATGTAGTCACTCCTCTTTTAATTATGTTTTTTAAATTGTGATAAATTGGTGTTAGTTATTTTTAAAATGCTTGGTAGGATTCCCCAATAAAATTATCTGGGCTTGGAGATTTCTTTTTTGATAGTTTTGTAAATAGCAAATTCACTTTTTTCAATGCTTTGACTTTTTAGGTTGTCTATTTCATCTTGCTTTTGTTGTCGTAGTTTGTGATTTTCAAGGAACTGCTCTGTTTCTTCTGAGTTTTCAAATTTCTAGGCATAAACTGTCTTAGGTTGTCCTTTTTTCCTTTAATGGATCTGCAGTGGCATGCCCTGTTTTATTCTTGGTATTGATGATTTGTATTTTCTCTCTTTTTATGTTTGTCAATATGGCTAGAGGTTTATCAGCTTTATTGGTTATATATATATGGTTTATTTATTTACTTGAAAGGGAGAAATAGGAGAGAGAGAGAGCAAGCAAGAGAGAGAGAGAGAGAGACAGAGACAGAGATCTTCCATCTGCTGGTTCACTCTCCAAATGGCAACAATGGCTGGAGCTGTGCCAATCCAAAGCCAGGAGCCAGGAGCTTCTTCCTAGTTTCCCACACGGGTGCAGGGGCCCAAGCACTTGGGCCCTCTTCTGCTCTTTTCCCAGGTGTATTAGCAGGAAGCTGGATTGGAAGTGCAGCAGTTGGGACTTGAACCAGCATATGAGAGGCCAACACTGCAGGTGGAGGCTTAATCTTCTACTCTACACAGCCTGGCCCTATTGGTTATATTCTTGAGAACTATTTTTTGAGTGATTATCTGTATGGTTTTCCTGTTTTCAATCTTACTGACTTTTGTTCCTTGTCATTCCCTTCTTCTGCTTGCTATCGCCTTGTTCTGTTCTTCCTTTCCTTGTTGGAGTGATGTCCAGGACTTTCAGTAGTAAGAAGGAGGGTCTGGGAGGACTGCAGGTGCTCCATCTTGGTGGAAGCAGAAGTCAGGTATCTGAGAGAATCTTACACATCGAGACAGGTGGTAACCGTTTCTGATTACCTAATTGCATTTGCGCATGTACAGATTTTCATCTGGTAGCATTTTCCTTCTGCCTGAAGTGCACCTTTTAACATTTCTCATGATGTGGGGCTCCTGGTCGAAGATTCTTTCAGCTTTTGTACACCTGACTCTGTCTTTGTTTTATACTCACATTTTTTTTTTTTTTTTGACAGGCAGAGTTAGAGAGAGACAGAGAGAAAAGTCTTCCTTTTTCCGTTGGTTCACCCCCCAAGTGGCCGCCACTGCCACAGTGTTGCAGCTAGCACGCTGCGCCAATCCAAAGCCAGGAGCCAGGTGCTTCCTCCTGGTCTCCCATACGGGTGCAGGGCCCAAGCACTTGGGCCATCCTCTAGTGCCTTCCCGGGCCACAGCAGAGAGCTGGACTGGAAGAGGAGCAACCGGGACAGAATCTGGCGCCCCAACCGGGACTAGAACCCGGGGTGCTGGCGCCGCAGGCGGAGGATTAGCCTAGTGAGCCATGGCGCCGGCCAGCTCATATTTTTAACACATTTTTTATTTTAGAAAAATTTCACACTTATAGAACAGTTGCAAAGATAGTAAGAGTCCCCAGATACTGCACACAGTTTCCCCTGTTATCACAACTAATGGATCATACTATTAATTGAATTTCATACTTCATTTGCTTTTCCTTAACTATTTTTTAAAAGATTTACTTATTTATTTAAAAGGCAGAGTTACAGAGAGGCAGAGAGAGAGAGAGAAAGAGAGAGGTCTTCCATCTACTGGCTCACTCCCTAGATGGCCATAACTGCTAGAGCTGTGTCAACCCAAAGCTAGGAGAACCAGGAGCTTCTTCTGGGTCTCCCATGTGGAAGCAGGGGCCCAAGGACTTGGGCCATCTTCCACTGCTTTCCCAGGCCATAGCAGAGAGCTGGATCAGAAGTGAAGCAGCCAGGTCTTGAGCCAGCACCCATATGGGATGCCAGCCCTTTTCTTATCTAGTTTTTACGTAGTATCATTTCTATGTGCCAGAAATACATCGAGGGCATCAGTTTGAATTCAATCATCACGCCTGTCTATGTTCCTCTTGGCTTTGACAGTGTTAAAGTCATAAAGAACCATGAACGGCTGAGAAAGGTTTGAAGTATATTGATCAGATCATTTCTATTTGTATGAATTCATGGATAATGTAGTCCTTTGTTTTCTGCTACCTTCATTTAAAATGTTTTTATTTATACAAAGGGAACAGATTTCATGTATTTCATATATTCACCTTTAAGCCCATTTTGATTCTTCCCTCCATCCTCTCCCTCCTTCCTTTTCTTCTTTTTTTCTTTTAGTTTTTACAATAACATGCTTTCAGTTTATTCTATAGTCACAGGCTGAATCCTCCACCAAATAAAGAATTCAGCAAATGGAAAGTAGAGAGACCACTGGTCTGCAGGAGTATAGACGAGGGCTATAAACAAAGTATCACATTGTCAGTTTCACTTATGTACATTACATTTCTTTGGTAGTCTATACGTTAGCTATGAATCAAAGAAAAGCTTTCATTTTGAAAGACATTTTTGCCAGATACGGAATTCTGTATTGACAGAAACTTCATGAAGAAGTTGCTCCACTGTCCTCTTACTTGCATTGCTTCCAATGATCAATCAGCCGTCATTCTTATTTTCTGTGCTTCTGAACATCTTTTTCTTTGACTGCTTTTAAGATTTTGTCTTTATCACTGGTTTGAGCAATTGGATTATAATGTGTGTTCTATGGTTTCCTTCATGTTTTCTTGCTTGGCATGCGTTGACCTTGGATTATGGATTTATAATTTGTATTGAGTTTGGAAAGGTTTAAGGTGTTACTTCTTCAAATATTGTTTCTGCCACTCACTGTGTCCTCTCCTCTGGGGATTCCAATTACCCAGATGCTATGTGGGGTGAAATTGTGCCATAGGAAACGGATGTACTTCTTTTTTCAATGTGCTATTTGCTTATTCTTTTGGCTTTTTTTAAAGCAGTATTTTATTTTGGACAATTTCTTTGTTATATCTTCAATTTACTAATTTTTCCCTTGTCATTAATCCCATCCAATGCAGTTTTCATCTGTAGATGTTTAATTTAGGACATCTTCCATGTCACTCCTTTGCTACATTTCAAATGTGTAGAAAATTAACTAATTCACTGGGTTCTCTGCTAATTCTCAGGTTTGAGTCAGTTATGGGTCAGTTTCAACAGATCAGTTAGTCTCTTCAATTTGGTCTTGTGTGCCTGCCTCTTCACATGCTTAGTAATCTTTGGTTGGATGCCAGGCATTGTGATTTTACCTTGTTGGTGCTGTGCATTTTCATGTTGCTATAAATATTCCTGAGCTTTGTTCTGGGATGCAGTAAGTTCCTTAGAGAGTTTAATTCTTTTCAGTCTTATGTTTCTGATATAAGCTGGTCTAGGGAAGGGCTTATTCTGGAGCTTAGAGATCTTCCTGAGAACCCCACACAATGCTTCGTGAACTCTGGGTTTTCTTTTCAGTCTGACTGGCAGAGCTGATATTGTTCCTGGTCCTGCAGGAGGCCGGTGTTGCCTCCTCTAGTCCTTTTGCGTTGCTCTTTCTTGGGCCTTGAGGAGTTTCCTTGCACCCACGGGCTGCTCAGTGCTCTGCTGAGTCCTCCAGTGGGCTCCTTATGGATCCCTGGGGTGTTCTCTGGACAGCACACACCTCTCCAGGGCTATGTCCTGAGAACTCTCGTTGCTTGGGTCTTCCCAGAATCTAAGCTGGTGTCCTCCACTCGGGGAGTTTAATGAAACTCTGCCTCAGTTTCCCCACTTTGTGCAACATCCTATAAATTCTCTTGAAGCAATTGTAAGGCTCACTTTGCTTTCTGTTTCTCAGGGATCACTGTTCTTCACTTGACACCCAGCATCACAACTGTTGCTTAAGATTTATTTATTTATTTGAAAAGCAGAGTTAGAGAGAGAGAGCGAGAGAGCTTCCATCCATCGGTTCACTCCACAAATGGATGCAATGGCGGGGGATGGACTTGGCCGAAGCCAAGAGCCAGGAACCCCCATCTGGGTCTCCCACGTGGGTGGCAGGGGCCCAAGTACTTGGGCAGTCCTTCCCAGGTGCACTAGCAGGGAGTTGGATCAGAAGTGGAGTGGACAGGACTTGAACCATGCTCATATGGATGCCAGTGTGGCAGGCAATAGCTTAACCATGATGCTGACCCCAGGATTCCGATTCATTCATAACTCCAGGGTGAACATTGAGTATCTGAGTTTCTGAGTATAGAAAACAAAAATTGTAACAACAGCCACACACTGGCATCGGTCATCCTTATACACTGACCTTGCCTACCAAGAACACTTGCTTACAACACAATAATAATTATTTATTACAGTTTTCTCATGCACCATATCCTGTGCTAGCTATCTTGCATATTTTGTATAGCTTCACTTTCGTAACAAACCAAGGTATTCTTATCACAAAAGAAAACTGTTAGAATAAGGGGAAAACACTTAGCCTATGGTTCCCTCGTGCTCTGCTGATATGGGGCTGCACGGTTCCAGCCAGCACCCATCTGTGAAGCACTCGTTCTCTGATATTTGAACAAAGCAGGCAGCTGCTTTCAGAACCATCTCCATTCACTATGATGATTTACTGGTTTTACACTGACTTTATTCTTGTGTAATTACTTTAGCATTTAGGATAGCTTTGCCTTTCTTGGTTATGATATTTTTATTGTTCTTTCAGTCCTTTTAAAGAAAAATTGAAAAATCAAATATTAAACCCAAACAAAGGAACGTTTATAGCCTGTGCAAGAAATAAAGAACATCTGTGTACCCACCGCAAACTTGGAGAAGAGCTAAGTGCCTTCCGCATGTAATTCAGGTACGGCCAGGTCCAGGGCACTGTGGATCAGCGCACAGACCACAAAGTGCACCCCAAGCTCAGGTTGTCATCCTGAGCGTTGTGCCGAGCAGAGCTTCCAACATGTTTTATTTGACAAGGGTTAGGAATTGGCCCCTTGTGAACTGGGCAGGCGTCCTCACTTGTCCCAGGGATTAGATGTTCTCAGAGGCATTGTATAGCCATTTGTAAATGAGGGGCACTTAGGGCTTTCATGCAGCAAAATGCGTAGTTAATACACACGGAACACCTCTGGGGGAAGAATAGAGCACACATCAGGCTCAGGGTGGCAGTCTCTCATTTTATTTCTTTTTAATTTTTTTTAATATTTAAAAAATTTATTTGAAAGGTAGAGTTAGAAAGAGAGAGAGAGGAGAGAAAGGAGAGAGAGGAGAGAGGAGAGAGAGAGAATTTCACCATCCCATGGTTCTATCCCCAAATGGCTGCACCATTTCCGGGAGAATTTTCTGCCCATGGACGGCAGCTGGGGCACCCCAGAGATGGTGGTGCAGGGTCTCCCAGACAGCACCTTTGAATCCGTACACACACAAAAGTCCCACGTGGGAGCACTGCTGGCTGTCCGAGGCAGGCAGGCTGCAGCCTGTGGGATTCAAAGCATGGGTCAGTTCAGTTTCTGAGCGATTAGTAACTTTCTGTTGTACTTTTTTTTTTTTTCTGGCAAGAGATAAAAATAACATCATGAAGGGGATCTGTGACTTTTCTGATATGAAAAATCGGTCCTTGACTCCACGTGTGGCACAGTTGGATGACAGCGCTCCTGACCCTTCTTCCCACCTAAATTCTCGTGATGCTGCGACCTTGGGTTCCTGTATCTTCTGGGCTTTTCATGTTTCCAGGGCCAAGGAATGCATCTCCTGTGAGAACCGTGGTCTTGACTTTGGGACGAGCGTGGATATTTCCGGGGCTCGCAGGCAGAGGCGCCGTCCCAGAGTTTGCTATTGTTCCTTGTTGGAACTCCTGGGCCCTTTTTGAATCATCTGTTCGAACCATTTCTGTGTTCCCGTTCAGCGCTTTCACAGTCTGCTCACTCCCTGGCTGCCGCACTTTATCCAGCCTGCCCGAGCGCCTCAGACGATCTCGGAACCAGATGACACTTGTTTCTCATCTCATATTGAAACCCCGTTCCCCCAGTGCAAACAGTCTCAGTTAGCATTCAGGAGGAATGCAATTGGACTTAATGAATTCCTCCAAATCTGGCAGTGGCCGAGGTGCCCATAAGAGATAAGCTTCCCTTACTGTACTCCAAGACACTGTAAAACTTCACAGGCGCCAATATGATTCACAGTCTAGTGCTCATGATATGTAGCTCAGACATCAGGGAGGTCAGAGCCCGGAGAGAAAAGTGCCAAGTTATTGGCAGTGACTGATTTCTTTCAACATGATAAGGACGTCTAGAAGTTCTTATTGAGAATGGGGAACAATCGCGTTGATCGTAATCACATAAATGAATATTGAAGGATATCAATGGGTTATATAATTACATGCTTGTGTTATTAAGTATAACTTGGGTAATTTAGAAGTTTTCTTACTCTATGGAAAGTAGGTGGCTAATCCGGAAGGGCAAATGCACTTGCACATCATAAATCCTTGCTCAGAAAACAGGTGCAGCTTCCAGGACTCCTGGACAGTGAATCTGGCAGGTCAACCAGATGCCCCGATGGCTGAAGTAAGGATTTGAAAAACTGGAGAAGTTTGGGTTAAGGAACAAAGTAAAGGCTCCAGGGTCCAGAGTCAGAAGGAAAAGTGATGGAGGGTGTGGAGAGGGAGCTCCTGGAAGCCCGAGTGTGACCCTGGCGTCCATATCCTGTCCTCCACGACTGTGCATGACTGGCAGAGAACATAGGTGCTTCCTGCCACAACTCAGGTTGGTTTGAAAAGACTCCTGGTCTCCAGGACCTTAGTCTAGTTGAGGAGCCGGCAGTGAAGGCAGGTGTTCTAGCAAGTGCCATGGCGTCATTACCAGTGCCAATGTGGAGGGTTGTGGGAGACCAGCAAAGATAAGGCTATTGGGAAAGGTTTACAGGGAGAAAATTTGCTAAGAGTTGAAAGAGTGAGGGAGAGCTGGTAAGGGAAAGGACATTTTAGACAAAGACGTGGGGCGGGGGAAAGTGTGGTGAGGGGGAGCCAGGCGTGCTGGGGGCCCAGAAAGCCGGGCGGGGCAGGGCAAGCTCCCTGGGGCAGAAGGACTCTGCTCTTCTATTGAACACATTGTTTTAGGAATTGGTGTCTTTCCCAGCTTTGTGAGAGATGCAGAGGATGGATCTGGGCAATAAAGCTTGGTGTGTATGGAAAACTCATGTTGGACGCTTCTTGGCTCACACCCAACACCCAAAAGCTTTGAAGTAGGGGTGGGCTGTGGACCACGTTTATTCCCTTAGAGAATTCCCCGCGCGGCGCTGTGAAGAGTGAGTGTTCTAGGGAGAGGCTGGTGGAGGAATGACAGCCAGGAGACGCAGGGAATGACTCGGAGAGACACCGAAGCTCTCAGCATTTCACAGTAGAGGGGCTGGGCTGTGGGCAAGCCCTATTCGTTGCTCTTCTGATGGTCAGTTGATTTGTTATTGTGGTTAAATATACATAATGCAGGATTTACCATTTTAGCCACTTCCTGTGCAAGTTCTGGGGCTCTAAGTGCATTCACAAGTATCGTGCAGCCACCGCCATCCTCGGTCTCCACGCCTCTCTCTTCCTCAGCTGAAACTCTGTACCCACTGAGCACCAGCTCCCCCCACCCCCAGCCCCGTTCTACACTCTCGCCCCGTGAACTGGGCCGCTCTAGGTGCTACCTGTGCCTTGGTCTGTTTTAGTTATGATAACCCACGCCTTGGACTGGGTCACTTTGTCAACAACAGAAAGTGTCTCTCAGAGTCCTGGAGGGTGGGAAGTGTGGGATCAGGCGCTGGTGGTGACTGGTGAGGGCCCTTTCTCATGCACTGACCTTGCCACTGAGACCTCCCACGGGGCTCCCATGCACGAGGGCAGAGGCCTGGGGCCTTGTCACCGTCCACCATAAGAGGCTGCTTCTAATGTGAGGGTGCTCCAAAAAGATCTGGACGTGTGTTACGAAAACCTTCCATGGATCTCAAAAAATTTCTGCACTAAAGTAAACTTAATTTTAAACTCAAACTTCCATGAATTTTTGAGTAGCTTTATTTATGAATAAATGTTTTTTCTTTTAAAAATGGCTTATTTTATTATTTTAAAGGTAGAGAGAGACAGATATTGATTGACTGATTCCATCTGGTGACTGACTCACCAAATGTCCGTAACAGCAGGACGTGGGCCACGCTGGAACTCCATCTGTGCCACCCACATACTCCAGCCGTCATCTGCTGTCTTCCAGGGTGAGCAATGGCAGGAAGATGGATGGGAAACAGAGTAACCAGGACCTGAACCGGGCACTCAGTGCTGGATGCAGGTGCCCCAAGCAGTGGCTTAGCCCACTGTGCCACATCAGCCTCCCCAGAGCAGATGTTTTCTCTAGATCTCTCTATGGGTTGAATTCTGTCCCCTTGGAATTCCTATTTTGATCTCCTTGCCTCCAGTACCTGTCAATGAACTTGACTTGGAAATAGGGTCTTGCAGGTACATTTATTTAAATTGAATCCTTTGGGTGGGCCCTAGTCTTATAGTCTGCTGTCATTATAAAAAGGGCAAATTTGGATAACAAGATGTGTGCACAGGGAGAACAGCACGCGAGGATGTGGGCAGAGATTGAGGGGATGTTTCCTCCAAGTCAAGGGGCGGCCAGATTGCCGACCACCGCTGGACACAGGCGGGGGAGGCGTAGCGCAGGCTCTGCGTCACAGCTCGCAGACGGCGGCCAAGACCTTGATTTTGGACTTCCAGCCTCCAGGCTTGTGAGATGACAATGTCGTGGTGAAGCCGTCCGGCCTTTGCTTCCCGTGACACCAGCCTTAGCTGGGGAAGAGAGTCTCTTCCTTAGAAAACACAGTGGTTCCAGGCTCTTCTGTGCTTTGCTTTCTCTACTTGATGGAATGTTCTGGACATCGCTCCGTGCAGTGATGTGCCTCATTCTTCCTTTTTAAAAACAGCTGCTTTGTTCCCCATGTGTGGAGGTGTCATAGTTTATTCCTCTCCTGAGTACGGTATTTAGGCTGCTTCCAAAGTCTTCCAGTGACAAAAGGTGACCACAAGGACCCTGTGCTGACATGTGTTCACATTGTTGAAGCTGTGTCTCTTGGGTCAGTTTTTGAAGTGGGGTTACTGGGCAGAAAGCTAAGTGCATATGTAGTTCTGTTAGGCGTTGCCAAATTTTCCTCTGGATGGCTTGCTCCAACTTGCATTCCCACCAGAGTGGACGAGAATGCTCCCTGTGTCCCCACAGGCTGGCCAGCTGAGTGGATTGCATTTTGAAATGTTTGCCAGTCTGATAGGTGAAAAATGATGTCTTAATTTTTCCAATGGTGAGTGAATTTTAATATTTATTTGTTAGCTTAAGGGTCAATGTTAATTTGTGTGCAGGGGTGTGTGAATTGTCTTTTCCTTTTTTTGACTGGATTTTAGTTCTTTGCTCTTGGCTCAAATCTTAAGAGATGGATATAGATCAGCCCTTTGTGGTATATTTTGTGACTATTTTCTCGAAGGTTGTCAGTTGATTTTGTGTAAAAATCAGACTAGAAAAAAATTTTTTCTTTTAACATTTACCTCCAAAGCTCTTTTTCTTTTTAAAAATTTTTTTTAAAAAGATTTCTATTTATTTATGTATTTGACAAGTAGAGCTACAGACAGAGAGAGAGAGACAGAGAGAAAGGTCCTCCCTCCGCCGGTTTACCCCTCAAACAGCCACCACAGCTGGTGCTGCACTGATCTGAAGCCAGGAGCCAGGCGCCTCCTCCCCACCCCGTCTCCCATGTGGGTGCAGGGCCCTAGCACTTGGGCCATCCTCCATTGCTCCCCCCCCCCCCCCCCCGGCCACAGCAGAGAGCTGGACTGGAAGAGGAGCAACCGGGACCAGAACCTGGCGCCCACATGGGATGCCGGCGCCGCAGGCAAAGGACCAACCAAGTGAGCCACGGCCCCGGGCCCCCTCCAAGGCTCTTTTTCTAATTGCTTCTGGATTTGAATCCCAGGCAAAGACTTTTCCCATGCCAAGGTTAACCGTCTTTAACCTCCTGGTAAATTTCCCATAGGGGATCAACTGTGTGGATTAGGACATTGATTAGGAAACGGATTGCATGTCTCACTCCTTCCTGGTATTCTTGCAATAGTCTAACCAGCCAGGTGAAGCAAAAACGTAATTATTTAGAACCAATATTTACAACAATTTCCTATTCATGCACCCAACGCACAACGGCGTGTGATCTCCCAGCGCTCTCTCACCGGGAGAATCCAATGCACAGCCACTTGAACTTGAAAGGACCTCAAGCTTTTCAAGTTCAAGACTGTCCTAACCGTGGCCCAGTGGGTTAACCCACAGCTTGCAATGCTGTCCCGTGTAAGAGCACTGGTGTGAGATGTGGCTGCTGCTTCCAGTCCAGCTTCGTGCTAATGTGCCTGGGAAGGCAGCAGCAGATGACCCAAGTCCTTCGGTTGCTTTTACTCACGTGGGAGACCGGGACAGAGTCCCAGACTCCTGGCTTCTGCCTGGCCCAGCCCTGGACACTGTGGCCATCCAGGGAGAGAACCAAGGGATGAAAGATCTCTCCCTCTCTGCCTCTGTCTCTCCCTCTGTGTCACTCTGAATTTCAAATCAATCAATCAATCTTTAACAAGACCCATCCTAGAGAATAGAATAACGTGTTTTTGTCTGGATGAGAAACTGAGGCAGAGGGAAGAAGAGCTGGCTTGAGAAAGGGAAAGTGAAAGACTCTTTTGACTTTCGGTCTCCAGAGTCTGGGGTTGTATGTAGCTCTAAGAACACAGGCTGAGCTTTTCTTAAATCGAGGGGCCGGCACTGTGGCTCAGAGGGTTAACGCCCTGGCCTGGGGCACCGGCATCCCATATGGGCGCCGGTTCTAGTCCCAGCTCTCTGATCCAGCTCTCTGCTGTGGCCTGCGGGGGGGGGGGGGGGGGGGGGAGGAAGCAGTGGAGGATGGCCCAAGTCCTTGGGCCCCTGTGCCCACGTGGGAGACCCAGGGGAGGCTCCTGGCTCCTGGCTTCAGATCGGAGCAGCTCTGGCCATTGCGGCCATCTGGGGCATGAACCAGTGGATGGAGGATCTCTCTCTCCGTCTCTACCTCTCTCTGTGACTCTGCCTGTCAAATAAATAAATCTTTATTAAAAAAATAAAAGAACACAGGCTGAGCTTTTATTAAATCGAAAATCAGATCTCGGCTGCTGAGAACCAGTGTTCTTTCAGGCACTTTTCAGCCCTTTCATCGTTTTCTGCTTCCTCCTTCATCAAATTAGGGAACCCAAGCAGAGTTTCTGTGATTGTGTGTTCAATTAGGTCATTGGTGCAGTTCATTCAGCAGAGGGCTTATTGGGATTTCTTATCTTCTGGGCAATTTTTATTGAATCGATGCCTGCACCTTACCCAGGTCCAGCAAGAGCCTCAGGGATGGAGTCCAGACATCAGTAAGCCAAAGTCTGCACAGGACTTCCGGTGATCCTTGTGTACAGCTGCAGGTGAGGGTGCCGGCGTCTCCAGCCATCACATGTCTACAGGAATCTTGCTGCGTCTCCAACCGTCACATGTCTGCGGGAATCTCGCCGCGTCTCCAGCCGTCACACGTCTGCAGGAATCTCGCCGCGTCTCCAACCGTCACACGTCTACAGGAATCTTGCTGCGTCTCCAACCGTCACGTGTCTGCGGGAATCTTGCCGCGTCTCCAACCGTCACATGTCTACGGGAAACTTGCTGCGTCTCCAACCATCACACGTCTGCGGGAATCTCGCCGCGTCTCCAACCGTCACATGTCTGCGGGAATCTTGCTGATGCACAGTGGCGTCTTAGGAGTTCTTGGCTGCGATTGAAACAGGTGCTCCTGATCCACGGAGTAGCAAGGCCAGGCCACCCCAGAAAGTCCGTGTGGGGATGTGTGTGTTGGATAACGTGGGCTGTTAGGAGTGCTATCCTGAGGCTGGAGGGCTCCCTCCCACAGAGCCACCCAGGTTTTTTTTCCAGTTTTGTATCCCTGTCATCTAGGGAAGATCTTGCCCACGAACCCGGGGCTGCAGGGCAGTCCTTGAAATCCAACCCCTCGGCAAAGTGTATCTCAGCTGTGTAATCCACACCTCGGCTGCTCCAAGCGCTTTTCAGGAATGATAAATACCCTGCCAGCTCTTGTTGCTTGCCTCTGCAGACTGGAAGACACCTTCTGTTATCTGGTCCTCTGCAAGACCCCGAACCCCCATTCAGCTGCAAATACTGTGGCGATATCCTCAACCTGAAACAGATCCAGGGCTGCCCCGGCTGACTTTCAGGATGACCCAATGGCAGCCTCTTCAAACAGCCACAGAGCTGGTTTTGATCCAAGATGTGATTAGTGGTTAATGGGCCTTGACAGACACCTTTATTTATTACTGTTGCAGATCACTCTTGTCTTGATATTGATCTTTTCCAATTTTCTTTTTCATCCTTTGAAATGCTCAGAACACAGCCCAGCAAGTCATTGCCTGCAGCGTTCACTTTGCTTAGAACTCATTTCCGTTTGCAATTAATGTAGCCTACACTTCATTGTTGTTGTTATTTGGTTTGCTTTGTTTTGTTTCAGGCCAGAGGCCTGAAATAAAGAGGTCGTGCTGTGTTAAAGGCAGGTGGCAGCTAGCTGGGAATCCAACCTGAAAAGAGGTTCAAACCTTCCCATGCCAGATTCTATCAGTAGAGTCTTCAAAAAGGTACCAATCTTGGTATGGCAACTTGGGGGCAAAAAGAAATGTCAGGTTTGGGGATTTCAGAAGTTTGGTGAACTAACCGCACGGGCAGTCATTTTGGTGATGGGAATATGCATAATCCAAAGTATTTTTAGGAGCTCTGTGCTTTGGTCCAGACCAGAAGGGGTGAAGGAACATTACAGGTTACTCAGGGGGTCATGGTTGTGTCTCCAACCCCTTTGTTCAGCTTGAGGTGTGCATTTTGGTTATGCATGTTCAGGGTGCCGATGTAGAGTTAATTGATAGATCCCTGAGCTCTAGGGACTCAAAAGGGGAGGAGCCAAATAAATAAGGGGGCACCCACATCTCAGAAGTGGGTGTGATTCTGAGGCTAGACCACCAGCAAATGCTGCATCAAGTCAAAACGTGGCAGGACTCGGTGTCACCTCAAGAAGCCCCAACCAGCCCCCATTTCCTCCAGCGCGTGGGAGGAGAATTAACATGCCTTCATTGATTTATGCTGTAGCTAGAGAAGCTGGCTCGTGTTTGTGGCCATGCCGTCCTGTAAGTGCACGTGTTCAAGCTCTAGAATTCCTCCCGAGGAAGGAAGGGACCTGCAGGACATGGGGGAGCAGCAGGTTCACGCGTCCCCCCAAACGCCCCTTCTGCGGCTCGCGCCCAGTGAGCGCACCACAGGAGGGCGCTGCAGCCGTCATCTGCTCTCGTTCTTGTGAGTGAATGGATGCGCTGTCCAGCGCCCAGAGAGGAGGTCAGCTGCCGGACCGCGGGGGTGATTCTGCTGTGTCAGACCAGGCACAAGGGACAGATGTTGTGAGGAAGGTTATCAGGGGTCGGAGGAAAGAAAGATTCTTCCCAGCCACGGGGTGGTTCGGGAGATGTCTTTCTGGAGCAGGTGGGGTGGGAGTTGGCCATGGAGGATGGGAATGCCTTTGACAATGCGTGGGGAACTTGAGATCAGTCTGCTCTGGTTTGGTACTGGGAGCCTGGTCTCCAAGGTGGGCGTGTCAAGAGGCGGTGGAACCTTGTGAGTGATGCGTGGGTCATCAGAGGTGTCACCCATGGAAGGAAGCAGTGTAGTTCTCACGAGGCCCCGGTTAATTCTCGGGCCCCGTAAAAGAACAAGGCTGGCCTCTCCCTGCTCTCTGGCTTCCTGTGAAACCATGTGGTCTCTTCCTCTGGTTGTGTCCCCTCCTACCCCCCTCCCCCAGCATGTGATCCATATGATGCGATGCAGCCCGGCGGGGGGGGCACTCGCCCTCCAATGAGATGCTCTTTGGACTTCCAGCCTCTGAAACCGTGGGCTCCGTAAACCTCTGCTTTATAAAGTACCCAGCCCTGGGTTTTTATTTTAGCAACAGGAGATAGACTAACACACGCGTAGAATGGTTTAGAAAAATGCACAGATGTTGAATGTGGACTTTGGGATGCAGATGTGGGAAAATAAGAATGCATGTGGAGGGTGGCGCTGTGTGACGTTTGACAAGCCTTCCTACCATCATGACAGTCTTAACTTTATTCTGAAGGCCAGATTAGCATGAGAATGCAGAATGATAGAATCTTCCATGGCGTGGGAGGGAGGGAGATGGGTGGGCCTGGAGTGGATGCAGAAGGGAGCCATGGGTGTTTGAAAAGTGCGTGTTCAGTATTATATCATTTTATATTTGGGAACCAAGACATTGGCCGGAGCTGTGGCTCAATAGGCTAATCCTCCACCTAGCGGCGCCGGCATACTGGGTTCTAGTCCCAGTCGGGGCGCCGGATTCTGTCCCGGTTGCCCTTCTTCCAGGCCAGCTCTCTGCTGTGGCCCAGGAGTGCAGTGGAGGATGGCCCAGGTGCTTGGGCCCTGCACCCCATGGGAGACCAGGAGAAGCACCTGGCTCCTGCCTTCGGATCAGCCGTGGCAGCTATTGGAGGGTGAACCAACAGCAAAGGAAGACCTTTCTCTCTGTCTCTCTCTCACTATCCACTCTGCCTGTAAAACAAACAAACAAACAAACAAACAAAAAACAAGACAAGGAGATGTTTTTAATGCCCTAAACAAAAGGAAGGAAATGCTGGGGTCAGTGGGAGTTGGGAGCTGGGGAGGAGACGTCTTCCTGGCTGGGCCAGCGGCTTCCCTGGAGGCGGAGGGGCTGAGTTTGAGAGCAAGGACAGAAACACTGAGCGACTTTCTGGGGGTATCCCGGAGGGTTAAGGAAGGACACGAGAGAGGGCCGATGCCTGCACACTTGAGTGTGGCCAAAAGTCCATTTGAGAGACTCCTTAACCTCTGTTTGTGCTGTGGACGCCCTTAGTGGTCTCGGAATAATGTCCTTAAGCATATGAAATAAAGTGCATAGGATGACAACTGAGTGTATTGAACTAAAATGAGCAAAAATCTTTAAAAACCATAATAGGTTCTCTTAAGACAACAAATACCAAGATTTAGAGTCAGGTCTATTCAAAAATAGAATAGGGATGAGTATAAATGAATGCTGAGATCTACAACGGCTATAATGTGATGTGAAATATTTTTGATAGCTGATTTTTAAAAATGACACGGTGTGTTGACTTCTTTCACAATTGCAAGAAATGCCAGATTTCGGCTGAGGTTAGGGAAGACACAGGTTTTCCCACGCAAGTTCACATACCCTGTGATTTCTGCGACCCCAGGTTAAGATCCCTGGACCCCCATAGCCAACCCGTGCTTTTTTCCTATGCTTTGCTTCTCTGTCTCCAGCCCCCTGTTCTGAAGTGCTCAGCTGTCACTGGTAGCAGCGTTGCTTCGAGATACCAGGGGCAACCCTCGGTTGTTCTAGAAGTAGATGGAAAGGTGGATTTGGCAGAGGGCCTGAGGGAGAGAGAGCGTTGAGCTATAGATCAAAAGAATTTGCTTGGGCAACCTGTCAGCCCTGGCGAGTGGGACAACAGGATCTCTGGGTGTGCCCTAACACCCGGGGGCCTCTACAAGGCCACGTGAGCTTATCTGAAGGCTTCCTATGATATTGGCTGCAAATAAACGGTCTCTGTCGGCTCAGAGCAAAGCTGGGGTTGCTGAGATACCAGGAAGGTTTTGCAATGGCGATGTTCTCATTTAGAAAGCTCACCCAGAGTCTATTTTGGGTGCAAAAGCACTGTCTACAGTTTGAATGCAGTTAAAAATTCCTTCGCTTAATAACCCGGCACCTCATTAAGGCTATGAGAAAATGTCAAAAAGACACGCATTGCAAGTGTTTAGACTACGAAGCTGTAATCTCTGCTGCCGTGACAAGTGACAGCAGTCACCATTGAGCCCATTTCTGTTGACTTTCCCACGCAGGGTGGCCCTGCAGGGCCCTGACCCCGTGTGAGAACCACCGTGGTCGTCTCCATGGGTCACCCAGGCCCCACACGACTGGCGTTGGGGGAATGGAACCTCTTTCCTGGGAGAGAAGGCCAAGCGAGCCACGCGTCTGGCCGTAGAAATCCGGCTCATCTTATGTTTTCTTTTTAGACAAGTTGGAGCTCAGCACGGCGCGGTGATGGGTAAACACACGGATTTGCTGGAATTTGAGGGCAGTCTGAAAGCATTGCAGCGTTCACTAGGCTTTTAGAACGCAGCGTGATGCAGACGCATCCTGACGCCTGCGCGTGACTGCGTGCCTCCACTTTGGGCCTGGAGAGGAGGGCAGTGTCCGTCCACAGACAGCCTCACGCATCGGACCCGGACACAGCCCCAGACGGCGCCATGCAGCAATCCTGACTCTGTGAGACGGGCGCTTTGCCTTGTGTCGCCCTGCTGTCCAGAGCCCAAGGAGCACAGTGCTTGTCATTTTTGTGAAGAGCCAGCAGGGCCTTAAATTGTTCTGGATGGTTCTTTCAGCAGTTGTAGGATTTCGTGATGAAACTGGGCCCGGACCTGATGCGTTGCAGTTTCCTGGGCTGCTGTCGCACCTGACTGTGAACTTGTCACCTTAACGAGGTTGGGGACATCACTCAAGGCCCTTGAGATCCTGTGGTCTGGTCCTGCCGAGGCAGCCACAGGCAGAACTGAAACTCAGTGGATCCATCGCAGGCTAAGTTTTAAGCTGATAATTTTGTGTGGCCTGTAAATTATTATTATTATTATTATTATTTTGAGATTTGTGTGCTTGAAAGGCAAGGTTACAGACTCAGAGAGGTCTTCCATCCTCTGGTTCACTCCTAAAATTGCCACAGTCACCTTTGCTGAGCCAGGCTGAAGCCAGGAGCCAGGAGCTTCTTCTGGGTCTCCCATGTGGGTGCAGGGGCCCAAGCACTTGGGCCAACTTCTGCTGCTTTCCCAGGCCACAGCAGAGAGCTGGATCAGCAGTGGAGCAGCTGGGACTCGAACCAGCATCCAAATGGGATGCTGGCTTCACCTGCTAGGCCACAACGCCGGCTCTCAGATGATGATACAAACATCCAAACAAGGAAAGTCTCCCCACCCCTACCTTAAAACAACAGAAATTCCTTCCCTCACAGAAGTGGAGGCCGATGGAGGTGTGGATAGGGTTTGGCCTCTTCCGGTGGCTCTGGGGGGAGGGGAGCAGCAATTCCTGGCCCCTGCCTGGCTTCTGTTGGAGGCAGGTGCCCTTGGCTGTGGCAGCTCAGCTCTCCTCAGTGCCCCCAGCTCCACGTGGCCTCTCCCCTGGGGCTGTGTGACAGGTCTCCCTCTCCTTTCTCTTAGAGGGACGCTGGCCACTGCAGTTAGGATTTACCCTACTGCTAGGGGGAGTCTCCTTAAGAATATTGTCCCCAAATAAGGTCACGTTCACAGGCACGAGTCTCTTAGCGGAGCTAGGATCTGAGCCAGTGTTGGTAGCCTGCAGAGAAGAGGCAGTGAGCTGTGGATGGAGGAGCTGAGATTTGGAATCAGAGCAACCAGTTCCAATCCCAGGCCTGCCACCCCCGAGTCTCTGCAACTGGTTTAACCTTCAGCGCTGCAGCCTGTGACACAAGACAATGGTGCTGATCTCACAGGTGTTTTCCTGAGCAAGGTGACGTACCACGTACAGTGCCTGGGACGAATCGGGGGCCTTGTTCACAGTGTCTGGGCTTGATGTTTGCAAAGCCAGACGACAGTGGGCCCGCCCAGGTCCAGCTTGCTGAGCCTGTGCTGAGCCGCTGGGCTCTTGCTTGCCGCGGTTACTCTCTGCATTCTCCATGGGTTCCGAGACACCACAGCTGGGAATCACCTAGGGCACACATGAGGATTCCTCCGTCTCTGTTACTGCTCTCCTGCTGGGGCTGTAGGGTTGGGGCCAAGTTTTATCCTGTCTCATTCCTCAGCCTCGGTGCCTGTATCTCGTGTTGATCCAGAAAATAGGGTCAGGAGAAGAGTGACGTGGGCTCTAAACGCTGGCAGGAAGACACAGGTCAGAACGCTAAACTCAAACCCTCAGCCTGGGCCATCATTCTGCAGTATTCTCATGGGTAAACTACGGAGGGCTCAGGCCCCCTTTCTACCTGTTTAGTCAGGTTCAAGGTAGATGGAAAGTGCTATGTTTGGGTACAGTTGGATGTGTCCCCCCAAGGTTCCCGTGGTGGAAGCTTTGTCCCCAAGATGGTGACGCTGAGGTGGGGCCTAGTGCCAGGTAATTAGGTCATGGGGCACGGCATAAGAAGGACAGAGCTGGGTTTTTCAGAGTGAGGTCTCCTCAGAGTAGCTTATTTTAGCAATGCCACTCCATGCCGTGGGCTCCTTCCTCAGGGAGCCATTGCCCATGCTGCGTCTCAGCTGTGCTGCGAGGCAGCCACGGGGCCCTCACCAGAGGTTGCACAGAAGGGGCCGCCCAGTCTGAGACTTCCAGCCTCCTACAAGGAGCTGTTTTCTCGATGAAGTGGCCAGAGTCATATATTCTATAGCAGCAGAAAGTGGACTGAGAGAGAAAGGATGAGGGTGTTTGTGGCTGATCAATAGGATTTTGCCAGTCTTACCAGTTGTGTGACCCAAAAGCATGACTTGACCCATCCGTGTCTCAGTTTCCCCACTCATGGTAAAGGGATAATTTGGGACCTTCCCCAGCTGGCCTGGGCAAGGACTCCTGTGTCCAGTGAGTGTTGTCACCAGCATCACTGTTCTGATGGACAGTCCCCGAGCTGGCGAGTCGATGGTTCCCATCTGTGGGGGAGACTTCGTTCACTTTGGCTTCAGAAAATCACACCAGAAGGAAGTCCAGGTCTCACGTCTGCCCCAGTACCTCCCATGATTTTCTTCTCCTTCTTTTTTTAAAGATTTATTTATTTATTTTAAAGTCAGAGTTACACAGAAGGAGAAGGAGAGGCAGGGAGAGAGAGGTCTTCCATCCGTGGGTTCACCCCCTAATTGGTCGCAATGGCTGGAGCTGAGCCAATTTGAAGCCAGGAGCTTCTTCTGAGTCTCCCATGTGGGTGCAGGGGTCCAAGGACTTGGGCCATCTTCTGCTTTCCCAGGCCACAGCAGAGAGCTGGATCAGAAGTGGAGCAGCTGGGGCTTGAACCAGTGCCCATATAGGATGCTGGCATTGCAGGCAGTGGCTTTACCTGCTATGCCACAGTGCCAGTGCCCCCACGATTCACTTCTTAGACAGGCTGAGCACCTTCAGGATTGAGAGCTGGATTTTCTAGAATAGTTTTAAGTAGAAGAGATAGGCTGGGGTCAAAATGGTAATTTGTGGGACTTGGGAGCCAAGGGGAGGAAGGAAGTAGATATTATAGCCAGTGGAGAGATGGTCTTTGTTCTGGGATGATAAAACTGTAGCATTTAATTTCTAAAACTTGACTTTCTTTTGGGCTTTAAAACACTTGAACACAATAATGATTCTTTTTGACAGAACTAAGCACGCATAAAACAACAACACAATCCCTTATGTACCGACATCAAAAGTAATCACTATCAAATTAGCTTCAGATCCCATTAGAAAAAGAGAGAGAGAGAGAAAGAAAAGGAAAGAAAGAAAAAGAGGAAGGGAGGGAGGAAGGAAGTACCGCAGGTGTAGCTGAGGCTCAGGGTCCGTCACCCACCCTCTCACAATTGACTCATTATGTGCACGCCAGCTGCTTTTCTGTGTCAATATTGCCACTTACATTCGGTGCCTGTGGACGGCGGCTCTGCCACTTGTATTTGAGATGCATCATTCTGTCCCTGTCTTGTGTGTTTTTAACCGTGTGTGTATCCCTAAGCAATAACTAATCACTTCTAAACTTTCCATGGATGATGGGGACATACCTAAGTCCAGTTTGTTCATTTTGTTACTAAGTGGAATTGCAAGGCTACAGCATAGTTTCTTTACCCATGCACCTCCCGAACGACAATTTGGTCATTTTCCATTGGTGCAGATCTGTCACAGAGTCCCATGTACATTGCTCGTGGCAACACACACGTGTGAATGCACACGCGTAGAATACTTGGGGTGTGGAACAGGCAAGGACCCCTTCAGCTTTATTACTGACCAAAGTAGTTTTTCTATAGTTTGTTCCTTTAGAATGAGAATGTGATGGCATTCAAAAAGAACCTTAAATATTTTTATGAATGGAGGAAATGAGTTGGTAGAACGCACATTTAGCAAAACTTGAACGAAAACATTACAAATCTTGCATTTTTGATGTTCAAATAGCATCCTAACTTATTGCCAAATTTTATGTATTCTATTTTTTACATTCTAGCTTCAACTTTGCTTGTTCCAAATCCAAACCTCCACTTGGTGTGGGTTTTGAATATGTTTTTCATTTCTCGCTAAGATGCTAAATATCCCACATGCTTTGTTAAATTCTTCCAGTGTTTGACTTCAAAGAGAGAAGTGCTTCATATTAATAAAACAAATCTGACCTATTACCAAGAGTTTAACCCTTTTACAGTAAAACTGGAGGAAGGAGGACGAGATGGGGAGGACAGTGGATGGGAAATGTTTTTAGACGGTCAGATACTGCTCTATTTTAAGGGATTTATAATCTATGTTCAGCATAAAATGATTAAGTTACAGCTTCATGGCTATGCAGTGACAAGTATGTGGAGGACACGTGTTCTATATTTTATGAAGGAGGAAATAGGAAGAAGAGAGGCAGAGCGGAGCAGAGTTAGCTTGGCAGGTCCTTGTAGGAGATTAATAGCCATAGGGTGCAATTCACATCGCTTATGCAAAATGCCACTTGTTATCTCCAACTCCATTGATTCATGGGTCCTGGTGACACCCGTCCGGATGTCCCCGCACACAAGAGTACCGAAAGGAAATAGGACGTTGCTGGAGCTCTGTGCTGACCGTGCTGTGCAGTGGGATCTGTTTTTAACTTGACCTCCAACCCCATGGATAGACTTCCTGCCTGGCCCTGACTGCCAGGGCGGCTGAGTCTCTCCCCAGAAGGAATATCCTGCCATTTACAATCTCAACAGTCTTAGGCAACCCGTGTGGGGCTCAGATGTCACTTACAATGGGTAAGCAAAGTCGCATTTTCCAGGGGAAGACTGCCAACGGGAACCAGAAGTGAAGTGATGCCAAACTGGCTGCCGCTCCAGGAAGTGTAAGCTTGGTGCTTGTACCTGGGGACGTTCTGGGAGTGGGAATGTGGCTTCCAGAAAGGGAGCGAGCGTTTTTGCCAGCAAGTTCGTGTTTCGGGGTGATCCACGATGAATTTCGCATCATGCTTCGCCAGCCCTGATTCAGTTCCTCCATTGTTTCCCCACTACCTTTAGAGCAAGGTTGCTGGATGCCAACACTGTTGACACTTTGGGCCACGTAATTCCGTACGGTGGGGACAGTCCTGTGGAGTGTGGGATGTGTAGGAGCATCCCTGGTGTGTACCCAACTGCACGGAAGTAGCACCAGCGCCCCCCGCCTCCCCGAGTCTTGACAACACAGTAAGTCCCCAGACATTGCTGCATGGCCGCTGGGGAAACTTTCTAAACTCCTCTCCAAGGTGGACAGTGTGGGGAGCAACTGGGAGCAACTCGGACTAGACTAAGTTACTGGAATTAAGACTTATTCTATGCATCTGCTCTCCCACAATATGGCGCTGGGAGAGGAGGAAACAGCTTCTACACAGCTGCCTCCAGTTCAACCAATAAACTGTAGGACCTGCTCCTGATTGGAGGAGAGCAGCGTACTCGGCGTGTGGGCAGCCGAGTTGGGATTGGCGGAAGAGGACTATAAAGGAGGAGAGACAACATGCACCAGGAACATCTAAGGGGAACATCTAAGAGGAACACCTGTGCAGCCCCCGAGAGCCGGCTGGCGGTGTGCCGCTCCCCCGCGGAAGTGGGGAAAGTGGCAGGGGGAACCGCCCTTCCACGGAGGTGGAAGGGTCGGTAGCCAACCCGGGAAGAACCAGCAGCAAACCCGGGGAGGGCCGAGCAGACGAAAGAACAACGCAGGGTCCTGTGTCGTTCCTCCACGAAGACGGGGAGCGACATAATGGTGCCGTGACTCGGATATGAAGCCTAGGCAGGGTTTAGTGTCGTTCCTCCATGAAGACGGGGAGCGACAGAACCTTTAATTTCCCCTGTGACCTCTCACCCACTGCATCTTTCTATTCTTTGAGCCCAGCTCAGCCCTCCTTAGGGTGCCTGTTCAGGGCAAACCACTCAGCCTGGAAGGCTCTTTGCACATCTGGCTGTCTCCCCCCACCCCTCAGGTTCCTACCAAAGGCCTTCCCCGACCTTCATGCCCACACCACTCCTACTGCCCAAGTCACCTTCTCTCTGCCTGTACTCTGCTTGATTGCCTTCTTCACTGTGCATCGCCTACTGGCATGAGCCAGCATATCTCCTGGCTTTCTTGTTCATTATCTGTCTCCTACTAGAGTAAGTTGCTTGTAAGTGATTTACTGCACAGAAGTAAACTTCTAAGAGTAGGAATCACATCTGTATTTCTTTTTACCATAACCCAAAGTCTAATACCTTGTTGGCAGGCAACAAATTTTAGTTAAGTGGAATTATGAAAAAACTTGGCTCAAGTGGACCAGATAAGCGTATCTATATCAGGTGGAGACTTCACTGAACGGTGATGTCGAAAACCAGCCCTGGCCCAAAGGGCAGACACACCTGATTGATTGGGGGCTTTTTTTTTTTTTTTTTTTAAACTCCTGAGTTCCAGCAGGCTTTTCTTTCATTCATTTTTTCTTTCTTTTGTGAGTGTGGCCATATTGCAATACTACTTGTGGCCAACTGATTGCTGTCCTTTTAGGGGTCAAAGGTTTCTTTTGAGGCTTCATTCATAAAATGTGCTGCTGAAAGATTGCGCAGGCAGGGGTAGCTTTCCATTCTTCCCGCGGCGTGCCTCCCTCCCGGTTCTCGTCCGCACGTGAGGAGCTCGCAGCTTGCACGCAAAGACTCACGGATCCTCGTGCTCTGCTTTGAACCCTGCATGCGTCTGACAAGGTGACCCCGCGCCATGGCTCTGGAGCAGGCCCTGGGTGTGGGGCCCAGCGCACGTCAGCTTCAGGTGGAGGTGCGGAGCGCCGGTGCGGAGCGCCAGCGCGGAGCGGTGACAGAGCTCCGTTTCATGTTGTTTTCACACATTAGGTTCTGCTTAGAGCAGACAAGTACCAGTGAAAATGTTCTGAAAAGAGGCTTTGTGTAGGGGCTGGATGTTGCTCCATCAGATTTGTCATTTCAGGAACGTCGCCAGCTGTATTGACTTACTCGCAAATGCTGCGGTGCCATCTGGCCTCGCCGAGGCCGCGCGAGATGGAAAAAGCTGAACAGAAGAAACGAAATTTGTTCATCATGCCATTACCCTGGCTGCTTATTTAAAGAAGGGAAAAAATGTAACTTCTTGGCAGGGGGCATGCCTTTGAAAATAAAATATAAGGTTTTCAGAGTGAGGGCTCCAGGACTCCAAAGCCGGCCGTGATGTTTACACAGGGACTCGGCGCCGCCCCCCTTGCTGTCATATTGTGTATATATTGTGCTCCATGTAAAACTTCTTTGAGACCCTACTGTTCTGCGTGGAAAAAAGTTTAACCCCTTGGATCCTGGTCCTTTGCATGACCTTCCTTTTATGGTTTCTTGGAATGTCACCAAGTCCCTTACCCGCTAGCCTGCCTTCCACGATGTGGGTTTACCCTGGCTTTTAATAAATAGCCCAGTTGTCACCTGGTCCAAACCGTGTTCCTGCACAAAGGGGCCTCTCCAGGAAAACCAGATTCAAATTGCGTTCTCTCTCCCAGTCTGCCAGCCCTCCCCCGCCCCCCACCCCCCGGTCATCAGTGTGGCTTCATTTCGAAGCGTGACTTCAGGAGTTCACTCGATCTAGGGGGTGATGGTGGAGGCTGCGATTATACCCCAGGCGTTTGAATTCAGACGTGTTCTCCCGGGGTAAGTGGAAAGAGCAGGGCTGTGTCTCGGAAACTGTCGCTCTGTTCTCAGGGTCCAGTGTGGAATGAGAAGGGGGCCTCCCTCGTGCAGGAAGTACTAAGGGCTTGGAGGTGGCGAGGGCAGAGCACTAAAGCAAGCTCCGTGCCCTGCACACGCCCATCCGCTCTGCTCCGCTCTCCCCAGGACCCCGCCGCGTCAGCCTCCCTACTGGCCTTGGCAGCCTTCGGAACTCCGTGCACTTGACTCCTCTTCCCGGAACCTGTGCCCCCACCCCATGCTCGCCTTTTGCACTGCACACTCAATTTGCAACTTTCCCCCGTCCCTAGCGTAAGAAGCATTTGTTAGGTACCAGCTGGGTGCCAGGCCCGGGAGACCCAGAGTTGTTTTATTTCATTCTTCCACTTCTTCACTCATTCATTTCCCTGCTGCCTGCTGCCCGTCATTCTTGCTAAACTGTAAGGTGCAGTTATCTGCCCAAGAGGAAGGAGGTGTGGAGGCAGGGGCGAACCAAACAAAGAAACACAAATAGATGATGGAAACCATCAGAGTTCTGCTGTGACTCGTGCCTGCCGTGGTATTCTGATTGGGTCTGCTGGTTGAATTCTCCACAGCAGGGTCCCCAGGAATGGGGTCTTGGAGAGGGAGTTTGCTGCAGGCCGTGTCACTGCTGAAGGATTTGATTCCGGGTCAGGTCGACCCCTGACTCGTGCTCTGGCTCTGGGTCTCAGGCCTGAGGCTGGAACACGTGCAGGTGGGTGGAGGGAGGACTTCCAGGCGCGAGGAGGACCGGGAGAGGCCACCGGGCAGGCAGGTGGAGAAGACGCTGCAGGCTTGGCGGCTGACTCCACGTTGTGTCACGTCGGCGCGCTCATGGACTTCTGCAAGGATCCTCGGAGGTGTGTGAAGGAGGCGTAGGTTGCAGTCTGCTACACCGTGAGGCCGCAGCCCCGTTGGTGTGGGAGAGGTTCAGTGTCTCCACTGCTGCGCAAGCCCACTCGTGCCTGTCTGACGAGGTGTTCCTGCTTCTGGTTCGGGAAAGGTGGTCACCAGGGGTACGCAGGGAGGACGTTTGGGGTCTAGGCCTCAGTTTTCCCTTGCTATAAACTGGGCTCCATGATCGCCCTTTTGAATATTCTAACCTTTTTTTAAATGATTGATTGATTTGGAAGGCAGAGTCAAGGAAAGAAAGAAGGAGAGGCAGAGAGAGAGGTCTTCCACCTGCTGGTTCAATCCCCAGATGGCCGTAATGGACCGGGCTCAGCCAGGCCAAAGCCAGAAGTGTGGGACTCCATCCAGTGCGTGGTAGGAGCCCAAACACTTGGTCCATCTTCTGCTGCTTTCCCAGGTCATCAGCAGGGAGCCAGATCGGAAGTGGAGCAGCCAGGACTCAAACCGGGGCCCAGAAGGGACGCTGGCATTGCAGGCAGCTGCTTAACCTGCCACGTCACAATGGCGGCCCTGGCATTCTAATCTTTTGGGCCGAAGAACCTAATCGGTTAGATATAGGAGAACGTAAGAAACATGGCCATGTCTTTCAGCATTCTGGTTTCTATGGGAGAGTCCGGTGAGTGAGGGGTGGTGGACGGGTGGTTGGTTTTCCTCCTGCGTAGTCTGTGAAGCCGCCCTCAGTCTGCTCTGAAGTGCAGGTGTCTCTCAAACCCCGCGGGGGCTTCGTCATGGAGGCAGGGACCACAGGGATCGGAGCCGTCAGGCTGGCATGGGACTCCTCTGTAAACTTCAGGGTCAGAGGACAGAACAGGACAAGTGGGGGCAGCTACAGGGAGCCCGGGTTCTATTGAGACAAGGGCGAGGTGCCCCCAAGGTGCAGCTTCTGAGAGCAGAAGTCCCCTGAGGCATGTGTGTGTGCGTGCACATGCGAGTGTGTGCATGTGCTCACATGTGTGTATGTGTGTAAGTGTATGTATGAGTATGCATGAGTGTGTGTGCTTGTGTGTGTGTGTGCACAAGTGTGCCTGTATGTGTGCACATTTGTGTGAGACTGTATTGTGTGTGCCCGTGCTTGCATGGGTGTGTATGTGTGTGCACACATTAGTGTGTTTATGCATATGTGTGTGCACACATGTGTGCACATTTGTGTGAGACTGCATGCCTGTGTGTGTGCGTGTGTGTGTAAGGATTCTAGAAACAAATTTATTTTTAGGGCTTTAGGAAAGCCATGGTGCAGGCCCCTCATGCCTGCTGGGGTCCCAGCAATCTCTGCAGGCTCCCATTGCTACAAACCCCGACAAGCAACCAGCCACCCGAGGGCCTCCACATGAATGCCACCAGCCAAACAGGTGGTGCGGGAGTCTGACCCCTGAAGCCCCTGTGTGACTGCACACGTGCGCTGGGTCCCAGCACACAGGACCTCCTGTGGGTGTCCTCACTCTGCAGTTCCATTCCAGTGCCTGTGGCTGGGGAAGTCCTCCTTTGGGGACTGAGGCTGGAACCTGGTGGCCGGCATATGAAAGTCAGTGACAGGGACCTGCCCGGCCCCACGGGGGAGGCTCCATCACCGTGAACGCCTTGCAGACAGGAGGGCTTGGGTGTGTGTGGCGGGGGGAGGGATCTGGTGATCTGTGCTTCTCTGGGTCAACCTGGAAGCCTTCAAAATTGTCACTCATGTTGGAAAATTGTCATACAGTTGTTGAATCTCTTATGGCCCAGATTTAAAAACACACACACACAAGAAAATTAAAAAAAAATTGTGCATTGTCCACAGCCTTGTGGACAGTGGAGGTCAGGACATGGACCAGACTCGGTCATCGTTTTTATCGTGAGCTGCCTGTTGCTCTTTCTCACCCAACTCCGCCCTCCGTCTCTAAGCAGAAGGAGTTTACAGTGGAGGTTTCTGAGTGGAGAACTCAGGTGGCTGGGGTCTGAGGGTCGGCTGTGGAGAGCCAGGTGTGGGCATTAATGTGTTGCTGAAGGAGAAGACGAGAGAGAACTCAAGGCTGGGCTCACTCAGGACCCTGCAGACAGTGCCCACGACCTCGACCAAGCTCTAGCCTGCAACTGGGCTTCCGAGAAGCGCCTAGCACGCAGGACATCACACGGCCTTGGTCGAAACCTCCCAGGCTTGCAAATGGAGCTTTGATTTCACAAGACACTTTCTGGGGCTTCCTGCTCCTGGTCCGGGCGGCACCGTGAGAACGGCCTCCCTGTCTGTTTTGGCAGGCCACGGCCGGAACAGGGAAATGGAGTGACGTGCAGCACTCAAGAATAATATAGAAAGAGCACAACGCTATTCTCCGAGTCTCAACGTTTTTTTGTTCAGGTTCATTTCAAATTTGGAGCAAAGAAATGGAGCTGTCATGCTTCTGTGTGGTGCGAGGCCAGGGCTTCCCGCACCTGGGCCGCTGGAGTTTTGCAACCTCTCCTTCCTGTGTTCAACACACTCCCCGAATGCTACGGGATTCCACACGAGCTCAGCTGGCACTTTGTCAATCTCCAGCCCTCCCCTGCTCCCCCAAATTCTGAGCATCAGCTACAGTTCCCCCAATCTCCAGTCCTCTCGGGACTTCCAGTGAGCGTTAGCGAGGACACCTGTGTTGAATGTCGTTGTGATGTGGGCTGAGGGAGTGACCAGCTCCGTATATATGTTTATAAAACACGTATGTCACGCACTGTCTCTTCTCCGAGAATTCGATGGGCCAGCAGGGGCTAAGACTGGTGCCGATCTTTACGATACACATGTTTGCGGCCCAGGGAGCTAGTCATTTCTCATAGTGAAATCAGCCAATGACACACACTCGACTTCCTTTGAAGAGAAGCAAATAGCAACTTGTTCTGTGATTCCTACCTGGAATGTTTGACATTCCTGATATGAGAGCTTTCCCTTGATACCATTTTTTTTTTTTTTTAGAAAAATTCCGTCTTGCAGAATTCCCAGAACCTTTTCCTGGAAATCTGAAGGCATGCTGTCTGATCCTGGGGGCCTTATCTAGGTCTGTCTGATGTGACAGGTAGGAATCTTTTCCGGGATCTGAAGACATGCTTTTGCTGATGTATCTGCAGCTCAAGTATGTGGCTTGAGGCAGCCGTGCAGTGGAGCCTGCACTCGGCTTTGCCTCCTGGGGGACAGCACTTTGAAGCTCTTCTGATAGGGCTGCGGGGACTCTCGCTCTTTCAGACACCGAGTTTTTGTGTTCAGTGACCGCGCCGGGTTTTGGGGAGCACTGGGCACCTTCCTTGGGGGTGAGAGAAGACTGTGCCTTTTGACTTTGATTCAGCACAGACGTTTTGAGCGCCTGCTGTGTGCTCTAAGGAATGTTTGTTTTATCTCGTCTATCTAGAATATTCTCCCCTGACCTCCATTCATTGCATTTCTTCCTTAAGGCTGCGTGTTCAAACGTGGAGTCTCTGAGAAGCCACCATACATTTCTCTCCTATGTGTGTGTCTTCTTGAGGTTGGACAGATTCTAGCACTTCCAGGCTGCTGCTTCACTTGCTGTGTGTTGTTCCCTAGGATTGGGGACTTTTTTTTTTTTTTTTTGACAGGCAGAGTTAGAGAGAGAGAAAGGTCTTCCTTCTGTTGGTTCACCCCTCACCTGGCTGCTACGGCTGGTGCTGCGCTGATCCGAGCCAGGAGCCAGGTGCTTCCTCCTGGTCTCCCATGCGGGTTCAGGGCCCAAGGACTTGGGCCATCCTCCACTGCACTCCCAGGCCACAGCAGAGAGCTGGACTGGAAGAGGAGCAACCGGGACAGAATCCGGCGCCCCAAATGGGACTAGAACCCGGAGTGCCGGCGCCGCAGGTGGAGGATTAGCCTAGTGAGCCAGTGCCTGCTCTGGGGACTTTATAAAACAGAAAGCGTTGCTATCTTCTTTGTTTGTCCTCACTTTGGACTTCCCAGGTGCTCAGAAAATGTTTATGCAGTGAGCTTCCTAATAGATGCTGAACTGTCTCCTTGAACGAATGTGGATTCTCTCCTTGGAAGGGGAAGGACTGCTCACTCGTCAGGTGGGCCGGTGCTTGGGGGAGACCTCGGACTCTCTGCCCTGCTTGCAGCCCTGGTGGGTCTGCACACACACGGCCTCCCTGTGGGTCTGGGGGGGCAGTGGCTGCACACACGCGGCCTCCCTGTGGGTCTGGGGGGTAGTGGCTGCACACGTGGCCTCCCTGTGGGTCTGGGGGGACAGTGGCTGCACACACGTGGCCTCCCTGTGGGTCTGGGGGACAGTGGCTGTACACGTGGCCTCCCTGTGGGTCTGGGGGACAGTGGCTGTACACACGTGGCCTCCCTGTGGGTCTGGGGGCAGTGGCTGCACACACGTGGCCTCCACAGAGGTGAGGCCGCTCTGCCTGCCACTTCACTTCCTCTCGGGTTCGCTCAGTTTGGCCGCATGCTGCAAGAGTTCGTGGTTGAGTTTATGTTCGTCCTGGGTGGTCTGCAACCCGGACCCCCGCCGTCCGCAAAGCCCCACGGTTGCAATCACCGAAGGTCCCTCCGTAGTGAGAATTCTGGATGGAAAAGCAGCCCCTGCGTTGGCTTTACATCTTCCCTTTCCAGAGAGCAGGGGAACGCTAATTTCAATCACGTTTCTGCCTGAATTAGCTTGGATTCTTAGTAAGCAGGATCCCAAGTCATGACATTTTGGCATCTTGAAAAATAAACAAGTGGTTCAAAGTCAAGAGCTGAGGAGGAAGAAAAAAGTCATGACTGTAAAAGGGGGAAAAGTTCCTAGATTTCTTTTAAAATTTTTTTATATTTTTCTGCTTATAGAACAGTCAAGAAGGAACACGTGTGTGTGTGTGTGTGTGTGTGTGTCCCTCACGGTGCTGAGCTGACCACGGTGGACCCCCAGGCGTATTTCCTAAGCTTGCCTGGAAGTTGCGCAGACGCCCACACGAGTGAAGCCTGACCGGGAGACAGCCCTCTCCCTGCGGGTGATGCACTGACCCCTCCCAGACCCCACGTGGTCGGTAGCGACCTCGCCGTGGGCTTCTCGAACTGGAGGAGCTCTCGGCCGCATGAGCAGCCGGGGCAGAAGCCGCATCGTCTCGGTGTCCAGGGATCGGGGCCACGTGGCGAGTCCCCTCAGAACTTTGGGGAGCTGCCTAGGCTGTTCACCCCCTCCTGGCTGCAGGCTCGGCCCTGGGTCCTCAGAGCTTCGGGGCTCGGTAGAAGCACAGCTGCCCGGGGTCTCCGTGGACAGCCTCAGCCCAGGAGCTGTGCTGAGCCAGCTGCCGCTGCCTGGAGGGGGCCGGCCCTGCCCCTGGCGAAGCAGGGTGAAACCTCAGAGGACGTTGCACTCGCTTTTACAGGAAATCGGGTTTTATAAGTGCCAGCTTCTTTGTGTTACACCTATGTGCGCGCATACAGAAGGTACTTCAAAAAGCTCGTGGAGAAACGCATTAAAAGACAAGTTTGGGGCGGGCTTTGGGCCTGGTGCTTGAGACGCAGGTTAAGACACTTACATCCCAAATCAGAGGGCCCAGGCTCTTGAGTCCCGCCTCCTGTCCATGTGGGCCTGGGAGACAGCAGGTGATGGCTCAAAAGATTGAGCTTCTGCCACCCACAGGGAAGACCAGGATCCCAGCTTTGGCCTGATCCAGCTTGGCCATGATATGCATTTTGGCAGATTGGATCTCTCTCTCTCTCTCTCTCTCTCTGAATAAAAAAAATACAATTATCTTGATGCAAAACCTCTTGAAATCCACACATACGTTTTCATAACTTATTATCCATGCAATTGTTGAAGACCTCTCACTCATGGCTTCTATGTGAGATTTTATTTGAAGAAAGAATTCTTCGGCTTTACCAAAAGAAAATTGAAAATAACCATTAGAGTTCTAAGTGCTACTTACTTGTTTATTTACTTATCCTCTCAACAAACAGGGGTAGCACTATGAGCGAGCCAGGCTGTGTTTCAAGGCTGTCATAGACACAGATACATTGAATCTTTGTGGCCATCCCAAGAGGCACGGGCTCTTGTTGTCTCCATTCTCCAAGTGGGGACATTAAACAGGGAGGAGCCAGGCCTTGGCTTGTGGTGGGCCGGCCCCTCCATCCCAGGCTTTGTCCCGTTGAAACCCCCACCCCCCGCCCCCATCCAGCGAGACTCGCCAGTGCTCCCTAGGGCAGGTGCCCTGGCGGGTGACCCACAGATCCCTGCTCCCTGTGTCCTGTCTGCTGCTGGAGGCGGCTTCCCCGCTGTGATCTCTGAGGTCCCGTTTGGTGCTGACGTCTGTGACGCTCCAGGCAGACGCGGCCACTTGACTCACGGTGTGTTTGACACCGTGGCGGCCAGCGCGAAGGCCATGAGGGTAGAGATGCAGGGATTCAGAGAGCTGCAGCAGATGTGGGGTTGTGGCCTTGGCCTTGGCTCTGGCCAGCCCAGACAGAGGCCAAGCGGCTGTTAGATGGTAATGAAGGGGGGCCCGCGCGGACCATTAGCAACCTGAACCAGATGTGACTGCGCCCTTCGAGACGGCAGGTCTGTGTTCTGTTGCCCATCAGCCGAGATGTAAGGCGCAGCGGCAGTTACGCTTGGGCTTGGCTGCAGCCACCTCGGCCATGCGTCCACTTAACTGAGACTTGGAGCGGCCTGTAGGAAGGAGAAATGATTTACTAACTGCTAAGTAGTCAGATGTAGTCGTAAGTTATCTGAGATTTATTAAAAATTTTATGAACATAATGAAGTAAAGAAAAAGTCGAGAATCAATACATGTCTCAACCATTCTTCCTGGGTAAGGGGTCACTTAGATGGTTACAGGCCGCTGCTTATGGTGTGTGTGGGGATGAGGAGGTTATCCTTTTAAGAGGAAAAAAAAGCTTTTAAGTGACTATATTTCCACAGGCTGTCTTGAAGAGGGCTGTGTCTCGAACGACTTTTATGCATCGATCCAAGCCTTTTGTGATGTTGCTCTACAAAGGTGCACAGAGGATGTTTGTTATCCTAAGACAAGCATTGTGCCATTTTCTCTGTGGCTTCCAGAAAGTTCTAAGTTGTACTTCAGTGTGGTTTAGGGAAGAAGGTGGCAGGGTTGGGGAAAAATACACTGAGAACAAGAGAAATGCAGCTTTCCCTCTGCAGGCTGAGCTCTCTGTTGCACTGGGGTTGGGCTGGCCAGTACCTACAGGAATCTCGCTAACAGTTCTTAAGACTTTTACAGCCTCTGACTGGCCGTGGGCAGATGGGAAGGTGGCCTGCAGGGCTGGCTAGCACTAGCAGGGAGGCCGGGCAGCCAGAGGGTGGAGGGAGTGTGAGTAGAGGTTTCCACGTTGAGAAGACTCCCCAGGAAAACAGTGGTTGTGATAATACTACTACTTGGTTGGAAAGATCTCCAGTCACCCAAGGGTTATTCAGTAAGGGAGCAGGAAAACCCAACAACAATTACAACAGGACACAAGGGGTGTGACACGGAAGTATGGGCACTAGGAGGGCGCCATGGCCCAGGACGTTGTTCACAGACGGGGCACGGGGCCAAAATGGACGGCAGGGGCAGGTGGGGTAAGGTGTCCCTCCTCCACTTCTAAAGCCTGCCGACTGATTCTTTGCAGAGAATGGGGGAAAGAGTCTTTGATCCCTCGGGCAACGTCTGGGGTGGGAAGTGGAGCTGGACTAAAGGAATTCCACAGTTCCCCACTTATCTTGTTCCTGTCTCATGCCCTTTCTCCCTTCCTTTCTCCAAAAGTGCTCCCTGGGGCTTTCTCCAGGCCAAAGCCCTGTTTCCCGGGAGTGCAACAGTTGGCCCCCAACGCACCCACTTCTTGGTGACCATACTCTTGAGTAGTCTCATCTCCTGTCTCCTCCCACGCCGGGCTGAGGCTGGCCTGTGTGACTGACATCAGATGGCCTGCACGTCCGATTAGCTTACGAACTGGGACGGCAGCCTCAGTCAACAGCTTGACCAAAACCTCGTGAGGGTCCTGACCCGGAGAAATCTGCTCTCATAAACTTTTATCCTCTAACTTGCTGAATTTGGGGATAATTTGTGAGACAGCAATAAACACCTAATACAAAGACTTACTTCACTTTCTTCTGCTCCCGAGAGTGTACACTGGGCCAGGGCTGCTTTGACGTATTGGTTTTAGGCTGGGGTAAGAGGTGCCTTGTCCCGGGCCCTTTTAACGAGTCCTGCTCTAGCCCTTTGCAGTCAAGCCTCTTTGCACGGGCTAAGAATCTGTGGGGTCAGGCAGGCTGGGGAAAGTGTGGTCTGATGGTCCCACTGGGTGACTGGCCAGGGTCCTAGGACTCTGCCCAAAGACACTCAGACTTGCATCCAGGATCTGCTGGTAGCAGCTCACTTGGCCTCCTGCAGGTGCACTACACTGCTGGCAGCACAGGCCCGTGGGGAGCAGAAGAGGCTGCCCCTTGGAGTTGGCATGGATAGTGCCAGGCTGCAGGTCTGCACTGGCCCGCCCTCAGCAGTCTGGCAAGAAACTGGAATTTTTAAATTCAAGCCCAGCCTCCAAGTCCTTACGGAGGTTTGTTTGTCAAGGGAGGACAGCTGGGTCTTATTTAACAATCTGTGAGCACGATTCCTAGTGTTTAAATATTTAGACTTATGGTGTATGGGCCTCCAGTTTACCCTTGCTCTGGGCCCTATAAATATTAGGATCATTTATGGCCACTCACTCCAAGAAGGGGCTTGTAGCAAGCAGTTTTTTGACACTAGACCTAGCCAGCCTACAGGTGAAAAATAACATGCCTACCTGCCTGAATCTGGGATAAAATCAAAATAAAGTAAGCTTCCATTTTTATCTTTAGCTCTGTTTGTAACTACCTACAAAGAGAGGTAGACAGGCATCTCTGTTTCCCTCTCTTTCTCTCCACATATCGATCTGCCAAGCCACTCATATGTCTGTCTATTCCCACACCATCTACTCTGTCTTTATATCTACCACCTGCCAGCCTATCTATTCCCACACCATCTATTTGTCTGTTCTCTTGCTCATCTGTTCATCCTGCTACCTACTTACCTACCTGCCTAACATACTTTTCTCTTTGGGGCCATTTTTTCTCCTAAGAACTTTTTTTCTCTGTGCATACTTTGAATTTAGCTAACAGTGGCTTCATCTATCTCTCTGGGCATTGTCCTTAGGGATAGCTTTTTAACGTTAACTCTGGCTGCCCAGAACGCTCAGACATGCTGGTGAATTTGTAGGATTATTGGATTTCTCCACTTAGTAGCTCTACCGTTCCCAATTAGAAGGGGATTTCTGACTTCTCCCCCGTTTTCCATGTTGGGAAAATGCTTCCTTCCTGACTTGCTCTCTTACTGTGTCCCAGTATACTCAGCTGCTCTGTTCCAGTCCCGGAGGAGACACATTCTAGTGCTAGAAGGGTTAGGATCAATATTTCTGTTTATATGTATTTTGATTTGTGAAGCTCTCTGTCTAAATTACTCATACGTGATATTCTAGCCACTGGGGGAAAAGATACACAGCCCGGGAATAATGTTGTGTTCCAACTGGAACTGGGACCTTAAACATAAACCGTGTTGCATTTGAAAATGGCTCCCTCGCTTTCTCATGCTCACAGCAACCTTATCGCAGCCTTGCGTTCTAATGAAATCCAAAAGACTGGCAGGCCATTAGTAAGCTCAGTGACCATTAAACAATGCTCAGGTTACCCGACCCGTATCTTACCTTCCCTGAAGTATGTGATAGCAGCATTTTGGTAAATATGATACAGGAAAGCAATTTTCAAGTTATTTCCTGATATCTAAAAGCATTTAATAATGCACAGTGTTGGAGTAGTTTCCTCCATCTGTGTGTGTGTGTGTGTGTGTGTGTGTGAGAGTACACAAACAGCGTGTGTGTAGTCGTTGCTTTTCTGTGAATTGCTGATTTTCCTCGAGTTGTCCCCATGCCTGATGGCCGGGTCAGGATGGTCTTGCCCACAAGCAGTGCTGGTTTCACGGTGGTTGCTGTGTCCAGCAGTCAGCATCGGGGAGGGTTCCAAGTTATCAGTGTAAGTCGAAAAGACGCGTTTATTCAATCCTGACTCGTAGAACTTAGGCCATCACGACCTCTCCTTCTGCTTTGCCAGCAGAATAATTGCTACCACATTGAACCCCACGAAGGCGGTGCCGTTTGCCTGCAATTGTGGTGAACTAAGGAGAAATCCCGCGACACAGGAAGCGTGGTTTCTGTGAGGCATGCACGTATGTCACTGAAATCTGAGCGCTCGCCTGCACAATGGGATTCTTTTAGAGAGCCAGGGTTGTCCGAGGCTCCTTGGGATGGTCCTTAAAAGCCTTTGCAAGCGCTATAAACTGTTCTCCCCCTGCCTTTGGAGGGGTTGGTGTACAGATTAGGGACGGAGATGGGCAAACCGGTGGGGGAGGGGAGAGGTTCTTTTTTTTTTTTTTTTGGTCAGGAATTTGGCTGTCTTCATTCAATGGAAGGCACTGAGGCCCAGTTTTGGGCTGGGGCCTTAGAGGCTGACCACATTTGAAACACTCACCCTGTTCAGTGTTCCAATGTGTTACATGGGCTTCCAAGGAGAATGTCTCCAGAGCGTGGTAACTGATGACAATTCCTGTGTTCAGATCAAAGCTTCGAGGTTCTAGCTGTTGACACCTGCGAACATTATCAGAGGGAACACTGAACTGTCGGCAGCCGATGGAGGGAGTTATTTACTGGAGAGCCGGAGAATTGTAGGGGCTAGAGAGCAATCATCTGTTTAAAAAAAAAAAAGGCAAGAAAACTCAACACATAAAAACCAAGGTCTAAATTTCTGGCCTCTTCCGCCCGGCCCTTGCTGTGGCGGCCATCTTGGATTTATAATGCTAGTTGGAGCATTGCTCTGGCTTCATGGTGCTGTGGCGAGTGTTCCCGCGGGGAGACGCCCGGGGAGCAGCCCCCTCCACCTTCACTTCACTACCCTTGGGGGTTTCAGAAGAACCGTAAAACTCAGGAAGTAAACAGAGTGCATTTCTGCTCCAACACACACATGCGCGCGACACCACATCTGTGGGTTGGGATTTTTCTTTCGGGAAGTTGGGAAGCACGCTGCTCCTAGCTGGGCTCTGCTGCGTGTCTCGGAGTTTCCCAGTAAGCACACACACGTGCCATGGAGCCCTCGGAAGGCGGCTGGGTGTGTCCGAAGTGAGATGCCATGTCAGGAAATTCCAATGGTCAGAAAAAGCCAGGGAGCTTATAGAAAACAGAGCAGGCTTGAGGGTCTGCACCCATGTTTGCGAAGCTGCCATCGATTCTTCCACTCTACGAACGTTTATCAAGCCCCTCCTGTGTGCCAGTGCTTGGGATGAGCAAAATAGCCAGCCTCCCAGATGTCAGTCTTCACATGCTGGTGAGGGTGAGACACTTCAAATACTCATCACACAAACGTGTAATTACCGACTCTGATAGTGGCTATGACAGTTTAGCGCTGAGCGCTCCACGGGAGTGACACGGCACGGGGAACAGGGGCAAGCGTGTAGGGAACCCCTCTGTGCCCAGAAGGTGCCATCTGCAAATTGAGACCTGAAGTTGTGGTTGACCAGGGAAAGAGGGGAAAGGGTTTCCTAAGCTGAAGGAAAGGCCTGTGAGCCGGTCAAGAGGTAGAGACGACCTTGACCCGCTACAGGTCTTGGCTGGATCTTGAGTGAGGGCTGCAGAGATACATAGGTGGGGGTTTCTGAGGGGGCCAGGCTGGGAGAACAGTGACAAACCTGTCTCCAAGGAGACACTTCCGGCCCTCCACCAGGAGAAGGATGGGGGCTTCCTCTGTCTGTGAAAGTTCTAGAAAGCAACGGCGCCGCGGCTCACTAGGCTAATCCTCCATCTGCGGCGCCGGCACACCGGGTTCTAGTCCCGGTCGGGGCACCGGATTCTGTCCCGGTTGCCCCTCTTCCAGGCCAGCTCTCTGCTGTGGCCAGGGAGTGCAGTGGAGGATGGCCCAAGTGCTTGGGCCCTGCACCCACATGGGAGACCAGGAGAAGCACCTGGCTCCTGCCTTCGGATCAGCGCAGTGCGCCGGCCGCAGTGGCCACTGGGGGATGAATCAGCGGTAAAGGAAGTCCTTTCTCTCTGTCTCTCTCTCTCTCACTGTCCACTCTGTCAAAAATAAAATAAAATAAAAAGAAAGTTCTGGAAAGCAGAATGTCCTTCAGGCCATTCGACAAGAACATCCCTCTCTCTGCGGAGCCCAAGCGGGACTTCTCAACCCGCTGTGGATCTAAATCACTCCGCTGAGTGCGTGGGTGGGGGCTCCCGTCTTACGGCGTCAGTAATCCCAGGTCTGCTATGACGGCACTGGAACAGCCCCAAAAAGAACAAGACTCCTGTTGCAGTTGATCTTTGGGAAGATTTGCAGCAGGTCTGTTTCAGTTTTGTTTTGCTATACTTCCTCTTGTCGGCAAAATGTCCATACATCTCTATAAATATTCCTTTCATTATTTTGAAATATGCTGGTTTCATTATAAAAAAAAAAAAAAAACTCTAGTTCAAAAGCTGGGACCAGCCAAGTGCCATCCTCAAACCTCTCAGACAGAGGCCTCCGTTGAGATCTTTGCCACAGAGAGTCCACTGAGAAGCTAGGAGTGAAATCCGGCTCCATGTACCTGCCTTGTGCCACTTTGGCCAGGCCCACCGGGAGCCTGGCCGGATCACATGGCCAGACATCACTGAGCAGACGTCGCTGAGAAGGCAAGAGTGAAGTAGCAGTCTGATCTTGATTCTCTGAATGGTCTACAATCATCTCCCTGTGATGAGATGAACATTTACTCTGACCGATTTCCCGCTATGAAGAATTCCTTTCCATTCATCCACTTGGTAGGTGAGAGTGACTATTTGCTCTGTGCTGTGTACTGGGCCAGGTTTTCTAAGGATTTCCCCACCACAGATTCCAGCTTGTCTTTATAGAGCCTATCATTGACTGAGGACGTCAAACCCACGTTCTTCCACGCTCATGTAGAGCCAGGGAAGCGTCACATAGTTGAAGCATGTCGGGGTCAGGGTTGCAGAGGGGAGGTGCCTTGGGGATATCGGGATGTGGTGGGGGTGGAGAAAGGAAAAAGGGTCAGGCCATCGAGTGAGGTGAGCAGTCACTGGCAGGTGGGGAGGAGGAGACGGGGGACCCCAGGAGGTGGAGTGCAGGGTGAGGCGGGCCGGGGGGAACCATGGTCTCCTTTCATCAGGATGCTATGAGGCCATGTCTTATTTGGAAAAGGACTTACTGAGAACCAGGGACTGACTACTGGAGCTCTAGCAAGCTGTGGGGGAAAATCTTTCGCAGAAATCTCCTGCAGAAGTCACGCCTATGCAATATGGGACTAGGGGAGATACAGGAAACCCTACGGACTGAGAACAGCCCATCATCTTGCTGTTCTGCATTTATTTACACACGCGTGTGTGTTAACACAGGGCCACGCACATATTTGTTAAGAAAAAAAAGGGTCTGTAGTACCAACATAATCGTTTTCTTTGTTATGTTTTAAGCTGCTTGGTTGTAGACTAAGAGCATTTTTTCATGGCCTGAAATGCTCTCTGAGAATATTATTGTAATGACTGCTGAGTGTTGTATAGGAAGCATAGGCTGCAATTGCTTTAGTCGTTCTTTTGTTGGGCATTTATGGTTTTGTGCTAATATCATGTGATAAACACCCAGAAACACACACTTTTCATCTCATGATTTCCTTAGAGTGAATTCCTGAAATGTAATTCCTAGCACCACAAACATGTTACAGGCTCCTGGCACACCGTGCTGAGCTGTTAGGGCCTGCTGTTGGCACGCTGTTGTTGGATGGAGTGAGAGGTTCCTCAAGTGGTGAGTTTGCTTCTACCACGAGGACATCCTTTTTATGTCCTGGTCCCCACTTGCTAGTCAGCAATGGACCCCAGAGCTCAAAAGGATGATACCTTTGCCCTGCTAACAGATCCTAGGAGAAGATGACCTGGTGCAATGGACAAAGTGTGGCCATGCACACATGGCATACTGTTCACCATGGAATGGACTGGAGTCCTGACACGTGAGTGGACCTGCAGATGCTGTGCCGAGTGCAAGTAGCCGGACACTAGGGTCATACGGGGTATGGCGCCTTTACATGAAGTATCCAGAATAGGCCACTCTGTAGAGACAGCAGGTCAGTTCGTGGTGGCCCAGGGCTGGGGGGTGGGGGGGCCGGAACTAGTGCAGAATGATGGCTCAACAGGTATCAGCTTTCCTTTGGGGATGATGAAAGTGATGGTGGCGCGTTTGCTTTTAAATGGTTAAGATGGTGAAGCTGACGATCTATGGATTTTCCTTTCATGAAAAACTCTGCTGCCTGGTGTGTGTGATTGCTCCGGGAAGCAGATAAGGGCACTCCTGGGGATCCTGCGGGTCCTCTCCGTCTGCTTGTCTCCTTCCTTGTATCTGGCTCAGGCACATTCCTTTCGGGAACACAAGAAACTAGGTCAGTGTGTGGTTCCAGTGGACGACAGTTACTTTCCTTAAGTCTTCAGGTAACTTTCAGGTACGCGTTTCTCATCATGTTTAATTTGTCTTCAAGGAGCCCTTCTCATAGGACCAGATCTAGTTTTTTTTTTCCTAAATAATTTTCTTAGACAGGCGGAAGTGCCAACATTTCTGTATGCTGGTGGGGTGCCGTTTAACACACAAATCACCCCCAGGGCCCATGCTGTAGATCTGCTTGTAGGAGTTCATCTTGGTAAAACCTCTCTGGTTCTTTAATTACCCATGTGATGCTGAGATGAGTTATTGACTATAAAGTTGGCTAGGGAGAGTTTCTGGGAATTAAAAACTGAATGTAAATTAATAAGTAGCTCACCTGGCCTCAATTTTCAGGAGCAAAATATATTCACACATCTCTGCAAGAGTTGCCAAATGGCTTGCTCATTGAAAATCCCCTAATTATAGTGAAATAGAATTAAATTCCTTTTTTCTCACTATCTCTGAGATTTAAGATTTTTTTATGCCATTTTGGCTCTGGTTATGCATTAGAATTAGTGTTTCTGAATGTTTAAAGTTATTGATATAAAATAAAAATCGTACTTTGTCTCAAATAGTCAAGGAAAGAAAAGTAACTCTAGAAATTTCATTAGAAGGTAGCAGTGGTGAAAATGAAATTTCCATTAGTCTTATTAACAAAGCCTATGGGACTTTTGAAAGGTATTTTAATAGAAAAATCTAGCTCAAGAGACTTATAATTAAAACCCGAAGATGAAAAAAAATGGACTTTATCTTTAGTTACTAGATTTGTGATGGAAGACAGCGTGTGTCAGACAAGTTCCCCTCAAACAACGCCTGAGCGGTTTATTTCCATATTCATTCTTTATACATCATTCATTCATTCATTGATTCAGTAAACGTGCACTGTGCAGGGTGCTCCTGTCTTGTTCTAGGGACACACAGGTTCTACGACGCGAGGGCTCTGACATCAGGGTTCTTCCTGAGAAGCCGAGTATGAAGATGGGTGGTACTGATGCAAAGCAGATAATGACTGTGGAATGTGGAAATGACTGGAAACGCAGATGGCAAAGCCAAAGCAGGAATTAGCAGAGTAGGTGTGGTGTGGAAAGGGTGGGCAGAGAGGAGGTTAGGGTCTTCTGACGGGCGGACGGTGGCTACTCCCCTTTGACTGCAGCAGAGCTCTGGAAAGAGCAGAATGGGGAAGGGGGTCAGATAGGCAGCGGCAAAATGAGGCTGGAGAGTGGAGGAGGCAGCCAGAGCCAGCCACGGCGGGTCACAGGCATACACGCAGCCACAGTGGGTCACAGGCATACACACAGCCATGGCGGGTCACAGGCGTACATGCAGCCACAATGGGTCACAGGCGTACACGCAACCATGGTGGGTCACAGGCGTACATGCAGCCACAGTGGGTCACAGGTGTACACGCAACCATGGTGGGTCACAGGCGTACACGCAGCCATGGCGGGTCACAGGCGTACATGCAGCCACAGTGGGTCACAGGTGTACACGCAACCATGGTGGGTCACAGGCATACACGCAGCCACGGTGAGTCACAGGTGTACATGCAGCCACAACGGGTCACAGGTGTACACGCAGCCAAAGTGGGTCACAGGCGTACACGCAGCCACAGTGGGTCACAGGCGTACACACAGCCACGATAGGTCACAGGTGTACACGCAGCCACGATGGGTCACAGGCATACACACAGCCACGATGGGTCACAGGCGTACACGCAGCCATGGCGCGTCACAGGCGTACATGCAGCCATGACAGGTCACAGGCATACACGAAGCCACAGTGGGTCACAGGCATACATGCAGCCACGGCGGGTCACAGGTGTACACGCAGCTATGGCGGGTCACAGGCGTACATGCAGCCACAGCGGGTCACAGGTGTACACGCAGCCATGGCGGGTCACAGGCGTACATGCAGCCATGGCCACTGCTTGGTGGGTGTCCCTCCGACCAGACCCTCTGGCTCTCGCCTCTCCCAGAGGTCTGCTGAGGACACTCGCTGTTCCCTTGGTCAACCCACTTTGCTGAACTTGCCTTGCCTTCCCCTCTAACAAAAACCCTTACATGGAGGGCTAAGTATGACGTAGTCCAAGAGTTCTCAGGAATCTTGGACTTAAAAGGCACTTCTCTCATTTAAAAATAAAACAAAGCACTTCTCATTTTATTTGAGGCTGTGGTTCTGGGGTGAGCTGAGAGAAGCAAACTGTTCTCTGCCAGCGACTTCTCCTCCAGCATCTGATGATTTAAAGCCCTATAAAGGAGAACTGCATCGACACCCAGGAAGCTGCATCGGGACACCTCTTTCTGTTTGTTTTTGGAGGGAGGGCATTAATCACTTAATTCAGACTGGACAGGGTGGGGAAGAGGCACTCTGGATCCCGGAGGGCATCCTGGGATACGAAGAAGAAAGACACTCAGAAAACTCGTGGACAGGGAGTTCCAGCCTTGGCGGGAGCGGGCAGCCTGCGAGCTTGGGCCGTTTTCCTGGCTCCCAGGGAACAGTAATGGCAGATGCGTGGCGAGTGAAGAGCAGGTACACAGTTTAGTTTTTCCTTGACCCAAGCAGGAAACCTTGTAGGACTATTCTTTCACTTCATTCCAAAACATTTCCATTCTCCATCCATCTGTCAATCCGTTCATCCATCCATCACTGGCCCTGTGTATAATAAAGCCCTCCCCACGTGAAGGTATTGGGTGTTTGCTTATTTTGGTTCATACCCCTTCTTAGTGCAGATTCTATCTTTCTTGTTCACTCTTGTATCCCTAAGAAACTGCCTGGCACACAGAACACACCAAATAAATACTTGGTCACATGCATTCATGAATGATTCATGATCATGTTGTAACTCATCCCTCAAACACTGGGTACCACTGTGTCCCCAACTTTATTCTATATTCTTGGCATATAAAAATGAGTTGGGCATATCCTTTGCATCTGAGAAATGAGTATTGGAGAACATGACGGAGTAAAGCGGATTTGATCACAGTGGTATAGATACAAGAGCACTTCAAAAAGTTCATGGAGAAAGTGGAATATCCATGAAGCTTCTGAAGCCCCCAGTGGAAGCGGAGAAGACACCACATTTGCTCAATGCCCGCTGTGCACCGACACCACACCTGCTGCCTGCCACGTGGTATGTTTCTCTTGTATTGCTGGTGAGGGCATGGGCTCCCTTTGCCAGATGAAGGGGTTCAGAGAGTGAAAGTGATTTATCTGCTGTCAATAACAAGTGCTCTGAGGGCACAAAAGAGGCCGTGGCTCCTTATGTTGGGGGAAGGGATACAGAACTGGGCAGGGAGGACCCACAAAGTGTGGGACAGGCTCATGGAGCCTTGGCTGGGAGGCAGCCAGGCTCAGGACCACGGAGTGGGAGGAGCCTCGTCCCGGCTCTTCTCTCTGGCAGAGACGCCCATGAGGGCGGCAGGAGCTTCCAGCAGGAGCCTCGGTGAGCTGTGCAGAGCATCAGTAAACAGGGACCTGAGCGAGCGCACCCAGAAATGGAAACCAAGAGGCCTGTTCCCGGCATACCTCACATTCTGTTTCCATGGTGTTGTTGCCCGCGGAAGCCAGCAAGGGCCGACGTTGCCCTCGGGTTTCTTTTTAAGGACAAGAGCGCTCAGGAGGAAGGGAGACCTGCTTGTCTTCCCAGAAAATTAGCCGGCGGAGTCAGCATTGTGCAGCCGGGATGCCCAGAGTCAGCGCGCGAGGCTCTCCTGACGGGAATCGTTCTCTTTCGGAACTCAGGAGCACAGAATGCGCTCTTCATTCATTCATTTCTGGTTCGCTCCATTCTGCCTCGGCCCATACATGGCCTTTGTTGGGCAGTTAGGAGTCCAGTGTGCATGCAAACACACCCCCTCCCTTTTCTGAATTATATGGGTCATTGCCTTGCCCTTACCTCCAATTTGACAGCTTCACTCTGGTGCGAGAAGCAACTAAGAGTATCAGGTTCCTAAACAGTGAATTCATCTCACACGAGTAAGCGGCGCCTTCCCAGGAAGCCCCTGCCCAGACTCAGAGCGGGGTCCAACCCTCCCGTCACTGGTCGGGGGGAGGGCCCCGAGGGGCCACACGTGTCCCCCCACTTCCTGCCTCTTCCCCACTTGAGAACACCAAGTGATCAGCTAATTACAAATCAAATAAATGTTTGTTTTGTGTGCTCAGCTTCCATAAGCCAAATACTTACCCACCCCAATGTCATCCATTAAAGATGCACAACCCGTGTTAGGGATCAGAAGGGACTTGAACAAGCTGAGGTTTGCTGGATGGTTCTCCGGATGTGAAAGGGAAGAACCAATGCAGAATTTCCAAAGCAAAAAACCCGTGTGGTCGTCAGCAGACGGACGGCAGCCAGAGAAGCAGACCCCGCCTCCCAGCCTGCTCTTCAGGTCCCAGGTCTGTGTGCAGGCTTAGCCGCACGGCCACCGCGGGGCTCCTTGCCGTGGCTCAGCCGCTGCCGGCATTTTCCCAAGGTGGCCATTGGCATTCAGCCCTCCGTCTTGAGGTCCCTCTGCCTTGCTTTCCCCTTCCACGCCACATTTCTGTACCCATTTGCAGGACTGTGTCTTCCATTTCGGCTGTGCCATGAGAGCTGGCGTGGAGCCTGGTATTTGAAGGGCTCCCTCTCCCTTCCCCCCTCTCTTGTCACCCTCTGGCCCCCTGGTCCACTCACAGAGGATAGGCCCTGGGGGCTCTCCTGCAGCACCCCCCCCCAGTCCACTCCTGTGTCACCATCTTGAGGTCTGCGCCCCCCCGCCCCAGAAAGGGGAGTGAGCTGACAACAGGTGAATGTGCAGACAAGGGAGCAGCTGGCCTTGGTCAGTCACCAACATGCTCTGCCCTTACCTCCCGATTTTCTGGGTCATCAAATGGTTCCTTCTCTTTCAGAATCAGCAGAATTTGTGTAACCAGCTAAGTGATGCACAGACGTCTTCCTGACTTACAACTTCCAGCTTAATATGGACTTGTTGGGGTTGTGTCCCAGTAAACTAACTCATCCTAACTGGAAAATCTTCATAGAAAATGCCTCTGAGCCACAGAACGCACTGTACCCCCGCGCTCCGCTGGGTCCCTGGTGACTGCGGGGCCGCCCGGGAGCTGAGGTGCTGTGGCCCAGCGGGAGAGGATGGGAGCCCGTAGAGCTAGCCTGGGAAGAGACCACAATCCGGAAGTCAAAGTAGAGTTTCTCCCCAGGGTGTATTGTTTGTGCAGAATTTAAAGTAGAAAAGCCGTTCACTGAGCCACCTTAGAGGGCTGTGTGTGTGTGTGTGTGTGTGTGCGCGCGCATGCGCTTCAAAAACTTCCTGGAAAATGGAGTTAAAAATTATTTTGGCACAAAAAATTTTTGAATGCCTTCATAGTTTTTCATACTGCACATTTCGTGTAGTGCTGTGTGTGTGTGTGTGTGTGAGAGAGAGAGAGAGAGAGAGATTGTGAAACACTTCTTTGCTAAGAGAGACTCTTGAGCATCATTGATGCTTTTGTTCCTGTTTAACAATTAGGGGTTTCAAATGCTTCCCGCCCATTGTTTGTCCCCAACCTTAAAATTGCTGAAAATTCAACCCAACGGTCAACATCTGTCCAACACCCAACATTAATCTTCAAAAAACCCCTCCCAAGAAGACCCCTACATGTGCCTTGTTTTCATGCCTTGCGCCCTAGAAAAAAAAAGTTTATGGCTTTGCAATGATTTGTCCCCATTCAAATCTCTCTCGCCCTCTTGCCCCTTCGCTCATAAACGGGATTCCGCCCCTCCCCCGCTTGTCCTTTGCCATCATCAGGATTTGCAGCTCTGGGCAAGAGGGGAAGAAAATGCATCAGTGCTGTGTGCCCCCTCCATCGCCACCCCCGTGACTGCCTGGGAGAGCTCCGAGCAGTAATGAAGACAGCTAGTGACCACACAAGTCCACAGGGACAAGTCAGCCACCGGGAGGAGGGCTCTGGGATGGGCTGGCCCCTTTCTTGTCTGATGTTCGGGGCCGGGAGAGAGGGTGTCGAGCTGTTGGCTCCTTTGTCTCCCGGAGCCTAAATATTCCTCCTCCAGCATTATGTGAAACGGGTGCCCAGCCTGTCGGAGACCTGAGGCGTGCGAGGGGGCTGGGGATTGGCCGGTGCGGGGAAGGGGAAGGCAGTGAGCCAGTTCTAGGAACAATGGGCCCCGGGGACTCTGTAACTCAGACCCACCCCGGGCCCCTCTGAACTGTCCTCCTCTGACCTCCCCCCCAAATTAGAGCAAACAATGGAATTGTGGGAATGCCAAGATCTGAGCAGCTTTGCCAGGGTTTTTTGCATTTCTGCTTGAAGTCTTGTTTCCAGATGGAAGAAAGTTGCTACAGGGAGGGTGTTTTTGCACAGAGCAGCCCGCGTCGGGCCGCCTGCGATGGGTTGATGGCTTTGTCAGCGAGTGGCTGTCGCAGTTCTGAGAGTCTCTTCTTTTCCCAAGACTTCCGGGATTGCTGCCCGTGCTCGGAGCCGCAGCAGGCTGGGGACGGCCCCGCTTTGAAGCACTCTTGAGTCTGCAGATCAGAAATGCTCTCTGGCAGCCCTCGGTGCTGGCAACCCGGAAGGAGCGCCGGGTAGCCCCCGAATGCTTCCTGCTGCAGAGCCACTGTTCACCCTTCTCCCCACAAGACAAGGATCTGGGAGGGTGGGGGGCAGGCCCTCTTGGGTTAATTTGTGTTTTGATGTTCAGTGAGTTGAGCTTAACTCTTGTCGCATTCATGTCTGATTCGAGAGCTGGAGTTTCAGCTTAGCCCACTCATGCACTATGGTTCCGAGGAGGAGCCGCAGAACTGTAACTTTACTCGGAGAAGTAGATCTCGAGACTAAAGGCCTCCGCCTGCATCAAAGCACCCAGCCACAGTGGAAACTCGGATGAAACACACAGCCCTGCTTCTGATGTGTTTCCATAGCTTTTTGGTTTCGACGGAACCGAAAACCTACAGCCAGCAGTTTCTCTGAGGATATGCACCGCCCACATTTTCCACCCTCAAAGGGATGTTCTGATTGAGATCTGCTCAATATTTGCCCGAGGACTAGGAACTGCTTATCTCTGGGGTGGGGGAGGGTGACTGCTGCTCCCTGGGGTTACACTGATAGCCGGTGACCCACAGCACCCGGCTTAATTCCGGTTGACGTGGATTTTCTGCTGTTGAGCATCAAAACTTGCAGAAGAAATGCCTTTTACTGGTGGTCCAAACTAGACAGGATCCAGAGGACGGATCATTTTGAAAAGCCAATCAGACAATGCATCCTGCCCCCTCCCATCACTGGTTTTTATTTTTTATTTTTATTTTATTATTTTTTTTTTGACAGGCAAAGTGGACAGTGAGAGACAGAGAGAAACATCTTTTTGTCTGTTGGTTCACCCCCCAATGGCCACTACAGCCGGCGCACCGCAATGATCAGAAGCCAGGAGCCAGGTGCTTCTCCTGGTCTCCCATGGGGTGCAGGGCCCAAGCACTTGGGCCATCCTCCACTGCACTCCCTGGCCACAGCAGAGAGCTGGCCTGGAAGAGGAGCAACCGGGACAGAATCCGGCGCCCCAACCGGGACTAGAACCCAGTGTGCCGGCACCGTAGGCAGAGGATTAGCCTATTGAGCCGCGGCGCTGGCCTGTTTTTTTATTTATTTTTTAAATACATAATCTGCTATTCTCAATTTCCTTCTGTTCCACTTCTTTAGCCCTCTGACTTACAATCCTGGTGAGTTTTCTGACAAAAGATATTTGTGTTTGCAGGGCAGGACTGGTCCTGGGTTGAGTGTGATACTTGCTTATGGTGAGACACAGACATAGAGCGAAACCCAAACACCAAAGCTCAAAGGACCAGGAGGGCGCTGGTCCTGGGAGAGAGGACATCTGCTCTGGGCTGGCCATGCCCATGGGTGTAGCAGGTGCCACACAAGGAGCTGCACTGGATGGTGAAGCTGGTGGCACAGAGAGGGCTCTCCATGTCCAGGCATTTCCTCTTGACCTGCACAGGAAGTTAGATACTGGTGCTTTTCATCGAAGTCCACGCTCCGGCCTGTCGCCCTACACTCAGTCCTCCTCGCTCGTGGCTGTCACTTGGCTCACTTCCGAAAGCGTTTGGAATTCCGCCAGGCAGTTCCAGGCATGGAGGATGCTTTAGTTGCCCCTTGGTTGTCTGTGGCGAGATCAGCCCCGGTGCCTTCGCCCCAGTGACGCCACAGTCTGAGGATGCTCAAGTCCCCTATGTAAAATGGCACAGCATTTGCATCGAACCTGTGCACACCCTCCCACACGCTTTATTTCTTTATTATTTTTTTTTTGACAGGCAGTGTTAGAGACAGAGAGAAAGATCTTCCTTCCGTTGGTTCACCCCCCCAAATGGCTGCTACAGCCAGCGTGCTGCGCCGATCTAAAGCCAGGAGCCAGGTGCTTCCTCCTGGTCTCCCATGTGGTGCAGGGCCCAAGCACCTGGGCCATCCTCCACTGCCTTCCTGGGCCACAGCAGAGAGCTGGGCTGGAAGAGGAGCAACCGGGAGAGAACCCAGTGCCCCAACCGGGACTAGAACCGGGTGTGCCGGCGCCTCAGGTGGAGGATTAGCCAAGTGAGCCATGGCACCGGCCGACATGCTTTATTTTTAAAGATGTATTTATTTGAGAGGCAGAGTGACACAGAGTGAGAGGAAGATGAAGAGCGTTCTTCCTTCTACAGGGTTACTCCTCTAATGGCCGCGATGGCTGGGGCTGGGCCAGGCCAAAGCCAGGAGCCTGGAACTCCATCCAGGTCTCCCAAGTGTATGGCAGGGCCCAACAGTCTCCGTTGCTTTCCCAGGCACATTCACAGGGAGCTGGATTGGAAGCACAGTAGCCAGGACTCGAACCTGTGCTCGGATATGGGATGCTGGCGTCACAGGCTGCGGCTTAGCTGGCTGTACCCCTTTGCCACCCACTTTCATCTCTAGATAACTTACACTACCTGATAAAATGTAAATGCTATGTAAATAGTTGTTATTTTTAAGGGAATAGTGACAAGACAAAAAAGCCTATGCAAGTTTGGTATAGATACAACTTTTTTTCTGAGTATTTTCCAGCAGTGTTTGGTGCAATCCACAGGTGCGGAGCCCACATACACTGTGGACTGTCACGGAGCTTTGGTTTTAGGAGGTGAGACCAAGGCTGAAACGAGACAACCCCACCGATAGCCACGGATGTCATCTCCGATAGCGATGGGTGTTCTGGGAGAGCAGCAGAGGGTACAGGCTAGAAAGGAGCAGGGAGGAGCCCTGCCCAGGACGGCGGGAGAAGGTCCCCGTGAAGGTGACCTGGAGCTGAGCTCTCTGATACCCAAGGACATGACCTTCCGTGCACAGGCAGTGGCTGGAGCAGAGTGAGGGGAGAAAAGACTGGACGACAGACAGTACAGCGATGGTCCCCGCGGGCTGGGCTCAGATGGTGGAAGCATCCCGGAGCAGGCCCAGGGCGTGGTACCCCAGGTGGGACTAGGTACCCACCAAGTCCGATTCGGAAACAATGGCGGAAGCCTGCGTGGGTTTTATAGATTCTGGCTGCTGAGCCTTCCAATGAGAGCTTGAGTCTTAGCGACTTCTTGGAGAGATGAGGATGATAACGAGAGTGATGACAACAGTGAGGACGCTTTGGCAGGTAAAGGGTATGTTTCTGGCCTTGGTTGTCATGGCTTCACCAGGGCATTCTTATCCCAGCTCATCAAGCTCACATTAAAAATGCTCAGCTTTTTATATGTCAATCATATCTCCATTTAAAAAAATGATTGTGACTGCAAGCAAGAACTCCGCCCTTTCTTTTTTTTACTAACTATTCTTGAGAATTTCTTTTACTCATTTATTTTTTAAGATTTATTTATTTTTACTTGAAAGTCATAGTTACACAGAGAGAGGAGGGGCAGAGAGAGAGAGAGGTCTTCCATCCTCTGGTTCACTCCCTAGATGGCCACAAAGGCTGGAGCTGCGCCGATCTGGAGCCAGGAGCCAGGAGATTCTTCCGGGTCTCCCATGTGGGTGCAGGGGCCCAAGGACTTGGGCCATCTTCTACTGCTTTCCCAGGCCACAGCAGAGAGCTGGATTGGAAGTGGAGCAGCTGAGTTTCAAACCAGCGCCCGTATTGATGCCAGTACCGCAGGCGGCGGCTTTACCTGCTATGCCACAGTACCAGCCCCACACTCCACCGTTTCTTTGCAGCCAGGAAGGAGGGTACGGCAAGGCCCAATGCTTTGTCCCTGAGGTGTCCTCCCCCATAAGGCCTCATTGTTGTTGGCTCCAGTGGGTGTGGTCCTAAAGGGGGCATTGTTTCCGAGTCACTGAGAGGCTGAGTGGGTGCAGCCAGCGTCCCAGCCCCAAGTTCCCCCTTATCACCGGCCAGCCACCAAGGATAGGTGCAAACACAACTTATGGTCTGCCTTGGTCTGCACCGGGGCTTTCTCACTTCGTGTCTCTGGGAACTCCTTAATAAAGCTCTGGCCGAAGAGTGGCACGGCTGGACAGTTGAACAGAGCCGTTGGCTTGGTGGGGCTCATGTGGACAGAACGGGAAAAGCGTGTGGAAGGAGGGACCACCCCCACTGTAAGAAAGAAGAGGCAGGTTTGTTTACTCTGCGGCGTCTGTGTGCTACTTAAATTCATGAGGCTGCGTCCAGGCACTGCACGTGGCCTCCTTCAGGAGGTGTTCTCCAAATCTGCATTCTCTGCAACTAGAAACCTGCAAAAAATCAATGATAAAAGACGTGCCTGCCCCCAGAATCCTGGTGATTACGTTACATATAGCCCGCGTCTAGAGGCGGTACTGTGGCGATTGCAAAAGGTCCGTCCTCAACAGGATGCCACGATTTTAAGCTTCTAAGAAAATTCTTCCTTGTCACTTAGCTTCCGTTACTGACTAGGTGGTCCCCTGCCTGGCGGACACTTTGAAGGGATGTGGCCCCCAGGCCTGCTCTTCCTTGTGTGTTTTGCTTGGTTTGGACACTGTTTAAATATTTTCTGAGTTGCCATGAAGAAGGCTTTTCCATGCCTTCCCGGAGCTCATGGTCCACGTGGAGGAGACAGTCGATTCCTGACAAGCAGGACGAGTGCAACGACTTCGGAGGCGTTTTTTTTTTTTAATTAATTAATTAATTTATTTTTAACAGGCAGAGTGGACAGTGAGAGAGAGAAACAGAGAGAAAGGTCTTCCTTTGCCGTTGGTTCACCCTCCAATGGCCGCCGCGGCTGGCGCGCTATGGCCGGCGCACCACGCTGATCCGAAGGCAGGAGCCAGGTGCTTCTCCTGGTCTCCCATGGGGTGCAGGGCCCAAGTACTTGGGCCATCCTCCACTGCACTCCCAGGCCACAGCAGAGAGCTGGCCTGGAAGAGGGGCAACCGGGACAGAATCTGGCGCCCCGACCGGGACTAGAACCTGGTGTGCCGGTGCCGCTAGGCAGAGGATTAGCCTATTGAGCCGTGGCGCCGGAAGGAGGCGGGGTTTTAAAGGAAGGACATGGAGCTATAGCTAACGGTCATTTGTGGGGGCCTACTTGCTTTAGTTGGCTGCATCTTAGTTTTAGGGACACTAAGGATCAGAGAAGTTAAGCGACTCACTTGGGTCACACAGCATGTAAGACACAGAACCATGATGCTACTGAGCTGTTGGTTTTACCCCACCGCCCACCCCCTCGCCAAGGAGGCAGGATAGTGAATTACCTACCGTGTCTGGGTGGCGTATCAGAGAAGCGGGAATCCATGCCTGGAGTTGTAGGATGCTGCACTTCATGGCACACGTGCTGACGGGTGACTTCTGTGTTCCTTACGTGACCTGAGACCGAACACTCTGCTCCCAGCGCCTGCGGTGCCCAGCGTGGAGTCTGAGCAGCCCCCACCTGTGGTGTAACCATCATGGTTTCCAGGGCACTTTGATGGTGAATACATCATTGGTGCTCATGCCCACACTCTGAAAAAAAAGGTCGTTCTATGGATAGAGCCACCGTGGCTCAGCCAAACAGGAGCCCCCGGGATGGGATTTGAGTGTGGTCTTCGTGGTGTACAGCCTGTGCTTCTCCCCTCACCTCTGCCTCCCGGCGTCCATCCTGCCCCCACTGCTCCCCGTCCACCCCTGCCGGGCCCCGGGGAAGAGGCCTTGGCAGAGTGCGGTGCGACGGCGTGGGTTTGCTAAGTGCCCGGGTGTGCTCGAAGCTCAGCACTGGACGCCCAGGTACCTTGAAGCCGTGCGCCCCGGGTGCCCCGGCTGGACGCCTGGAGCACCTGCAGGGAAGCAGGACCCTTCCCCGGGGCGAGGGCTGCCTGGCCGCTCCCGGTGCCAGGGACATGTCTTACTGTGGGCTGCCGCTGCTCTTGGAAGACTTCCTGGTGGCACTTTGTACAACTTGAAGCAAGGCCGATTCTGTAATGTGTGACAGAGGGGACTTGGGGAGCAGAGGAGGGTGGGTGGGGCGGGCGGGGGGACCATGTGCGTGCCTGCCTCCCACCCGTGGGCCTCCTCGGGCTGCAGCGCCCTGCAGCCATCTGCTGCTCCTCCCTTCTCTCTGGAGCCTGATCCGTGGCGTGGCCAGGAGCTGCTGAGCTGGGAAGGGCTGTGCCAGACGCGCTCGGCTCCCGCTCCCACCCTCGTCCTGGGGCATCGTGTTGACAGCCTGAGCCCTGCTCTCTGGCTCCCCTGAGCGGGGCAGTCACAGACTTGCTTCGGCCCAGCAGGCCTTGCCTCTGCCCTGAATTCTTGTCTGCCCGATATCGTCCATCCGATCTCTTGCAGGAAACTGAAACTCGGCTTGTCCGGGCAGCCTCTCCACAAGCCAGGCAACGGGGACTCGCTCGCTGGCACTTTCTCCCCTGCCCCTCCGCCCTACATGCAGCCCGGCGCCAGGCTAGCTGTGAGCCGCCCTGGCGTGTGCCCGGCCCCCTCTGTCTCGCAGTGGCTCCCCAGGCGATGCTACTCAGAACCGACGGCCCTCGGCGCCCACTCAGCACCAGTCCCAGAGCCACCCTTTCAGGAGGAGACTCTGACCGCGCAGCTCCACGGCCCCGGCTCCCCAGCGTCTCCTGCAGGGCGTGCACGGAATTGCTGGCTTTGGCTCGCAAGGCCTGGCCTCCTCTCCCCTCCTCAGCCTCACTTTAAACCACACTCCCTCGTGTTCTCCCCACCCCCTTGTGTTCTCCCCACTCCCCGACCCCAGGTGCCCATTGGTCTTCCCGCGCCTCGTGCCACCCCCAGCCCCCCTCCCTCTGTCTGGGACCCCCTTTGACTTCTTGTTTGCTTGGCTGAGCCCTGCTCCTCCTGTGGCTCCGATTTCCTGTCACTGCTCGCCTCGCACATGCCTTTGCTAACCCGCTGCGACACCGCGCTGCCACCTTGTAGCCCTTCCCAGGGTGACAGTTTAAAAACGTTCACTTGTGTGATTATCCATCTCTGCTGTGAGCACAGGGACCCTGCCCGTTTGCTGCCCCACGCCAGTACACTGGCTTTGTGGATTGAATAGTGGCCTCCTTATGAGGGACGGTTGGTGGATACCAGCCGCCCTGCATCTTTTGAAGGGCGTGGTTCCTTAGTGCCAGACTACTGGGTTGGAGTAGCTAGACTGAGTGCTGTAACCATCACCATTACCACTGCCTCATCATCATCTTCATGACTACGACCAGCAACACCTCCATTTCCTCCTCCTCTTCCACCACCACCACTACCACCACCACCACCACCACCACCACCACCACCATCACCATCACCACCATCATCACCACCACTACCATCACTACCACCACCATCACCACCATAACCATCACCACCATCACCATCACCACCATCACCACCACTACCATCAACACCACCACCATCACCATCACCACCACCACCATCACCATCACCACCACTACCACCATCACCACCACCATCACCACCACCACCACCACCACCATCACCAGCACTACCACCATCACCATCACCACCACTACCATCAACACCACCACCATCACCACCACCACCATCACCACCACCACCACCACCACTACCATCAACACCACCACCACCACCATCACCACCACCATCACCATCACCACCATCATCACCACCACTACCATCACTACCACCACCACCACCACCATCACCATCATCACCATCACCACCACCACCACCATCACCATCCCACCATCCCATCACCACCACCATCACTACCACCATCACCATCACCACCACCATCACCACCATCATCACCACCACTACCATCACCACCATCACCACCACCACCATCACCACCACCACCATCACCATCACCACCACCATCATCACCACCACCATCACCATCACCACCACCACCACCATCACCACCACCATCACCACCATCACCACCACCATCACCACCATCACCACCACCACCATCACCACCATCACCACCACCATCACCACCACCACCACCACCACCATCACCACCACCACCACCATCACCACCACCACCATCACCACCATCACCACCACCATCACCACCATCACCACCACCACCACCACCATCACCATCATCACCATCACCACCACCACCACCACCATCATCACCATTACCATCACCACCACCACAATCACCATCACCATCACCATCACCATCATCACCATCACCGCCACCACCACCACCACTGCCGCTGCCTGGTGATCCTAGTCCTAGTGCTCCAGTAAAACTAGCTGGTGCTCTTCCATGATGGAGGCTGGGACATAACCACCCACTCACTTATTAATTTCTTGAGAGCATCAGCACATGGATGAAGTCTGACTCAGACACTGATATTTCATTCATTAGTTGTTTTTTTTTTTTGAAAAAACAAACAAACAAACAAACTAAAAAGCAATAGTGCTTTTGCTTGGAAGAACTTGGGTCTTCAGCTTGGAACACATACAAATCCTTCTCAGGACTCGAGTTGGGGTCTTGTTCATTCATTTAACAAATCCTGACTCAGCGCTTGCTGTGTTCCAGGGGCTGGGGAGACAGCGCCCTCCTGCACCTTACGATGAGGGAGGCAATGGGAAACTGATAGATAAACGGGGAGCCTACGGGTCCCAGATAGAAACACCCCGTGGAAACAAAGTGAAGTGACGCAGTGGGGCCCGAGGGGTAATCTCAGATTAACGGAGCCTTAGCCTCTCTGCTGTGTGACAAACCACACGACAACCTCAGTGGCCTGTGACACCAGAGACGTGTTCATGGTTCCTCTTCCACCTTGGAGCACTGGTGCTGGCTGAGTATTGGGGCTAGGGCTCCTCGCGGTGGGTCTGGATTGGGTGGGACAGTGTAATAGCGCCTCAGACCTCAGCTCTGCCATTCGGTCACTGACGCCCGTGTTCCCCTGGCCGATGCAGATCCCAAGGTCAGTGTCAATGGGAGAAGTTGCTGTGCCCCCCGTGAGGCCTTGCAGAGACCTGTGGCAGGGCTGCAAATGAACGATCCTGTCGCTGGGGGCTGGGCAACTGAGACCCCAGACAGCGTGTGCAGACCTCAGAGCAGGTGACATTCGAGCGGGGGCCTAAACAGAGCGGAGGACCCGGCCTGTGATGGCCATGAGGGAGAGCTGCAGGCCTGCCCGGCCAGGGGGAAGGCCTTACGGCGGGCACGCACCTGCAGGAGTGCATGCAACTGAAAGAATCGAGAGTGGCTGGCGTGGCGCTGGGTGGGACGGCGCCCCGGGCAGCGAGGCAGGCGCCTGAGCGCACGGGCTGTGGGGCCGTGGAGGACACGGGGAGGATTCAGGCTGTGCCAAGTGGGGAGGGGCCTTAAGAAGGTTTCAAAGGGAGACTCTGCCGTGACCGGTGACTGTCATGGACAGGCAAGGCCAGCTGGGAAACCACCAGGAAGAGTGACCGAAACCCAAGGCTGTGTCTCTCAAAGCATGTCAAGGCTCCCCCAGTCAAGCTCTGGGCTCTACCCTGCTGCAGACCACGACTCTGCTTGTGGACTGTCCCTCCCCCTGGAAGCCATGTGACTTGTTCTGGAGAGAGAGAGAGAGAGTTGAGGGTGGCCTCAGCTATGTCCCCCGCTCTGACACAACCTCCTCCTCGTTCGGAGCGGAAGCCTCAGTAAGGAATCACTGTAGGAGAAAGGCTGTGCTTTAATTTATTGTTTTTTCCCTGAAGTTTAAACATTCTCTGCACTTGAGTGGCTGTTGCTTATGCATCTGACTTACTTAGGCAGTTTGCTGTTGTGTGTGTGGTCCAGTCCAGCCCGTTTCAGTAAAGTGTATGTTAGATGTTTGGAAATGATCCAGTGGACTGTGTGTGTGTGTGTGTGTGTGTGTGAGAGAGAGAGAGAGAGAGAGAGAGAGAGGTTGAGATTGACAGGAGGAGGGAGAAGTAGGGGAAGAAGGTGAAGAGTAAGGGGGGAAATGAGGGGGAGAGGGAGGGGGAGGATTTAAACGGCAACTCAAGTACACTGTTCACAAATGAATGGTACATATTCAATTTGAGGAATTTTTTTTAAATTTTGGCTATTGCCAGCCATCTTGCAAGCAAGCACGCTGACATGGTTTAAATTAGCAGTGTGGAAGCAATACAGTGCAGGGAAGTGCGTGACTAAGTTATTAAGAGCAACCCATGAGGCTCCAACACAAAACATCACAGCAAGTTAGCGGCACTCCACGTGGTGCCTGTCTCAGCTGCGTCCCTGGTCACCGAGCACAGCGTGCAGCCATTTGTCCATGGACTATTTTGGGAAAAAGAAGCATTTCATCAAGGGCACAATTTAGGTCTGAAATTTCATTTGGATCCCTTGCCAAGAAACTAGGCGCCCAAAAATTAAATATGAAAAACGTTTTAGAGAATTGGAAACTAAGGCAGGGGTTCTGCTCACCAAATTTTAGCTATTACTAACCTGTTAGAAAATGATATTGTCTAGTTGCTCTGTCAGGCTGCTAATACAGAACTTGTTCCTGGGCTGCAATTTTTTGAGTTGCATTTCTTTGAAAGTAAGAGTGGTGGAAGGTAGAGAGACAGAGAAGGACATAGCCCATCTGCAGGTTCACCCCCCTGTAGTGGTTGATTGAACTTGGCCAACGCCAGAGCCGGGAACTCCATCAGGATCTCCCATGGGAGTGGGGGCAGGGGTCCAAACACGGGGCTTCTTCCACTGTTTTCTCAGGCTTGCTTGCCGTGAGCTGGATTGGAAGTAGAATCACTAGGCTCAAACTGGTGCTCCTGATATGCGATGCTGATGTTGCAAGCAGCATTTAAATCGCTGTGCCACAAGGCTTGTCCCTACGCTGTAATTTCTCTAGATTTTATGTGTAAGTAAAAATACCAGGATAAGCAAAAGGACTAAAGTGAAATCTGTTTTGTTTTTTATGAATGGTATGAGCTTGGCCAAGTCATCTCACTTTTTTGTGCCTTAATTTATTTGTTTGTAACCTGGGAGTGGCAGTGCAAACCTCCCAGAGGGTTTTTTTTTTTTCTTTTTAGAAAATATGAATGCAATCATGGTTTTTGAAAGGCCATTTAAGCTTGCAAGGATGTGCAAATACGGATGATAGCTTTTATCAGTGGTAATGAGCTGAGGGTCAGCATTCAACCCTGTAGTTACAGAGTTAGGAAATCAGAATTTCAAGAGTTTTGAAAATCCCTGGGGTTATTTAATAATCAAAGGAAAAAAGACCAGGGCAAATGTTTCACTTCCAATTCTCGGGTCTGGATTTGGAAAATGGTTGGGAATAGATTGTAACCGAAGGCAAGGGAAAAGAGATGAGAACAAGCCTGCAGCAGGCTGCTATCTGATGCTGTCCTGCATCTGATAAGCTAATCAAGCCCTTTGAGCTCCAGCCTGCTCTCATTTCCACATACCACAGGCCCATCAAGCACGGGCTGATCAACAGTTCTCCCAACAGAGGGAGATGCTTCAGCTGGTGGGGGGCGGCCCCAGGTGGGGGCACCGCGTGGGCAGTGTAGACACCTGAGCCAGGTAGACACCTGGGCCTCTAGTGCAGCCCACCAGGGCTCCTAGCGCAACATAATTACTCTGGATCTATTTACCGCATTGCTGAAGAAATGAATGAACAGAGATGAAAATGAGAGCTGGGGACCTGGACTCTGACTGTGCTCACTCTTCAGGTCCCAGCAGTCCCACCTCCGGTGAGCATTCTTCCCCCTAACTGGGGTCCTTCCCACCCCGATTCCTACAGCTCTGCCACCTGGGATGTCTTTGTGCCTTTCTCGATGAGTCAAGTTCATGCCTTCACCCAGCTCGTTTTTAAATAAAAAGTTGTATTTCCCGGTAAAGTGTCAGACATGTCCCTGGAGCTGCTCTTGCCACTGAAGACATAAAGAAAGAGAGATGTCCTCCATTGTCCTTGAGCTCATAGCCTGAGGGCACAATGACATGGAAACTAGGAGTCAACATTTTTCCAAAGAAGACACACAAATAGCACCAAGCACCGGAAAAGATGCTCAATGTGTTTAGTCATTAAGGAAATATGAATCAACATGATAATGAGAAACCACTTCATACTCCCCGGGGTAGGTCTACCAGTACTATGTAAAGAAAAGGACAGTGACACATGTTGGTAATGCTATGGGGAAGTTGGAACCCTTGTGTACCACCGGTGAGAATGCAAAATAGTGCACACACTGGGAGGTCCCCCCAAAACGTCAACATGCAATTAGCATGTGACCCAGACATTCCACTTGTAGGTATATACCCTACCAGGGATTCAAGCAAAAACTTAGAAACAGGTAAACAGCACTGTTTATAGTAGCTAAAAGATAATCAACTGTGGAGAAGAAGGTGGCACTGAGGCCGGCTGCTGCCTGAACAGATCGACTGAGCTACAGGAAGGAAGGTAGTGCCGATGCGTGCTTCTGCACAGGTGGGTGGTCAGCTTTGGAGGGGAAGGCGGTACCGATGCCTGCTGCCACGCAGATGCAGCTTGCAAACATCACATTAGGTAAAGGGATGCCCGTGGGAGCCAGCAGGGTTCGTTTCGGGAACATGAGTCTCCTTGCAAGCTAACGTGTCCTGGGAACTCCGCACGCACCAGGCAGCACGTTCAGGCCCTTGTATGAATGAGCTTATTCAATCCTCCCAACGACTCTGCCTTTTTCCCCCCAATTTTACCTGTGATGAAGTGGAATGTGAAAAACATCTGCCCAGCATTGCATGGAATCTTTACCTGCACTAGTAAAGAGCACACACAGTAGATGAGCAAGAAGCCCCGCCCCTCCTAATGAATGCCACTTGCTAGATGTCCCAGGTGTATGGCTCAGGGATCCAGGAGCTCTGTCCTTAGAGCTGAAGCTAGGACCACACATCTTCTTCTCCGGGATTACAGAAGACAGCAGTGAGACTGTGTTGCTTTTTATTATAGTTTTGAAAATAGATAAAATATAGCTAAACAGATACAAGCCAGACTTTTGGGGGTCACTGGTTCAACAGAACAGAGTTGGAAACCCCTGCTCACGCATTCTTAGCAGTCTCACCTGTTCAACCATCTCACAATCTTATTGCAACCCATATTTATTTTGAGTTCTTTCTCAGTATATTACATATGTTCAGAAATTATTAATCAGTGTCAGGCTTATCTCCTCATGTTAAGATAGAACTGCGGTGACTCAGTGTTGACGGATGATCACCTGTCCAGTTCATTATCTGCGTCTGTTGTGTCTGCTCATGAGCAGTTTCACTTTTGACCTTTGTAACTCTGGAAAATTCTTTATGGCTGTCCTATATTCCTCATATCACCATTTTAAATCCACAAAAACATTGCAAAGATAGACGTTCCCATACGCCCACACCTAGTTTCCCCATTGGTAGTTGGTAGATTTGTGACAACAAATGAGTTCATATTGAGGCATTATTATTAAGTAATAATACTTTCTTCAGATTTCCTTAGTTTTCACCCAATATCCTTATCCATTTCAAAAGCCTATGCAGGATGCCATATCCCATTTAGCTGCCAGGTCTCCTTAGGCTCCACTTGGTTGTGACAGTTTCTCAGATTTCCTTGTTGTTTTGAAGATCAATTTATTTGAAAGGCAGAGTGAGTGAGAGAGGGAGAGACACACAGGGAGACATCTTTTTCCTCCTGGTTCACTCTCCAAATGGCCGCAATAGCTGTGGCTTGGGACAGGCGGAAGCCAGGAGCCAGATTCCATCTGGGTCTCCCTCATGGGTGGAAGGGACCCAAATACTTGAGCCATTATCCACTGCCTCCCAGGTGCGTTAGCAGGAAGCAGAATTGGAAGCAGACGCTGGTACACTGATATAGGATGTGGGTGTTCCAAGTAGTGGCTTAACCCACTGTGCTGCGATACCCACGCCAGAGCTTACCTGGCTTTGACGACTTTCTAGTTTTGTGGAGTACTTGTCAGATATTCTGTAGAATGTTCCTCAATTGGGATATTTTTCTGACTCTCCCCCAGCCCCAACAATCAGACTAAGACTTTGTCAGGAGGTAAAGTGCCATTCCCATCATTTCAGGTCAAGGGGCCAATTTACCAACAACACTCACCACTGTGGACACTAACCTTGACCACTGGCTAAGGAGTGTTTGCTAGGTTTCCCCACTGGAATGCTTGCCACTCTTTCCCCACTTTCTCTACTGCCACCACCTTCTTCTTCTTCTTCATTTTTTTTTTTAAGATTTATTTACTTATTTGAAAGAGTTACAGAGAGGCAGAGGCAGAGAGAGAGAGAGAAAGAGAGAGAGGTCTTCCACCACTGGTTCACTCCCTCAATGGCTGCAATGGCTATAGTTGGGCTGATCTGAAGCCAGGAGTTTCTTCCAGGTCTCCCATGTAGGGGCAGGGGCCCAAGCACTTGGACCATCTTCCACTGCTTTCCCAGGCCATAGCAGAGAGCTGGATCGGAAGTGGAGCAGCCAGGACTCAAACCAGCACCCACTGGGGATGCCAGCACTGCAGGTGGTGGCTTTACCTACTATGCCACAGCGCTGGCCCAAGCTACTGCCTTTTTAGAAAGGAAGTCAGATTATATCCACACTGAAGGAGGGGGAATTCCTGTCCCACCTCCTGAGCTTCATGCCACTTCACATTTTCTCTTTTCTCTTATCAATGACAGAGAGCAATTGTCAGTGTACAGTGAGGATGATCTCCCGGGGCATGATCCTGTTCCTCTTCAGTCTCCCCTTAGGGTAAGGTTTTCACCGGTGACACCACTGACATTTGTGGGGTGGCGATGTTTGCTATCATCTTTGACCTTGAGCCAACAGTGCCTCTAGTCATTTGCAAACAGTCCCAGTGACCACCACAGCTCTGAAGCCCAAAACATGGCGCTATTATGGCTGAGCTGTTATTAAAGAACCAACATATAAATAATTCATGGGATGCCTTCCAATGCTGATGACAAGGCTTCAAAGATATTTGTTGAATGAAATGAGTATCTCAGAATATCCAGAATTCTTTTTTTTCAAGGAGAGGAAGTTGCAAAAGGAGTCATGAGTGGAGCAGATGTTCCAGCCAGGACCAGAGCAAGATTCAGGGTTTGGTGGCTTCCAATCCAAGCCTGTTTCGTGTCTCCTTCTATGTCTATCAATTTAGAGATGTCTGTAGAATTAGAGCTGGGTGTGAAGACTGTTGTACACGGTCTGTGAGAGGAGAGATGGCAAATGCAATGACCTGCCTCCTCTTTCCTAGCCTGAGTCCAGTGCCCGAGAAGTCTGAGCACTGGCGACAGCCGAAGCTGCCAAAGAAGAGCTGGGGGAGCTGTTCTGATGAGGCACTTTCAGGATTCTGGACGTAAGTCGTGGGTCTCGGGTGCCTCAGCGGTGACGGAGCACCAGAGAGTAAGGAAGAGCCACCTCCTCCTCCCTCCCAGGAGACAGGGGAGTCCCATCAGGGTGGGTGTGACATCTGGTGGTGTTGGTGGAGGCACGATGTGCCTTGCTCAGGTGGTGCGGTGGCTAGCTGCTCTCCACAGGGAAGCTGGAGTGGAGAAATGGGAGAAACAGCCCTGGAGTCTTCCAGAAGTGCCTGCGAAAGACCTGGACGGAGGGCTGATCTCTGCCAGACGTGCAGGTGACGTCTTCTGGGCATACCTTTAATGGCAACTCACTGATGTCCAAAGGCTTGGGACATTCCAGTTGTGTGACAGCTTAGAAAGATTGCGCAGTACACACGGAAGGCAGGGCAGGGCTAAGCAGCCTGGATGATGTACAGATCATCACGGGAGCCTCAGGAGGGATTCATTTGGTGAAAGAGATATCACTTCTCTTGTTTGTTGTGGGAGCTCAATGCTCTAGTTGACTTCTTAAAAAATTAGTGTAGAATAGTTTGGTTTAATTAAAGAATCTTGAAACTAGATTATTGTTTTGAGTGTGTGTTTGTGTACATATGTGTGTGTAGACAGACCACTGAGGTCTTTCAGTGTGTGAAATTATACACCCTGGGCATGTCTTGGTTTGTGTGTATTTGTTTAATGAGCACCTTCCCCTTACGACCCTTTATAAACATTGCTGCCCACTGTTGGGAGGAGTGTGGTTTGGGACTCGGGTCATTAGTACCCGTGGCGATTAGCAAGTGATGAAGTGGGATTGCTTCTCTCCTGGGAATGGAGAAACACTCCCTTCTCACCCACGAGGGTTCTGATGCTGAAGTGTTGTTTGTGATGATTTGATGTTCATTCATGTGGTAAAGTTTATTTTTGTTAATTGCCTGTGAGTCAACAACCAAACCATGCTCTACCAGGCAAGACTAGTCTTTTTTCCCAGCATGCATGCTTTCAGCTTTATTTACATAAAGAATGAAAAGCCTAAAGAAGCGTCTTTGAGGACCAGTGTGCTCTCCCTGGAGCTGCCATCACTGATGCTCACAACAACCCAGAACCAACACGTGGGACATGACCAACCACTGGTCACAGGCCGGGGGAGGAAGGTGAGAGCCGGGGCGGGCGGGCACAGGCTGAGGCATTTGCCTTGTTTGGTGCAAGATGTCCAAGGTGATATGTTTATGAAATAGATGGGGGTGGAGAGGGTAATTATGAGTCCAGAGTTAGGAACAACCATCAGGAAATAAAAACACATTGTACAAGCTTCAAACAAATCGAAAGAGCTTGATCTCTCCAGTAGAAGACAGGAAAGGAGGAGAAAAAAAAGAGGTATAGTCAAGTAAAAAAGTAAAATCACTCATCATCTCAATAGATATATAAAAAATTCATTTATGATTAAAATCTCTTAGCAAACTACATACAGACAGGAGCTTCCTTCATGCGGAATCCCCCCAACCTACAGCAGAAAACATGTTGTAGACTTTGGACTCATCCCCTTGGAGTTTAGGAACATATGCTACTGCTGTTTAACATAGCATGAGGACCTGCCCAACTTCTACACCATAAAACAAAACATTGACCGTTTAATGATAGGGTGGGACATATTAGATTATCATTGCTGATGATATGACCTAAAGAGGACTCTATCAGAAAGAGCAGAACAAAAGAGCTCAGGAAATCTGCAAGACAAAAATCAACTCACAAAAATCACCTCCCTCCATACTGCCAATAACCAGTCAGAAAATAAAATAGAAACCAAAATGCCTTCAAAATGGCAACAAAGGTTATAAAATCATCCAGTAATTTTTTCAAAAAGATTGTGTTTATTTATTTGAGAGGTAGAGTTACAGAGAGAGGGAGAGGCAGAGAGAAAGGTCTTCCATCTGCTGGTTCACTCCCCAGATGGCCACAAATAGCAGGAGCTGAGCCAATTTGAAACCAGGAACCAGGAGCTTCTTCCAGGTCTCTCACGTGGGTGCAGGAGCTCAAGCACTTGGGCCATCTTCTGTTTTCCCAAGCCATTAGCAGGGAGCTGGATTGGGAGAGGAACAGCCAGGACATGGACCAGTGCCCAAATGGGATTCCAGTGCCGCAGGCAGAGGCTTAGCCCACCACGCCACAGTGCCAGCCCCATCATCCAGTAATTAATGAGGAATATAATCATGGATAACACTTTAAGAAAATAAGAAGAAATGGAGAACTACTCCAGACGTGTGAAAGGGATGCTTTCACATTTTAAGAATGTCAGTTCTCTCCAATTAATCTACAATGTCAGTGTAATCGAAAGCAAAATTCCAGTGAAACTTTTCTAGGAATGCAGTAAAATCATTCTACATACGGAAGAGAATAGGTCTGTGAATAGCTAAATTACACTGGCAAAGAAAAGGAAGAAGGCAAACTTCCATTCCAAAAGTAAGATAGAGTACAAAACTATAGAAATAAAAACGGTGTGCTATTCGTACAGGGGCAGAGAAATAGACCTATTGAACAGGAATATCTTACTGGCTGACCCCATGTTTATGGCAAATTGATATGAGTCAATAGATATGGCCTGTGCTGCGGCTCACTAGGCTAATCCCCCGCCTGCAGCACCTGCACTCCAGGTTCTAGTCCCGGTCGGGGCGCCGGATTCTGTCCCGGTTGCCCCTCTTCCAGGTCAGCTCTCTGCTGTGGCCAGGGAGTGCAGTGGAGGATGGCCCAAGTGCTTGGGCCCTGCACCCGCATGGGAGACCAGGAGAGGCACCTGGCTCCTGGCTTCAGATCAGCGCAGCAGCGTGCCAGCCGCAGCGGCCTTTGCGAGGTAAACCAACAGAAAAGGAAGACCTTTCTCTCTCTCGCTCTCTCTCTCACTGTCCACTCTGCCTGTCAAAAAATAAAAAAATAAAAAATAAAAAAAAGAGAAAGCAAATGACTTAATAGTCGGTGTTGAGAAAACTGGCTCACTGTAGAGAGAAAAAACAAAGTCAGTGCCCCTGCTTAGATAGGCAGAGTCGACCCTGGATGGCTGAGAAACCTGGTGTAGAAAGTGAAACCAGAATACCTAGAGGAGAAAATACAGGACTAGAGGAAAGGAAAGACTTGTTCAACATGAATGATTTCAAAGCAACAAACCATTGACGATTCTGATTACACAAGACATGGAGTTACGTTTCATGGACAACATCAGCAGACAGATGAGTGATCAGGAAACAATAGCTGCAATGTCCAAGACCAGTAGAAGACCAATAACCAGTATACAAGGAATTCTGTCAATAAGGAACTCGATAGCAGTTCACAGAACGGAAATGTGAATGGATAACAAACATATAAAGAGTTGCTTAAAATCAACAATACTCAGGGAAATATGAATTAAAATAACAGTCTCTACCCTATTTAATTGACAAAAAATTCTATCCAGTTTATATACTTGGGTTGGCAGTTTTTTTGTATAGGAACCCTTGTGTCCTACTGGTAGGAAAGGAAACTGGTCAGATATCAGAGTAGTAGTTGGGCAGGACTTTCTCAAATGATGAATGTGTTCATGCAGGGATTCAAAATCCCACCAGTGAGTAGTCTCAGAAAAATATCTTTGCGCAAATCCAGAGGAAGACTTGGATGCAAATGCTTGCTGCTTACTATTTTTTTAAAGATTTTATTTATTTATTTGAGAGGTAGAGTTATAGACAGTGAGAAGGAGAGTCAGAGAGAGGTCTTCCTTCCACTGGTTCACTCCCCAGATGGTCGCAACAGCTGGAACTGTGCCAATCTGAAACCAGGAGCCAGGTGCTTCTTCCTGATCTCCCGTGAGGGTGCAGGGGCCCAAGCACTTGGGCCATCCTCCACTGCTATCCCAGGCCACAGTAGAGAGCTGGATTGGAAGAGGAGCAGCAGGGACTAGAATCTGCATCCATATGGGATGTCAGAGTTGAAGGTGGATGATTAACCTACTGTGCCACAATGCTGGCCCCACTGCTAATTATTTATGTTGTGAAGAACTGGACTCAATCTGTGTGTCCCTCAGAGGGGAAAGTGTTTACAAAAATGAGTGGATGGGCGTCATGAAATACCACGTGGTGGGTAGAGGCCAAAGAAGTTAATGTACTCTTAGCAGCGGGAACTGATCTTTGAAACGTAGCACTGAATTTAAAAGGGGAAAATATGTGATCTTTAGCCTAAAACCATTTATTTTAATTAAAATATAAGTATATATGGATACCTACAAATCTGAAGATATATATTAACTGCATTACAAATATTGCCCATGTGGGGAGAAGAAGGACAGTGAAAGATTATTAAGAAAAACAAAAAAAAAAGGAAGGCAATGCATAAGTAAAATAAAGTAAGAAAGCAGACTTGCTTGGACTAATGGTGTTATCAGGCTATGAACTGAGGTGTAAGATTAACTCAGTCGTCCACCTTTGAAATCCAGAAAGCAATGCAAAATCACCCCATGTTTACACATTTCTGACTATCTTCTTGTTTGCCACTAAACAGGGACAGCTTAAAATGGGAGGTTTTTGACCTTTGAAGTTCACCTCTAAACGAAGAACTAAATTTCCGGTTGCTGTGATTTGGAGGAAAAGAATGTTCACATCCTTAATTTAGAGGTCCAGGTAGGGCTCATCACCTGTGCCTAGCACCTGGTTTTTCTCTGCCTCTCATTGTAGCCGACAGGAAAATTCCAGAGACCTTCTGTTTTCAGAATCAAGGCTTGTGGGCAGCCATCCCCACCCCCACCTTGCCTACACAGATTCTGAGCTCTGATTGATGCTTTGCCTCCCGTTGAGCTGCATCAATTATATTAACAACTTTATGGGCTGATATCTGAGCCCTTGGCAATCCCACCAGGCAAATGTAAGTTGTCACAGGCAGCCAGGTCCTCAGACAGTGTCCAGGTTTCCGAAATAATAACTTCGGAAGATTTATTTTTTTCATTAAGAGTCTGTTGGATTCCTTAAATTTTATTTGTAACGCGGTACCCAGTAGATTGATTGGATGTCAGTGAGCTTCTCTTCTGAGGTGGCCTTTCTCCTCTCCTAAAGTGAAAAGTATTTCATTAAGGGACCTCTGATAGGCCAGTTCATCTGACTCCTGTCTTAAGCTTGGGTTACAACTAAACTATCCTGTGTATTGGTCTTGCTTCCCCAAAAACTCCTGGATGTAATATTTTCCTGCTGCCATTTGGTCCTCTCATGAGGCAGTTTCCGTTTTATAGCAATCCACGCTCTCCACACTGAAGGTTACAACTTCAGTTATTATTTGTTCTGCAAAGACACAGAGCATCTGGAAAATATCCTTTGTCCAATAAATGTTCATGAACCTAAAGCCTATTAATAGTTCCCCTAGCAGTCTTTATTCCTCTCCCTAATCAATTTCTGTTAGATCAACATCTCTAACGGCAATACTACCGTGGAAGTTTGTAATTCTAGGTATTTAGCAGATTTCCTAATAACCCATTTCATTGTTGTGGGCACACATGGAATTTGTCATTGCAAATATAATTCATGTGAAAGGCCAGTCTTCCTCCTGGATGTTTGGTGTTGACTTTTGGTCATTCATGTAAGGTTAGCAGTAGTAGACAATAACTCAGCAAGTTACCAGTCTCCAGGGCAGTAGAAGCATTCCGTGAAGGTAGAATAGTCTGTCTATTAAAAGTACTAAATTTTGTGATTTCTCATGGTGGTAAGCTCAGAGGTCGAAAAGCGTAAGGCCGTTAGTAGCCTCACCTGTGCCGCAGAGACTTTGGGGGAAAGAATGGGAACTCTTCACCCTTCCAGTTCTCTTTATCAGAACACAGCTTTGCATCTATTAAAAACGAGGGGCCGGTGCTGTGGCAGAGCAGGTAAAGCCACTGCCTGCAGTGCCGGCATCCCATATGGGCACCGGTTCGTGTCCCGGCTGCTCCACTTCCAATCCAGCTCTCTGTTATGGCCTGGGAAAGCAGTAGAAGATGGCCCAAGTCCTTGGGCTGCTGCACCCATGTAGGAGACCAGGAAGAAGCTCCTGGCTCATGGCTTCAGATCAGCTCAGCTGCCTTTCTGTATCTCTGTCTTTCAAATAAAGTAAATCTTAAAAAAAGTTTAAAAATAAATAAATAAATAAAAACCTTAAAAAAAAACGAATGCTTGAAAAACAGCTGTTCCTTTGAGTAAAGTAATTCACCTTCCTGTAATCCACTCATTCCACTCACCTGTGAGGATTCCCACATCCCCTTAGCCAGCCCTGACAATATCCATGCATGGATCCATTTTCCCTGAGCTTTTTAGAAACCCTTCATATACATGGATTTCAGGTTGGTTTTTTTTTTTTTTTTTTTTTTTTTTTTTTTTTTTTTTTTGCTTAAAAATAAACTGATCTTTTAATTGCATTTTTCCATGAACTTTTTGAAGCACTCCTGTATTCTTGAAAGCAAAAGTTTAAAAAAAAACAAGCAATAAGAAATGTGATTGTGATATGATGCAAGAATAATAATACTTACCTTAGAAAGCAGTTATAAGACTCACACCTGTTAGAAATATTGCTAAGGGCCGGCGCCGTGGCTCACTAGGCTAATCCTCCGCCTTGCGGCGCCGGCACACCGGGTTCTAGTCCCGGTCGGGGCGCCAGATTCTGTCCCGGTTGCCCCTCTTCCAGGCCAGCTCTCTGCTATGGCCAGGGAGTGCAGTGGAGGATGGCCCAGGTGCTTGGGCCCTGCACCCCATGGGAGACCAGGAGAAGCACCTGGCTCCTGCCATCAGATCAGCGCTGTGCGCCAGCCGTGGCAGCCATTGGAGGGTGAACCAACGGCAAAGGAAGACCTTTCTCTCTGTCTCTCTCTCTCTCACTGTCCACTCTGCCTGTCAAAAAAAATATAATAAAAATAAAAAAAAAAAGAAATATTGCTAAGACCAAGTGAGAAGCTGCACCTCTGTAGTTCCTGGCTAGTATCTGCTCAATCAATAGCAACTGGTTGAGTTGAAGGACGAATTGTAGCTAAAGGCTGTCACTCTCTGTGCTCACTTAGAGACCAGTGAGTGTGGAGGCAAAGACACAGCGCTGATCTTGAAGTGGTGCTGGAGTGTCTACAGCTTTTTGCATTCAGATATAAGGAGAGAAGCAAGAGTGTCCACTGGCTGCCTAGAACAAGTGGTGTGAAGAGATGTGGAGCTGGGTACAGTGCCAACTCGTGGAGCAGGTCTTTCCTCTGGTGCCTCCCTCCCATGGCACACACTCACTTTCCCCCGGAAGGGCACCAGGACGATGACCCAGGGCCTGAGCTGCGGTTGAAGGCTCATTTAGGGTTAAACCAATGGGTGCCTGCTTGCAGCCAGCGTGGGTGGGGGGAGAGAGGACAGAGCAATATTCTGTCTTGTTCTGACTCGCTAAGGATCTTGGGCAACCCGCTTTTTCTGGCCCAGTCTCTGCTCCCTGGGGTGCATGTAGGGGACCCCTTGGAGCCTTTCCAGCCGAGATGCAGTGCAATTCTGAACTCAGGGAGGGTCTCGTCCTCTTCATCCCAGTAGGACTGAGGCCTTGCAAGGGGAAGGTGGCTGGGACTGACCGGGCCTGGACGCTCAGTGGCTTGGACCCGTCTACGTAGAGCCCTGACGTTTTCTCAGCATCGTACAGAAGCTTGGCTCCGGGCCCCTGCTTTCTAAAACCACATAATGTGCAGTCATTTGATAGACTGAGACTATCTCTGGTGCTGCACTTTGTGGTCCTCTTGGAAGGGACTGTGGGCCATGATTGAACGGCGTGTAGAAGGAAGGAAAATAGAAGTGGTGTGGCTCCACATGTCAGCAGAAATCAGGTTTGAATTTGCGAACCACTCGGTGGGGTGAAAGCCAAGTAATTGGAAACAAATCAAAATTACCCAACACATTTTTCTATTATCCTTATTTAAATATTTGCTACATCCATTACAACACTGGGGCCCGTTGACCTTTTCCTGGGGACGTTGATTCTTGGGGTTGTTGGCTTTTGTTTCCCTAAAGCAAGTAATCACTTGAACTCCCTGGCATTGCACTTGGCCATGAAACTCGTAGGGTAGCTATGTAGGGGAGACCGATGCCTTTCCCGGCTGCCGATCTGGGCCTGAGCTGGCTTGGTCTGTGAGCCCCAAAGGCCCAGCCAGCCAATACAAACATGCTGATTCCCCTGAACTCGTTAAAAGGAGTTTGGTTGGGTTAGAGAGAATTCCAATTATCGCTCCTGAAAAACACAGCCAGGGCTAACAGTTCAGCTATGTCACAGCAGCCTGAAAGCTGAGTGTTCCTTTTTAAGAGAAACAAAACAAGACGTTGACTTCCTGGAGGAATTTGATATGATATGGATTTGAAAATATTCCGCGCACAAAAGATTTTCGTGTTGTGTGTTCCAACCGATACCTGGGACACGAAGAAGGTAAATTCATTAAGCAGATTGGATTTCAAGCCAGAGGAGGAGCGTCCTACGTGAACATGATTTAGCAGCAACATCGCCCCGAGCCACGTGCGCTTCTGCAAGCAGCTGTGTCAGACATGCAAGTCAAGTTGGGGCACGGGTGACCTCTCAACATCTAACGGAGCGTTTACTCCTTGTAAGCTTATCCTCCAATTTTTAAAAAATACTGTTTGCTGACATACAGCCTTCATTAAGCTGCCAGAGACTTAAGATAATAGCAGGAAGCTCTGCAGAGATAAACCCAATATGGTGGTCTGGGGAGAAAGAGACATCGTCAATTAAATCATTAATGGATTTTTGAGATGCCTTTATAATGGGACGCCCATGCAGCGCACACAGGAGCACGATGGAGAAAACATCTTATCTCCTTCCGCGCTTGTTCTCGGGGCCAGAAGACTCTCCCTTGAACTCACTGTGTTTATATGGCCGGGAATGAGGTTTATTTGAACTGGTTTTGTTTTGAGTTTGTGCGGGTTTTTCCTCTCGACTGCAGAATGTATCGTTCGCCTCTCTGCGTCTCTGAGGCTGCCTTCTCCGTTCTGTGGCCGCGCCGGAGTTTATCACCAATCACTTCTGGATAGTGTTAATGCTGCAGTCACTTCCTGTCTGTAAAACACTTCTAACGTTCACCAGAGTTCTGGGTGTTACAGGCCGCGTGGGGGATTGTTACCTGAAATGGATAAAGCATTTTTTATTAAAAAAAAAAAAAAAAAACACCTTAGCACGAAATGCTCACAAGTTAAACACATACCCATCAAGTAAATGGGAAGACCAAAGCAGACACGAAAACATGCCCAACGGGGAGCCCGGTGGCTGACCTTGACCCAAGAGTGCAAGAGGAAGCCGACTCTTCCTTTGCTTCTCTGTGGCAAGAATTAGCCTGCAAATAGGAGATGGTGCAATTTCAAAGAAGGGAGCCAATTAATGAGAGCGATTGCCTTCAACCTTCAGCAAGCATCGGAATCATGGGGAGAATTTAACAGCTGCGCTGTGGCCCTATTCCCAGAGTTTCTGACTCGGGGAGGCCTGCGAGTGTGCCCAGGCCGTGCTGCCGCTGCTGCCAATCCCGGGAGCACACGCTGAGAACCCCGGACATCAGAGACAAGGCACAGCCGGCCTTGCCTATTAAAAGCGAAGGGGCTGGCGGGCAGGGCTCTGGTGCAGTGGATGGTGAAGACTCTGAGATTCTTGCTTCCTGTGTTGGATGCCTGGTTTGAGTCTTGACCTGGCTTCTGATGCAGCTTCCTGCTTATGGGCCCCCGGGGAGGCAGCAGATGATGGCTTAAGTACTTAGGTCCCTGCCATCCACATGGGAGACCTGGTTGGAGTTCCTGGCTCCTGGCTTCAACCTTGCCCAACCAACCCTGGCTGTTGTAAGCATTTGAGGAACTAACCAGCAGGTGGAAGATGGATCTCTCTCTCTTTCTCTCTCTGTCTGTCTACCTTTCAAATAGATTTTTAAAAAGCAGGAGGGAGCCGGCGCCATGGCTCACTAAGCTAATCCTCAGCCTGCGGTGCCGGCACACCGGGTTCTAGTCCCGGTTGGGGCGCCGGATTCTGTCCCGGTTGCCCCTCTTCCAGGCCAGCTCTCTGCTGTGGCCCGGGAGTGCAGTGGAGGATGGCCCAAGTGCTTGGGCCCTGCACCCGTAAGGGACACTAGGAGGAAGCACGTGGCTCCTGGCTTTGGATCAGTGCAGTGTGCCGGCCACAGCAGCCATTTGGGGGGTGAACCAACAGCAAAAGGAAGACCTTTCTCTCTGTCTCTCTCTCTCTCACTGTCTAACTCTGCCTGTCCAAAAAAAAAAAAAAAAAAAAAAAGAGGGAGCTGTAGAAAGCCATGCTGCAAGGAAGTCATCAGTCTCTTGTCCCATCTTATGAAACATACAACAGCCCCCCACACCCCTTATCCACAGATTCACTTTCCAGGGTTTCATTTGCCTGCAGTCAGCCGTGATCTAAAAATATTAAATGGAAAATTCCAGAAGCAAGCAATCCATGTGTTCACCGGCTTGCTGTTCCCTGTAGTGTGCTGAAATGCCACGCCCGCCCCCTCTGTCCTACCAGGAGTGAGTCATCGCCTGGTCCAGCGAGTCCACACCGTATGTGCTGCCTGCCCGTTAGTTACTGCGCAGCCGTTTGGGTGTTGCGGCAATCGCCCTGGTATCCCAGAGCTTGTGCTGAGGTGACCCCGACCTCACTCATGGCCTCGAGGTGCCAGCATAGCCGTGCTGGCTGTTTGGATGTGCCCGAGAGAAGCCGAGAAGGTGAAAGGGAGAGGAAAGAAAAAAAAAAGACTGTCTGCCGAGTCGCTACTGGCTACAGCACAGTAAGCCATTTTGAAAGAGCAGGGACACATTCACATAACTTTTATTACAGTATACAATTATAATTGTTCTATCGCCTTGCCCACCTCTCCTGTACCTAATTTATACATTAGACATATCACAGGTAGTTATGTAAAGGAAAGACACTTAGTGTCTCATGGGTGGTTTCAGACGTCCGTCCATTGGAGGTCTTGGACAAAGGAGCAAAAAGGTGGAATTCTGTTCATTTAAATGTGAGTTCAGGTTTTCCTGGCCTCTGGAATAGCACCCAGCAACATTGTTCTAAGGCCGCCCTGAGCGACCCCCCTCTGCTCTCCAGGCCGGGAAGTTTCCCGTCCGGCGGGGCTCCTGGCAGGGCTGTGAGGGGAGTCAGCGCGTGGCCCTCCAGGGCACAGGATCCTGAGAATGGGCTGCAGCTTCTCTGCTCCCAGCCTCTGGCCACCTTGTCTTCCTGCCTCCACACCCCCGTCAATAGAAGTTCCTAGTTCCTGCCGATTGGCTGATTCCAGATGACACGCGCTTAGAATTTAACTCTCCTCTTGCCAGTTGAGTGATTTTATGTCTAGAAAACATTTCATGTCCGACTTCATTTGTAGAAATTGGCACTTAGATTTTTCACTTTCTTGTGCAAAAGCGTTAAATTTAAATCCACGGCTTGGTTATGTAAAATAAATCAGTGTCCTGGTTTCTCATTCCCCAAATTCAAAACTGCGCCCAAGGTGAAACCCACGGGGATCTTCACTTTCCAGTTCTTTTAGTTGCGAACAAGTGACAAAATCATATCCTGGGGGCTGGCGCTGTGGTGCAGTGGGTTAAAGCCCTGGCCTGAAGTCCCAGCATCCCATATGGGCGCCGGTTTGAGACCCCGCTGCTCTACTTCCTGTCCAGCTCTCTGCCATGGCCTGGGAAAGCAGTAGAAGATGGCCCAAGTCCTTGGGCACCTGTACCCATGTGGGAGACTGGGAAGAAACTCCTGGCTCCTGGCTTCAGATCAGCACAGTTCCGGCCGTTGCAGCCATCTGGGGAGAGAACTATCGGATGGAAGACCTCTCTCTCTCTCTGCCTCTCCTCTCTCTGTGTAACTCTTTCAAAAAATGAAATAAATCTTTAAAAAAAAAATCATATCCTGGTGAGAGCATCAGAGAATTTCTCTGCTTGATTATCTTCCAAAATTAAAACTCAGGAATGAGAAACAGGAGCCGGCTGTGCTTCCAAGATGGGGGGCAGCCTGCATGAATTATTACCTTTTTGGAAAAGTTTTAAAGAAATCTGAAGAATGTAAATGATTTATTATCTCACTGATGCAAAACATGCCAGCAAGTGTCAGGAATCCATATCATATTCCGAGATTGTCAGTAAATGTTGGATTGAGAGACAGATAAAATCGTAGGTGTCTCTGCTTAGGCTTGGAAGCGAGAAGGAAGGGGAGAATCAGATGGAGATGGAGGATAACTTTTCTTGTGCAAAAAGAAATCCCCAAGGCTTTTCCACGACTGTGGAGTCACCTCTTTGGCCTCAAGAGCCTTGCCAGTGCAGAGCGGGGACACGCCTGGCCCTCCTAGAGAAACCAGCAATTGTCGTCTGCCTCTGTGTCGCAATTTTTCCTTTCTCCCCTCCTTTTCAGCCCTGCCTCTCTCTGCTCTGTCCCTTTTATAGTCCGAGCTGGCCTTCTGGCTTGGCCCCCCGGTCCCTGCAGGGGGCCACATGTGACAATCCCCGCTCATTGCCCGTCCACCTGTTCTCAATAGTCTCACCAGTACTGCCGTACTGCCGTGGGCTCCCTGCGCTCCCTCGTAAATGTGCTCAAAAGGGTAATTGTGGTTTCTCAGTTACAGACCCGATACGAGGTGACAGTTTAGTGGCCAGTCCAGCTGCACTGGGAGCTCACATTATCCACGCTTGTCTGCGCTCGCGCTCCCTCGGCTGCCCGGCTCCGCCTTTTTCCGGCTGATTTAGCCTTCTGTCCCCTGTGGAGCGCACAGCCTGAGTCCCTTGGCCTGCTCTGAAACTGGCCCCCGGTGCCTTGAGGAGCTGGGTAGCCCACAGGGGTAATGAAGAGGTCTGGTGTGTTCAGATCGATCCCTTGGATGAATTGCAAGAAGCCATTGTTTTTCACGTGACAGAATCACTAGTCATTTTCCTCGTAGGGGGAGAACTGTTTGCAAAGGGTTTCTTTGCTCCGGGCTGGTTCCTGCCCTCGTTGGTCGCTGAGTTGAGCTTGAGACGTATTTTTGTCTTTGAAGAGGCCCTGTTGTGTAATCGGTGAGGGAGCAGACAGGACATGGGGATCCTGGGAGGGCTCTGAGGGGCCAGGAGGGGTTCAGAGCTTTGTGGCTTCCAGCACAGCCCCCTTGAGCCCCACGAGAGGTCATGCTTAGGAGCGCAGTGCAGCCTGCTCCTAGACTTTGTAGGAATCATTGCATGAGAGGAAGAGGAGTTTAAACTCTATTTATTTATTTTTTTACAGGCAGAGTTAGTGAGAGAGAAGAGACAGAGAGAAAAGTCTTCTTTCCGTTGGTTCACCCCCTAAATGGCCGCCACGGCCGGTGTGCTGCGCTGATCCGAAGTCAAGAAGCCAGGTGCTTCTTCCTGGTCTCCCATGGGGTGCAGGACCCAAGCACTTGGGCCATCCTCCACTGCCCTCCAGGGCCACAGCAGAGAGGTGGACTGGAAGAGGAGCAACCGGGACAGAACCAACGCCCCAACCAGGACTAGCCTGGAGTGCCGGCGCCACAGGCGGAGTATTAGCCTAGTGAGCCGCGGTGCTGGCCACTTTATTTTTTTTTAAAGATCTATTTATTTATTTGAAAGTCAAAGTTACACAGAGAGAGGAAAGAGAGAGAGAGGGGTCTTCCATCTGCTGGTTCACTCCCCGGGTGGCCGCAACGGCCGGAGCTATGCCGATCTGAAGCCAGGAGCCAGGAGCTTCTTCTGGGTCTCCCACGTGGGTGCAGGCGCCCAAGGACTGGGGCCATCTTCCACTGCTTTCCCAGGGCATAGCAGAGAGCTGGATTGGAAGTGGAGCAGCTGGGACTAGCACTGGCACCCATATGGGATGCTGGCGCTTCAGGCCAGGGCATTAACCCACTGCGCCATAGCGGCGGCCCCAAGGAGTCTAAACTTTGAGCTCTCACTGTGCGCCATCAAAATGGGTTTCCTGTATCTCCTCATCCACCTGCGGCAGAGCTTTTCTCCTGGACTGACTTCCAGAGTGTGTTTTAATCAGGAAGCGCGAGGTGGGGGAGGGAGCCACGCCTGGATGGCGCCAGCAGGGCCGGGAGCGCTCCAGGTTGGGGAGGAAGACGCGCTTTGCACCATGTGCTGTCGCCGTGGCCTCGTCAGGGTACTGTGCAGTGAACTGGTTCTGGAGTCCCCAGAAGGCTGTCACCCTGAAGCCTCCCAAGGCTTTTGCAAGGCAACAGTCATCGCGTTCTTATTTCTCAAGTAAAGAAAGCAAATTCTGTGACTGGCATGGTGGCGCCGTGGGGTACGCTCACGCCTACGCCTGAAATGCCCTTATCCCATGTAGGTGCTGGTTGGAGTCCCGGCTACTCCACTTCCAATCCATCTGCCTGCTACTGTGCCTTGGAAAATAGCTGAGGATCACCCAAGTGCTTGGGGCCCCTGCCGCCCACAGGGGAGACCCGGATGGAGATCCAGGTTCCTGGCTTCTGGCTCTTCCAGCCTCAGCAGGTGTAACCATCTGGGGAGTGAGCTAGCAAATGGAATATTCTCTCTCTCTCTCTCTTTCCCTCTCTGCCTCTGTTTCTCTGTAACTCTGCCTTTCAAATAAATAAAATAAATCTTAGAAAAGAAATCAAATTGCCTTGAGCTTAGTATCTCATTAAGCAGTTGAGGATACATAAATGTGTCAGATGCAACTTAAACCCCCGCCGACCACCACCACCACATTTGCTTTCTAGTGTCTTAGGCTGCAAGGCGGAGGGGACACACAGGGTACAATGGGAATATCCAAGAAGGAGAGAACACGTCTAGGTCAAAGGAGAGTCTGCACGGGGTATTTCCTAGAAAAGTGACCCGTGAGCAGATGAAGAGATGAGACATGAGCGGCACCGCAGGATCTGGGGGCAAGAAGAGCAGAGGCACGGAGCCTTGCAACCACGTGCTGTGTGCAGAGACAGCGGGAGCCCCGTGAGATAGAAACACGCGTCTGTTTGGCCAAGGTGGCTGGAGACGCGGGGAGGGTCAGATAGTGGACAGCCTCTGATGCTGTCACTGCGAATGTTTCTTATTATGTGAGTTCCAGCAGCTTGAGTCACAAACAGTTATTTGTGCAATTGGTGGCAGATCTCCCTCCCCGTTGAGATTTATGTCCTCTGTGGCTGTAGCGAAGCCCAGAGACTCTTAAAGGTTAATCTGTAAACTAAAGAAAACACAGCCAACCTCAGGGATGTGTTTCATCCCCTTCCGCCACACACAATGGAATTCCACAGCCTAGATGATTTCTGTGGGGTTCTCTGTGCTTCCGCTGCCGCTGTGTAGGGGTGAGGGCTGTGTGGCATGGGGGGCAGTGGCTGCAACGATGATGGACGCAGACGCCTTCCGCGGGACCTTGATCCCAACGTGCCTCGACACAGCCCAAGCCTGTTCTGTCTCTATACTTAGTTAGGGCCTGGCTCCGTTCCCAGCAATTTAATAGCTCCTCGTTTCTTTTTCCAGTCTTCATCAACGCACTTCTAAGTAATTGTCTTCACATCCCATTACCATTTTCTTGAATCTTCCCTGCAAAGGAAAACCAACACCAACCCGCCACTCTGGCTAAATGTTGGCAGATGCCTTGTAAAGTCTTATACAACACGCACGAGGCGATCCAGCTGAAAACCTGTTGCAACAAGCCATTTGATTTTAATGAAGTGTTCCCCCCACCCCGGAGGGGTTTTGTTATAGTTACACTGTGTCTCTCATCAGTATCTGCTTAGGTCAGAAAGAAAGGTGAGTGACTGCCCTGAACAAAGTACTCACCTGAAGCCTTGTGGTCCATGCTGTAGGTACAGCGGGTGAAAGAACAAGGGATGTGTGACCCACAAAGTCCAAGCTCTCCTCTGCCAAGGGGACTCTGGTGGTGGTGGTGGGGTACTGGCTGGACTGTGGAACCCAACAAGAGATACAGCCAGAAACAGAGCCCGTGCCGTGCGTTAGCATGGCTTCAATATTGATGTCACTGCATACGAGAAAAAGAGTCGTTCCAAAGCTATAATCACACATGCTGAGTTTTTCCTTTGAGCAGATAGGCACCCCCTGAAAGTGATATTATGTCATCGATTACTCAGTTCTTGGTCACTGGCAGCACAATTAATGATACGACCCCAGGGACTCCAGGGATGGGTTCATCCTTTGCAAAGAGAGGCAGTGGTTCTGGGCTGGGTGTCGGCAGTGGCTCCTGCTGTGTTTCCCATCAAGGTGTGTATCTTAACCAGAGCTGACGCTGGTAGCAGGAGCCCATTGATCTCTTTCTCTTTTATACGAGGGACAGCATTCCAGGCAAGCAGCCAGCTGAGAACAGAGGTCTGTGTTATACAAGGTTTCGGCACCCAGGTGAGCATTTGTGTATGTAGATGTGCATTTCTGTGCGTATATATTCACAAACCCTGTCTTAGTTTAGTTCCCCTGGAAGCAGAGCCTGAGATAAGCCTCCGCATGCAGATGGCTTATTTGAAAAGTGATTCCGGGGAGCAGGAGCGAGCGGAGGGAGTGAGAAAGGGAAAGAGGCTAAGTCAGTAGAGGGATGCGGTGCTGAGTCGCCCGCTGTGTGGGCGGCCGATGCTTGCTCCCAAGGAAGCACATCACAGAAATGTCTGCACAGGCGAGACCTCGGGGCACATCAGCCCGCTGGCTCCTGCCTGGCACTGGCCAAGATGGCCCCAAGGGCTCTAAAGCACTTGACCTTGCTATGGACACACATGCATGGGCTGGGTCCCACACTAGAATGTCAGAGAAGCTCCAGGACAGAAGGTGAGAGATGTGAGGTGAGAGCGTGGGCAGCCACTGTCCAGCACCCCCTCAGTGGGCAACCCCTCAGTGGAGCTGTCGGAACCTGCACCCAACTGCTCATGGAAGTGGCGCCTGGAGCAGGAAGTCCCACCCAGGAGCTCTGAAGAGGTACACACGGGAGGTGTCTGACGCTGGCCTCACTCTAATGCCATCGAGGCGTGCCGTCCCTGTGATCTGTGTGTTGGCTGATGTCATCATCCTATCCTGCCTTGGCCCAAGACTGCAAATTAGGGGACGCGATGCCCCTGCATTACCCCTGGTCTAGTAGTTCTAGAGCTTTTGCCAAAAGCGGTCATTAGTCTGGGCCTAATTTAGAAAATACACTTTTACCCAGTGCTTTAAAGAATCGCAGCATAATTTACATGTAACAAAGCACACAGATTTCCAATGTTCAGTTCTATCCTTCTTGACAAATGCATATAGCATGTAACCCATGCTCCTAGTAAGATACAAGATCTTTCCACTGTCCCAGGAAACAGCTCAGCGCTTCTTCCTGGTCAACCCCTCTCACCACTCTGGAAGCAATCACTGGTCTGATTTCTATTACTATATTAATTTTCCCATGTTCAAAACTTCCTAGAGATGGACTCATGTTGTAATATTATTTTGTGTCTGGCTATACTCAACACAATCTTTTTTTCTCAATACTCAGCATGATGTCTTGGAAATTCATTTGTACTTGTTTCTGTCTCTGCCGCTTGAACCTCTTTATTGTTGTCTTGTAGTCTATTGTATGAATTTAGCACGATTTGTTTATCCATTTTACTATTAATTGTACTTGGGTGATTTCCAGTTTGGAGGTGTATGAATGAAGCCGCTGTGAACAAGTCTTTCTGTGGACCTGTGTTTTCATTCCTCCTGATTAACTCCTAGGAGACGAGTGAGTCAAAGGGTGCGCGTCTGTCTAACCATACAGGTTGAATATCACTTACCTGAAATGCTTGAGATCAGTGTGGTTCAGATTTCAGAGTTTTTGAATTTTGAAGTATTTGCATAGACTTTACAGGGTGACTGATCCCAACTCGGAAAAATTTGGAAATGAAAACGTGCCAAAATCTGAAACAAGTTTTTAGATGTTCAGGTTAGGGACGTTGAATCCGCGTAACAAAAGTCGTTGTCACATGTTACAATCCTGGCAGCAATGTGTAAGAATTCTGGCAGTTCTAAATCCTTGCCAATACCTGGCATTACCAGTCTTTTTCATTTTAGTCATTCTGGTGAGTATGTATCATATTTCATTGTAGTTTTAATTCACATTTCCTTGATGACTACTGATGTGGTGAACTCCATGTATTTATTGGCCATTTGGATATTTTCTTTGGGGAACTGTCTGTTCAAATCTTTTGCTTATTTTTTATGAGACTGCTTATTTTTTATTGTTGAGTTATATGAATTTTTTACATATTCCAACATTAAGTCCCCTTATCAAATATATGCCTAGCAAGTGTTCTCTTCCATCTGTGACTTGCCTATCCATTTTCTTAGCAATGTCTACTGATGTGAAAAATATCTAAAATTTTTATTCAGTGCAATAATTTTTCCCTTTGGTTTATGTTGTTTTCTATACCCACTCTCAATAATCTTTGCACATTCCAAGGTCATAAAGATCAACTTATCCCCAAGATTTCTCCTAAGAGCATGTTCTAGGTTGTTCTGGAGGGTTGATGCGCATTGGGGAAATATGGATATTCAGAACTTTCTATTACCATGGACATTGGAGGAAACACTACCTCCCATCTGATGAATTAAGGAGATCTTTGAGCATCCTGTCTCAGTCACCCGTATTTATGTGAAGATCTGCCCCGGCGACGGGGCGTGAGGTGGCCCAGGATGGGCGGCAGGCGCTTCGGCGTGTTCTTTGCATTTACTTTGGATGAGGCTGATCCTGGTCCACATGGTGCCTGTCACCATATCCACGGTCACTGTGCTGTGGAAACCTGACTTATGTTAAATGCCCGTGTTGACACGTCTTTCCCTAAATGAATAGGCTTTTTATTTAACTGGTGGCTGCTGACTTCCAGGGGGTTGCCAGGTCATTAAAATGATGTTTGTTTGAATTTGGCAGAATGAAAAATTGGACTTATATTTGCTTTTTTCTGGTTCCCAAGTCTGTTCTCACCACTCACGTCTAACAATACTCTTTTGATTTCATAAAGAAGCCTTTACAGAACAGATTGAAATGTGGCAGAGGTTTATGGCCTGTTCTGGGCCTCTCTGGTGTGCAGCATCTCTCCAGGCTCCAGTGTCTGAGCACGAAGGAGGCAAAGAGGCCCCGAAATAAACAAGCAAATTAGGAACAGAAGCATCCTTTATGGCATGGCTTTTTAATTGCACAGTGTGCTCTCGAATGTGATCTGATCATTAATTTTAGCGTTCAGACATCCTAACATTTGAGTTTTAGGGGAAGGCATGCTAGAATCCAGAGGTTGGAGTTACACTCTGAGTCCTGCCATTCACTATCAATATGATTTCTAGCCTACCCTTTAGCTTTGTTGAGTCTCAGTTTATTTATCTGTAAGATGGGACTAGTCACAGGCAAACTGTTGGTGCAGGCTAAGCTATACTGCAAAAGCCACTTGGACTCTGCATGTTGGTGGCTTAGTCACAAAGCCTTTTTTTCTTTTTCTTAAGCAAAATGTATTTGCTTAGTTCTGGAGCGTCTGATGCAGTGCTCAGTCTCTTCTCTCTGGTGACTCGGAGACCTCGGCTCCCGTCATCTTATTCTTGCCTTCTTACCAAGGGGCTTCCAAGTCACCAAGGAGGGAGCAGATGGGAAGACACGGGAGGCAAGCTTCTGTCATCGGCCTTGACCCAGAGTGCCACCCCTTATTTCTGCTCCCAGTCCCTAGCCTGGAAGGGAGGCTGGGAAACACAAGGGGCGGGAGCACACATCGGTGAGCGCTTTTTGTCTTTGCCACGGGTGTCTCATGTGTATTCCATGGTGTTCAGATGAGATTACAGACTGCAGAGTGTTATCATTCATGCGTGTTACCTGTAACAGGATTGTATTACTTTATAGTCCGTTCAAGACCGATGCCCCTGTAAGTAGGTTTGCTGGCATTTGAACACACTCGCCATTTTTATTATTGTCTCCCGATACAAGTTAGACAGAGCAGCCGAGACTGGTTTTAGAACTGGTGACCAGTAGGTTCTTTCTGCATCTAAGCAGCACGGCCAGACAGCGCTCCATGAGAGGAACAGAGTGAGCACACCCGGGAGTGGGTGAGAGATGGGGACTGTAGCAGGGTTTCAGAAGAAATTCGGGAGCCTCAAGAAAGGTCGACGTGCTGCTAACAAGTCCTTCCGGGTCGTGCGGATGCGTGCGACACCGCCATCGTGTGCAGCCTTTGCTGCACAGTGCTGGGCCCGGGAGCCTCTGCCGAGCAGCTGGCACGTGACTCCCAGCAATGTTGTTTGTATTATTGATGTGTTTAGAAAAAACACTACCCAAAGAGAGTACAAAGGAAGGCTTCATGCGGTCCGAGCCAAATGATTATAATTCTGGAATGAGTGGAATCTGAAATAATGAGGTTTTATTTTGCTTTGCCCTGGAGGTTTCTATGTAGTATTGGGAGAGGGGAAAAAAAATATTTGTTTTACTTAAAAAACACACAACTTTCATTGTGTTCAAAAGTGGAGTTAGAAAACAAGTCAATAAAGCGAGGCTCATGGAACTCGGAGCCGTCTTCTGTTGTTAATTCCGCTGCTGTTCAAGGCATTTAACTCAAAAGAGTTGTGTTTTTCCCCCCACCTCACCATTTGGCTCATTTAGTTTTGAACTTAGAAACATACTACAAAGTCACTGTCTCTGTTATTAATTTCTTGCTTGATTTTCTAAGGATCTGAACCATGGGTTTTATATGCAAGGTACTTACTCAAGGTCTTCATCCAGCAGGTGATCCGTTTATCAGTGGCCATAATCCAGAGACGCCCCCAGAGATCTAGGGTGTTTTTTTTCTTTTAAGATTTATTGATTTATTTGAAAGGCATAATAATAGAGAAGGAGAAACAGAGAGAGAGAGAGAGAGAGAGAGAGAGAGAGGTCTTCCATTCACTGGTTTACTCCCCAAATAGCCACCATGGCTGGGCCTGGGGCAGACCGAAGTCAGGAGCCAGGAACTCCACGCTAGTCTCCCGCATGGCAGCAGTGTCCCCAGTACTTGGGCTGTCGTCAGCTACTTCCCCCGGGGCGCATTAGCATGGAGCTGGATTGGAAGTGGAGCAGCCCGGAAAGGAACCGGCGTGCCAACAGGAGATGCTGCTGTCGCAAGTCGAGGCCTAACCTGCTGTGCCACGGTACCGGCCCCTCCTCTTGCTTTCTTTCGGCACTGTGTCTGCAGAACGCTGTTGCTGGGTGTGAAGGTGAGCGAGACATCATGAACTCCCTGCCTGGCATCCGTGCCTTCTCTTCGGCTGGCGTCTTCCTTCCTACGTTCTGCCAGTGGGGGGGCCCTACTCTGTTGGCCAAGATAAGAGCACAGGGCCAAGCGGAGCCCATCAGAGCGAGCTCTCCTGAGAATCTGCGCGTGGACCATGAGGACGGGAGCAGGCTGATGGACTGAAAAGCCTGTCACCGTCTCCTGCTCCCTCAACTCCTGACAGTTCTGATTCTTCCTTCTCCAGTGCCTGGGATCCTACCCTTTACTTCAGGTCCCTGTGCGCCCCTGCGTTTCCTCATAATCCCCCTTTTGGCCTAGGTTGGCCATTGTTGGTTTCTATCACTGGTGAGCGAGAGTCCTACTTCAGACATCATAGTATTAGCATTTGCACGGGAATCACAGATTTCAGCTGGATGTAAACCTGAACTCAAAGTGCATTTAAAGTGAGATCTGAAAGGTTGGCCAGATTCTTCTACTATAATTTCATGTATTAAAATGTCCCAAAGAACCGTTAACTGAAGATCTTCCCCCTAGATAGTCTCCTGATTACACTGTTTAAAGTAAAAAAAAAAAAAAATCCTTGACACTGGCACTTCCATATCTCACAGGCGCCTCAGGCCCAAAGTGGCCAAGACAAGGCTCTCCACTGACCCCAAGTTTGCTCTCCAGGGACTCGAACAGAGGGGAGCTCAGGCTAACAGCTGAGTTCTCCTTTTCATGTGTTGCAACTGCCTGCCTAGCATTCTTCCTAGAAAGATGACCTCGAATGGAGTGATTTGGGGTCGTGACTTGTTCCCCAGAGGCTTCTAAAAGCTCCTCTCTAGCCCTATTCTTGTTCTTCATTATAATCACATCATTCAATTAGGAAAATAGATAAGAAATCATATTGAAGCCCAGCACCCAAAGACAACTCCTGTTACCACGTTGGTGGGATTCTTTTCCCGTGCAGGTTGGTGTGGTTGTACTCACGGTGCCTGTGCTAATCTTGCTTTTCACTTAACACCATACAATACGCAGTCTCTGGCAATCAGGGCTTCATAACTGCCTTCTAAGGGATTGCATATTATTCTCTTAAGTGGCTACTCTGTGTTTACTCAACCTCTCTCCTGGACATTTGCACAGCTTGAGCAAATATGGAATACTCAGGTTTTTTTTTTTTTTTTAACCTATACTTACCCTGGTAGAAGAATAACTCAGCTCAGTGACTTGCCTTGGTGGGGAATATCCAAAGTATTTGAAGTTCAGCTGTTTCTTTGCTGATGGAGACGGACTGCTCACATACAAATGCTTATCACGGCGTAAAGAGCTTGTATTCCCAAAGTAATGGAAAGCTTTCGAATCCAAATGTGGTGGTTGCCCTCGAACATGTGAAGGAACAACAGATTTCTTTGTGTGTTCCTCCCATGCTCTAGGACTGGTAAGCTTTTAATGACTGGTACGTAATCTCTGCCGGTGAGTTATCGGGTTTACGTTTTGGATCTCAGTCCCTGCGGACTTCTTCCTGCTCCCTCCCCCATATTTCAGCAGAATCTGATTGTGTTTGGGTTTCCACTCTTGGAGGGCGGTTCTTGGTCGGGACTGTTTTCATTTATTTTATTTTAAAATTACAAAGACATTTCTAGTTATATTTGGTTTTGCAATTCAGTCCTCCCTCTGTTTCACAAAAACCATAAAACCCACATTGTCTAAAAGTGCTGTGTTGAGCAAAATGGATTCAGGCCTCCTTGGAGAGCAGAAGGGATGGAGCCAGCGTGTGTTATAAACATTTCCAGGGAGACGGTCTCTTTCCCAGAAGTGGCTTCAGCCAAAGGCTGCTGACCAGTTGTGCGACTTCATTTAAGGTTGCTGACCCTGGGTCCTACTTGAACTTGACCCTAAATGTCATGTGGGCATCTGCCCACAGGCTTCCTCTGTCCTCTGCTTTCAGCACTGCCTTCTCCACTCCTGTTGGTCTGGCTGCCGCTGTTATTTTTTAAGGACTTGAGCCATCAAAAACCAAGACTTTGGGTTTCTGAATGAACATTTCCAATGTTAAACTTGGTGGTTTCCTGTCCCAAAAGCACAGACTCAGTGAATTCTGACTGTTCTGCAATGTGGATCTTTCTTTTCCGGTTAGATTAAACATCCTCATTCCCTTTGATTGCAACATTTGATCTTCCCTGCTCAGAATCTGTAACTTCTCTCAACAGTTTATTTTCAGCAGATTATAACTGGCCTTTCATTTTCCAATCGGAGGAAAACCAAGTGGAAAGCGTGGGTTTTTTGGAGGGTTTCGTCTTTTTCCCCTGCTTGTCCTCGTGTTTAATTGAGGCCCGCAGTGGATGGAGCCGAGGGAGACTCTCTCACGCAGCCACTGGCTCTGGTGGCACACGGGCTCCGAGTGCTGTTGGCCAAATCCACCTCTGCTGTGTGAATTACAGGTGTCATCATGTCTGTGGCGCTGGTGGGCCCAACCCAGGACTGGGGATAGACTTGTAAGTCTCCATAGAGACCACTTCTTTCCACCCCTCCTTTCCTGCTCAGAGGTAGTGAAGGGAGGCAGGAGGGGTGGGGAGGAACATGCAGTTGGCCTGTTGCTCACTACTCTGGTATTCTTGGGTTGCAAGGAGGAGCCATGCCTGGCAGGACCTTACGTGACAAAGGCGTGTGCTCCTCTCTCTGGAGTCACCTCTGGAGACCGAGCAGCTCTCTAGTCTCCCGTTCCTTCTGCGTGCTTCTCATACCTCGAGTGCTACTCACCTTGCTCTGGCCTGGTGTCCCCAGGCCTCCTCTTCCCGGTTAAACCATGAATATGGTCACGAGTTGCTAATGGCAGGGCCATGTTCTGAGAAGTGCCTCACTGGACAATCTTCTCATCACACGAACATCACTGAGTGTACATACCCAAATCAACATGGATTTTTTTTTGAACACATATTTATCTATTTGAAAGGCAGAATGACAGAGGAAGGGGGAGAAACAGATGAAGAAGTCTTTCATCTACTGATTTGCTCCCCAAATGGCCACAGCAGCTGGAGCTGGGCCAAGCTGAAGCCAGGAGCCCAGAACTCCATCTGGGTCTCCCACATGGGTGGCAGGGGCCCAGGCACTTGGGCCATCTTCTGCTGTTTTCCCAGGCACATTAGAGGGAGTTGGACTGGAAGCAGAGCAGCTGGGATTTGAACTGGTATTGATATGGGATGTCAATGTTACAAATGACGGTTTAACCTGTTGTGCCATCACCCCGGCCCCTTAACGCAATGGAGATAGGCTATGCTGGGGCACACTCTTTGATGGTTGGTTTTCCTCTTGGTAGAAGGAATATAGTCTGAAATAACAACAAAAATATAGTGTAATAATACAGAAACCAGTGATACCATTGCTTGTCATCATTATCAAATATTATGTGCTAAGCATAATCATACATCCTGTGCTTTTATTGTTAAATTTGTATTTATTTTTACCTTCTACCTTTTTATCTATTATCATTTTCATTGTCTCTGAAAGCAAAAAGAGAGAGAAAGACAGACAGCTCTTGTCCACTAAATAGGCCACTCCCTGAATGCCTACAACAGTCAGGGCTTGGGCCAGGCCAAAGCCAGAAGCTGGGAACTCAATCCAGGTCCCTCATGTGGGTGGCAGAGACTTGGTACTTAAGCCATCACCTGCTGCCTCCCAGGGCCCACAGTCACAGAAAGCTGGAATCAGGGGCTGGAGCGAGAACTGGAGCCCAGGTACTCTGGTACGGCATGTCAGCATCCTAAGTGTCCATCCCTGTGCCTCCCAGTGACTGGCAGGGCAGCAGAGTCTACAACCAGCACTGCACAGAGAGCAGGAACTCTTGGCTCCGTTTATCATCTTCGGGGACCGCCTGTGTTGATGAGGTCTGTTGTTACCCGCAGCATCCCTACGCGTCCTCCCCTCTAGCTGGAGGCAGAGAGGCACCGCAATCGCCGAGTGTCTGTCGCGTGAGCCTCTCGCAGGGGCTCTGCACTGGGAGGGAGCAAGGCCTTCTTTGCTCTGCCACAGCTCACAGATTTTCCTTGGGGATTCTTCCCCAGCTGCCTGGTGTCCAGTTCTCAGTGCAGCTGAACAAGTGACCACACATTGGGTGGCCTCAAACAAGAAAAATCTGTCCTCTTGCAGTTCTAGGAGCCAAGTCCAAAATGAAGGTGTTGGCAGGGCCACGCTGCCCCTGAAGCTCTGGGGAGAGCCTTTGGTGACTTCTTCCAGCTTCTGGTGGCCTGGCTCAGCTCGGCTTGTGCCCGCCTCTCTCCGGTCTCTGCCTCCATTTCCACACAGCCATTCCCCCCACCACCACCTTCCCCTCCTCCATCGTGGGACTTAGGTCTACACATTCCCAGGTTCTGAGAATCAGCAAGTGAACTTATCTGGGGGTGGGAGGAGGGCTGACCCCACAGAGGGCGTTGTGCAGAGGGCACCGAGGACCAAGTTTTGGAGGTTCACGGTCTTCCCCGGAGAGGCCAAACCTTCAGCTGGATTGGGGTTTTTTAATTTTATTTGTTATGCAAGTTTCATGTATTTCATACACACAGGTGCAGGAACATAGTGGTAAATCCCCACCCCCGCCACACTCCAACCCTTCCTCCTCCTCCCTCTCACATTCCCCCTCTGAATTTTTGCCTCTGCCAAGTTGACCTTGATGGACTAGGACGGTCTCCCCCACCCGCCCCCCAGTCCAGTCCTCTCTTCCTAAAGAGGGGGATGCACAGCTTTGACTTCCGCTCTGCTCCTTGCTGCAGCCTGGTCCCACTGTTCCAGCACCCAGCCTCTTCCCAGAGGAGCAGGGCCAAGGACCCACATCGGTTCCTCATGTCTTGTGAATATGCAATGAAAAAAAAAGTCTAAGAGCATGTTGGTTATTTGAGTGGGGATAGTTTGGAAAATGTCTTTTTTTTTTTAACTCCAGCCAGTATTTGAACTAGCCTCAGCATCGAACAAAAAAATGAGATCCTTTTCTTTTTCAAAGACCATTCTTATTCTGTGTCACATCAAGGCCCTTCCAGCAGAGAAATTCTAAGTATGTCCCAGGGCCTGGCAGGCAGCTTCTTTGGAGAAGCTATTACAGTTTGTTTCCCTCATCACTTTACTTAGCGATTTTTTTGTTTGTTGTTTGGCTCAAGTCAAATTCTGACAACACTGAATCAACCATTAAATGGGTTTTCAAAGCCACGGTTCACGAAGAATCCTCTGGAGCCACCTGGGGCCTGCCCTAGAAATAAATAGACCAAGTCTACCTTCTCAGTCAGACCTGAGACTCCGGGCTTTGTTCTTTAGGCTATAAAGGAGAAGGTAGGACTTACCGGAGTTGGAAGATGAGGGCTCTGGCCCCTTGGTGAATGGGTTAGGAACCTACAATGTCATTTAGACTTCTCTGGGCTGCCATGTCCGCATCTCACTGTCAACTCTCATCTTGATCTGAAAATCCAAAGCCTCTTGTGACTCTAAATCTCATCTCTAGCTCTAAAATTAAGTTTCTACAATTGATATATATATTTCAGTTACGGCAAAACTCGTTTGGAAGTAGGAAATGGATACTCTGTAGGGTTACCCCTCATTTTCTATGCACTCAGCCCTTGCGCACAAAGGATTGCAACTCAGAGTTCCAAGTTGCTTTCTTTTTTTTTATGAATAATATATTTTGAAAGCCAGATTTACAGAGAGAGAGGGAGAGACAGAGAAAGAGAGGTCAGAGTGGCAAGTGGCAGGGGTTCAAGCACTTGGGCCACCCTCTGCTGCTGTCCCAAGCCATTAGGAGGGAGCTGGATTGGAAGTGGAGCAGCCGGGTCTCAAACGGGCAGTGTCCCATGTCAAGTGCTACTGCAGGGCCCCGGCGGGCCCGATACTTCCACGGGTAACATGGTGGAGCCCATATACTGTGCGTCTTCCTCACTGCTCAGCTGGGGAGGTTGCAGGCAGGATGCTGGGGGTCTGTGTACCTCAGCGGACCGACTTCTCAAAAATGGGGGGTCTCAGGACTCCCTTAGAGTCTCGTGCTTTGGGGAACCCTGACTGAAGAGTGACTTGATGGCTTAATGGGCTCAGATACTTTTGAAGACAAAATGAACCTTTCTAACTACCCTTCTTCCCCATAAAGGTGGGTCTGCTGCTCGCTCTGTTCCCTCTCCAGCAAAAACGTGGGCTCCAGGTTCATTTTATGCAAATGCACCATGCATGCAGGCATGCGAGTGGGGGGATGGCCGAGTCCCTCCTTCCCTTCTCTGTAGCTCTGGAGATGGCCTTGAAGGGCAATTTCTTGGTGGACTGCAAAGCACTGGAGTTGGGGGTCACCCAGCGGTAGGACGGACACCTACCCGGTCTTTAGATAACAGGCTTCTAGCACAAGGAATGTGCTTACTTGGGACAGGACCTAAAGCGTAATTCTAGAAGCCATCTGCGTGGGAACTTTGTGCCACTGAGACAAGGGGAGACATGTCCCCAGAGCCCAGGAGCCCTGACTCGTGATAACAAAGTCCCAAACCTGGGCTACTCGCTTTGTTAGTGACAAACTCTGTTTCAGTAAACTGCTAAGATTTCAGATGAAGATGGGCTAAGGCCAAAAGCATTGATGATCTGTCATCGTCGCTTTCAGTCCCTGAGGTACAGATGCAAATGTCTTGGTTCCATTCCATTGTCCCAAGTGGGGCAGGAAAAGGCAACATGGCAGCACTTGGAAGCCTGGCTCCGTCCGCTTTCTATCCCTGTGGTGCAGTAGCTGGGCTGCCTCACTTTGTAAAGAAGAGAGGTCTGTTTCGCTCACGGCTCCAGAGGCCTGAGAGTGTGGGACCAGACCTTGTGGTGGACGACATGGGACCCATCACGTCACTAGAGAGGAAGGCACAGGCGCTGTGGAGGGGCCACACTTGTTCCTGAGAGCACTAAACCCGCCTCCCGTGAGAACCACCTGAGAGCCCAGTGATGTCATCGCCTCCACTAGGCCCCACCTCCTACAGAGCCCACCGCATCCCTGCGTTGCCACCCTGAGGCCAAGCTTCCAGCGCACGGACGAACCACAGCCAAACTAGCAAAGCCTTCAACGGACCAGAGCTGAGCAGCTGGACTTGGCTGCGCACGCGTCCTCTCCCAGGGCCAGCCTCTCTGTGCCATGGGGTTTGCTATGGTGGCTTCATGTTGCAGCCTTGGGCACAGGGCTGCAGAAGGAAATGAGCTACATCTTCCACCCAGAGCTTGCTGGGGATCCGGTTGATTCCCAACCAGATAGCATGCAGGACATTGCAGAACCATTTGCAGTCGCTCTTTCTCAGAGAAGGAAGTGGACGGGCAGTCTTCCCTTCCGGGACATAAATTCTTTGACAGAGTGAGCGTGCGGCCCGTTTTCTGATCACCATGGAAGGGGTGTGTTTGGTCTTAGCCTCACATTCCTCTGCTCTGACACGGCCAGGGTCAACCCCCCACCCCCCAGCATGTGCCCCCGGCCGATACTTGCGGGATAATCCGGTAGAGTCACGGAACAACAATGAAGCCGGCAGTGGGGCTGTTTGATTTGGAGGTCTTGCTGGAGAGCCACAATAGCCATAAACCGCTGGAGATAGGCTAATGACATTCATAAACTGTGAGACTGAGGGTGTCTGTGTTCTCCCGAGCGATGGCCTCTCTTTATCGCAGTCCTGCTGATTGCATTCCATGGGTAAAGTTTCATCGCTGCCTGTGTTTTGCTCAGGTTCCCATAACTCTGCCGGAGCCAAAGCCTGTTAGCGGGGAGCTCGTTTGGGGAATTTGATTTTATTAATACTTTACGGTCAGTGGCCTTTAATTCACGTGAAATGAAAATGGGATTCTCAGAGCGTTATGGAGGACTTTCCACTTGGGTGTGAAAATCACTTACGTGATTAATAAGCTCTAAATCACCATCACGAGAGATGGTTTGAATTCCATTTTGATCATAAGGCACTGAGTGGAATGTGTTTACAGCTATTTTTTTCTTAAAGAAAATATGCCCCTGGGAGAAATGTCTGTCCGTCCTTTGCAGTAAGAGAAGTGCCGCTTCCCTGAGCGACTGGGCTGTCCTGGGCTCACAGACGCGGAAGGGGCGGCACACACAGCCGTGCCGGGGCCTGCTCTGTGTCATTTTGGGATGCCTAATTGCCTTTATTTATTGGTCTTTTTCCCTCTACCCTGTTCAGTACACACATCCACAAATGCATATGTGTGCACACCCCCCTATTCTGGAAAGAGGCGGGGTATGAAGAAATAAACGAAAGCTCACCTTGGCAGAGCACGGTCCCGTGTGAGACGACAAGCATCTTACAGGAACTGTCTCACGTGAGCTTCACGACCTAGGCCCTTACTATTCTCCCCATTTTACAGGCAGGCAAACTGAGTCTTCGAGTGGAGAATGACTTGCCTAAGGTCCTCAGCTAGCAAGTTCCTGAGCTGAATTCAAACAGGGGTTTGTCACAAGCCAGACACCGTGTATTGTCTCGTTCTACATGGATCAGCAGGTTCATTTTCAAAGTCTTGCTCTTCTGCTGACAAGGACCACCACGGACCAGCCCCCAGGGCAGGTCCCCACCTCCCCGAGGAACCAGAGGCAGGTCAAGGGATCAGAGCAGATGCCCCACGAAACCCAGCGGGTAAGCTCCACGGCCAGGTAATCTCAGCGGCCACCATGGACCTGGGGCTGATGGCCGTCCCTCCCTCCATAGTCCTCCTGGCTGGCAGCCCTCGGGGGGAGGCACGAACAGTTGGCAGCGGACTTTGCTCAGAAAAGATAGCAGTCTCCATTCCATCCCCTTTCGTAAACACTGTTAAATGCACCCATTGTAATGCCGCACTTTCCATGTTACATAACGCGCGCGGTTCAGGCGTGTCTGCAGCATCAGCTCAGAACGAGTCTTTTCCTGGACCCGCAGGGATGAGTGTTCACGCAGCCCGCCTGGTCCCTGTACCTGCACCCTCCCCGAGGGGCGGCTCCCTCCCACCTTCATTCCCAGCTCCTTCCTCTCCAAGGGGTACAAGCCTCTTTGCTGGAGACCTGGCACCAAGCATAACCAGGACACTAAATGCTAAGAAAACAACACGGGCCACTTGTATTGGGCACCATGGAGGGGCCAGGCCCACTGCTGGCATCTCGTGCTCATTATCTTATTTGTTCTACAGAGTAAATGTTTTCTCCGTATCTGCTTTTCTTGCTAAAATCGTGCAGCTAAACACACATGCACGCACACACGCACATGCACTCGCATGCACACGCACACACGCACCACAGATGCATCTCTGTGACCAGCACGAGTAGACTGAGGATCTGAATCTCCACCTCTCCAGGACCCTGGGGCCCAGCGAGCTTGATGGCAGTACCAGTGGAGCTGCTGACCCCGATGCGACACAGGCCAGGTCCGAGGCAGACGCCCTGTCCATCTCACTGGTCCTCTGCCGTCCGGGTCCCTCTGGGTCTCTGGTCACAGCTGGCATTTGACACCGCTTTGGGGGGATTTGGATCCAAGTCTGCCTCCTCTCTCAACTGCAGGATCCAGAGGACGGGGGCCTGAGCGCCCAGGGATGTTTGGCTGAGGGACGAGAGCAGGGGTGAGGGGCTCTTCCGACAGCCCCTGTGGTGGCCATGCTTGGGTGCCCACTCACTCGTTCTGGGCGTCTCAGGTGCTCTGGGTCAGCTAATGCCGCCTCCTGCCCAGGATTACAAAGGCAACTTGGTGATCCAGAGGAATCAACCAGTGGTTCTTTTTTTTTTTTTTATTAAGATTTATTTATTTGAAAGGCAGAATTACAGAGAAGCAGAGGCAGAGGAGGGGAGAAAGAGAGAGGGGAGAAAGTCTTCCATCTGTTGGTTCACTCCCCCAGACGGCTGCCAACAGGTGGAGCTACGCCGATCTGAAGCCAGGAGCCAGGAGCTTCTTCTGGGTCTCCCACGTGGGTGCAGGGGCCCAAGGGCTTGGGCCATCCTCTGCTGCTTTCCAAAGTGGAGCAGCTGGGACGCGAACTGGCGCCCATATGGGATGCCAGCACTGCGGGCGGCCGCGTTACCAGCTACGCCACAGCCAAAGCCCCACGGTTCTGTTCTTTCCGTGCGGCAGAGTGACCACAGCCTGCGGCCGCGGTGCCTGCCAGGACACAGGGTCTGCTGAACTTCAGAGCAGAGAAAGTAAACGTCTCCATAGAGACAGAGGCTTAATTGGTTGAACTTTACGATGGGCCCTCCTGGAGGGGCCTTGTGATCCGAAACTGCTTTCTTTCAGGTCCTGGGGGGTGGGGCCAGCTGTGACAGCTCACCCTGTGGTGCTCTTGCACTTGGGCCATGCAGGGCACGGGTGCCTTCCTTTTGCCTCTGTGTGTGAGTGTGCCCAGCAGTGTGTGGGCACAAGAATCTGCGTGGCTGTGTGTGTGTGCGTGTGCACGGGGGGAAGCTGTGTGAATGAGTGGGTGTTTGCCTGTGTGTGTGTGTGCATGGCTGTGTGTCAGAGGAAGAATGCATCAGTGTGTGCTGTTCGAATCCATGCATGTGAGTCCCTACATTGGATGTGAGTATTCGTCTGGTGGGTGAGTGTGTGTATGTGACCGTGTGTTCTTGGTAGCACATGTAGCAGGGTACGTATGAGTGTCCCTATGTGTGTGCATGCATAGTTGTATGATCATGTGTGGCCTTGTACTCCTGGGAGTGCAACTGTGTATTCGTGTGTGTCTCTCTGAGTGCATGCTTGTGTGTGTGCCTATGTGAGTGCGTGTCCCATGTGCCTGGGTAACCCCCCCGCCCTACCCCCTCCCCGTGCTGGGGGTGTGCTCCATCTCTCTGCATGTTGATATTATCACTTGGGCTTCCCAAGTCTGGCAGGAGACGAAGAATTAAACACAGACGCTCTGGTGCCAAAACAAAATCGTGAAAAGATTTGAAGCCCCCGTTCCCGAAACTTGCCGCCTATCAAACTGGGAACAAGCCTGGCTTTGTTTGATTTCCTGCATGGGGCGGACGGGGGTAGCACAGTGTGGAGTCGCACTGGTTCTCATAGAGGGGAGCTGACTCCACGCCAGGGAATTTAAAGTCGCTGAAACCCAGGGCAGAATGGAGACAGCAGATGCGATGCGAGGGGAAGCCGTTCTCACCCGGGGTTAGGAGGAGCAGAGCGTGGCGGCCCCACTTCTGAGAAATGCGGAAGCACCAGGGGACAAAAGGGGGCCTGGGGAGGAGGCCAGGCCCCCTCCGACCTTGCTTTGTCTGGGAGAGAGATTTTGCAAAGGACAGGGGCAGAGGAAAGGGTTCACGGGGCCAACCCTTGAGCATTCGGAGTGAGGAAGACAGCGGGCCGCCGGGAAGCCGCTTTCCCCATCACATGGGCTCTGGCCGGTGCTGAGGTCTCGGACCCAGCGTTCAGAGCTCCCCTGCACACTGTGCTCAGCTGGGCGAGAGATCTGCCTCCTCCTGGGCCTCCATGTGGCCTGTAGTGGCCCTGCCGTCTCCTTTCTTCCAAAGACACACTTTCCTCTTTTCTCTGGCTCCTTCCCGGAGTTTGCTGGGTTATTCTGAGGCTGGCGCTGAGCACAGGGTAGCAGCCACATTCAGTTTCACTGACTTTGATCAATCGATGTTTTCGCCTGCTTCACCCAGCCCGAAGCAGTTGATGCCAGTAGATCCTCAAACAGTAGCTCCCGCGGTGGCTGGCTTCAGGCTTGGTCGTGGCTCTGCAGTGGAAGGGGTTTGTGGGAGACTCAGGTGCCTCCATGGAAGGAATAGAATCAGGGCTGGGCTCTGAGTCGTTCCGTCGCCAGGGTTGGCCCTGGGGTCTGGCAGACCTCGAGAGGCTCATTGCTGACCCCATGCAGTGTAGACCACAGGGGCTCCCGAGCCTGGTTCTGCTTCTGGACTGGGCTGCTCTTGCACAGGGGTCACCCGCCTTGGGACGGAGCCCCTGTGCCGCTGCTCTGGCTCCTGCGTGGAGGCGCACTTCCTGCAGCGGCCCCAGCTGCTTGTCACTCCTGAGTCCAGAGACTTGGCTTGTGTCCATGTCTCCAGTGACCACCTCGAGTGCTGACCCATCGCGGCAGACGGCACTCCACGGAGCCCTGCGCCCGTGTGCAAGCCCAGTGACAGCTCCTCTCTGCTGTCTTTTGTCGGGAAAGATTTGGTTATGAACCGACTTTAGTGGCGTTTTGGGCTCGCGTCTCCGTTGCTGGACTTGTAAAACACGTTGGGGTACGTTCATATCACAAAATGCTCTGGAACCCCAAAAGGATGCCACAGATATCTTTAAAGGAAGAGGTTCACAATGTCTTCTGTTTTCTTTTCTTTTGTTAAGTGCGAAAAGTCAGCCATGGAAGGCCATAGATTTTTTCCATTTTTATCATATAATGGGTGTACTGCAATAGTTATCCCGGGGGTGGGAGGGGGGGCTTGGGAACTTGTGCTTTTACTTCCCGTATCCCTCCCCGCCTCTAGCATGAATAATTTTATTCATATGCAAGTAGATATTGGGTCAGTCCAAGATGGCAGAAGCCCCGTGGTGAGGTTCTTTTTTCTGTGGGAAGAACATAAGGGTAAGAGTTTAGGACTCTCAGCTTCTCTTGTAACCAGGAGTTTTCATTTTAAGTTATTTGTTTTATTTATTTGAAGGCGGGGTGCGGGGAGGAAGAAGGAGGGAGAGAGAGTGACAGAAATCCACCATGGATTGTCTCCCTCCCCAGATGGCGGAAATGGCCAGGGCTGGCCAGGCTGAAGTCCGGGCTGGGCATCCCGTCGAGGTCTCCCATGTGGTGACTGGATTAGCTACTTGAGCGCGCACCTGCTGCCCCCAGCTGCCCGTGAAGGCCGGGTGGGGAGCAGAGCTGGGGCTTGGACCCAGACACTGGGATGTGGATTGCGGTGTCCCAGGCAGCATCTTAACCGCTGAGCCAAATGCTTGCCCCCGACGGGGAGTTTCCGGTCGTTTCTGTGTCATAGAAACTTGTGACACTCTGGTGACGTCTTTGGGCCCCTTTCAGAACAGCACCTTTAATACATGGTAGCTTTGGGATCCGCATGGAAGCAAGGCCTACACTTCCGGGAATGGAGAGTCCCTACCTGTACTCCGGGGAAGAAAAGTCCTTGTCGTGGTCCCCGAGGGTGCCTAAAGGTCAACCAATGAGGATCAGACCTGCCTCGACCTTTAACCCCCAGGCCCTGAATCTATGAAAGGAGCCCTCCTCCCAATCTCTGACGCGCAACTTCCCCGGTGGCCCCTGCTCTGTTGGGACGGGAACCTCCCCCGGGAGCGGAATCCCAATAAAAGCTTGTGAATTAATTGATTGGGCTGCCTGGGAAGATTTGTTACACGCCGGACCCCTTGCAATACACAAAGTGAAATCTATAGAATTTCAAAGGAAGTCAAATATATTTTTCAAAATGTATCAAAATATTTTTAAAAATGTGTGACATAGTAATGTATGTACTTCTCAACACATCAAAATACAAAATCCTAGCTACAGCCTTTAATCAGTGCTATAATTTAGAATTGGCAATGGATATTATAGTATTTTGAGAAATCTGCAACAGCCGAATGTTCTATGAATGTATCCATGATTTCTATTAATGACAAAGTCAGATATGCCAATATTATTGTGGTTTGTCATACTCCTTTATGAATGAAGGCAGGGGTAGTGAAAATAAAAATACAATTTCCCATCAATATCATTGACCCGTGTTTGAATTTTTGAGCTGAAAAAGTAGTCCTCTAGACTAGAGGGGAAACACTGAATACTGCTGTTCCCACCCTCACAGTCTCAGTTGCAAAATGAGGGACTGAGTGATGCCAAATGTGTGTCATCTCACATGTCAACTGTGATTGATTGGCGGTGACTTGTTGAGGCGTTCTGAGATCACCCCTGAGCTCAGCTGGAAAGGATGGCCGGAATGATTAGTGATGTCTGTGGTGGGCACTGGATGGGAGGGAGGGGAAAGCAGTACAGGGCACAAATTTCCATCCCGCCGTTGGATGAGCCTATGGCGCCTTCTGGTTCTGATGTTCTAATACATCTGAAATTAATTACTCTTTTCTGACTCCAATTAAAAATGCCTCCTGTCCAACAACAATGACAACAGCCCGAGGGTTGTTAGCCCTTTAGGAGGGTTCTGTGTGTGTGTGTGGCATTGGCAATATCAGTACTACCCCAAGTAGACCAAGTCTTCTGATAGCCTTTTCATTAAATTAAATCATAAGCATTACCTCGGATTTCAAGGCTAGAATGGTTCCTGGGAACAGACTGTCTAGAGAGAAAACAAGAATTAGTAAACACAGGGTTACAAATGAGCCATCTGGAGATTGATTTACATAAGAAAAGAGGAAAGCCAGGATATTTTGATGCTGGGGTTTGTTTCTCTTGCAAGGGGCCACAGCGGTGTGTGTGTCACAGTACTCATTGAGCTTTTTAGTGAAGAGGTCTGAAAGCATGCAAAAAACCAACAAAACCTTGCTCCCTGGCTTGGTCATTTGGGGCATGGGAAGGAGGAGAAGCCAGAGAGAGAGCCACACTCAACAGAATGCCTGAATGGCTTCTAGCAAATGGGATCCCAAACCAGTTCCAGCGCTCTTGCACCGTGGTTTTTTGAAATTATATATTATTCCCAAAGTGCCAAATGAGAGCAATTTTGCTGCAAGAGGGTCTCCCTGGGAGGCATGAGGCCACAGTGCAGAAGCAGGAGGGGCTGCCGAATACTGCTGTGGGCACCAAAACCTTGACACAATAGAGTGGCCATGGGGACCGTGACCCTTTGACCCCAGAGAGCCCCAGGGCCTCAGGTCAGCTCTGCAGAATGACTTACCCCAACTCACCCACAGGGCCTCCACCCCAGTGGGCCCCTACTGCTTGCTCAGGAAGAACACACTATTTGAGGGCACTTCACAACGTGCACAGAAAACAAAGCTAAAAGCTAAGCTTATTTTGGTGCAAAACATTTTTGAAATCTATGTAGAAATGAGGGATCTTCAAAAATTTTGTGGAAAATGTAAATTATGAAAAACGATGCGGAGATTTCGAAAAAAATTTTGTGCCAAAATAAACTTCGATTTAATCCCATTTTTCACAACGTTTCTGAAGTGCCCTTGGAGACCTGTCTTCCTAGGAATTCTGGTCTATGCGCCAGGTCCTCAGCAGTGGCCACCCAGGCAGAGTAGACCCAAGAGGGCCAGGGCGGATCCCTTAGGTGGCTGAGCTTGTGAGACCACTCTGTGTTTCCTCCCATTCTGTGTTGCCTGAAGCCACACAGGCCCAGGCCTTGTCACTGGCCACACCTGCAGAGTGACAGCCCTGGTAAAAATAGCCTCGCTGTGTCTGGGCAAGCACTGATTGGCCCATAACATAGACATGAAGAAGGCAGCAGTTGGACCGACTTAACACAAAGACGACTTTCTGCTCCTGGACGGGGCCAGGCTGCAAAGTATCTTACATGTTTGCTCTGGAAATTGGATAGCTCAGGGCAGCAAATCTTTATAGGGGCAAGAAGAGGCAAGACTGAAAGCCCGAGCAGTTCGGCTGCCCCGGAGGCTTCTGGAGTTGGGAGCAGCTGCGCGGAGGACAGGAAGGGGGAGTCTGAAGACTGAAGGTAGCTGGAAGGCACCCAGCGATTCAGAGCCATCAGCATGGCAGATAATTACCTGCTGACAGATCTCTGATGTGAACCTGGATGTGTGTGTGTGTACGTGTGTGCGTGTGTGTATGAAGCATACGGGAGCCTCAGGAGAGATCCAGAACCCAAAGCACTGCTTTGTGAATGCATCTGCAAACGAACTTGAAAATGTGCATGGCTCAAAAGTTACAGAGATATTTGAAACACAGGGAGTTATGGAAGCAGAGAGCCCCTCTCTGGGTCAGCGCTGGCATGGAGCAGGGCTGGTGAACTGAGCCACTGGCAGGAGGAGCAAGAAGAAGGACTGCCCTGTATACGGTAAACACTCAGGCAGCTCTGAGGCTAAGGCCCCGCGTGCCCCATCGCCCTGGAAGAACTCGGTGTGGACCCATTTTTCAGATGAACCTCCAGGATAGGGCACATTTTCAGAGGTGATAGAGCCAGTGAGAGGCAGAGCTGGGATTGCATCTGCACTGCTGTTATATAAGTTTGGTCTCATGCAAATAAAACACAGGAGACCGTGTGACAAAGGTGGGGCGGGGGACGATGGAGGAGGAGCAGGGCTCAGGTCCTGAAGGTGAGCCCCCCTAGCCTTGGACATGCCATCATTGTTTGTGTAAGCTGTTCCCGATGTCATCATCATTACTGTTGCCACGTAGGAATGAAAACGTTGGAGCACTCCAGGGGTCAGTGTTTGATGAAGACGCTTGGATGCCTGCCTCCCACCGTGGAGCTCCCGTGTCCCATCCTAAGTCTGTTTCTGGTTCTAGCTGCCTGCCGATGGCACCCTGGGAAGCAGCGATGACGGCTCCAGCACTTGAATCATTGCCACCCATGTCGGAGACCTGGCCTGTGTTCCTCGTTTCTGGCTATGACTTGGTCCTGCCCCAGCTGTGGTGGGCATTTGGGGAATCAGTAGATGGCCAATTTCTTTGTCTCTCGATCTGTCAAATAAAATAAATGAGTGAATAAATACACGTTTTTGTAAAACACTGGAGCATTTGGAACTCTTGTTTCCCAAACTCTCCAAAGCATATGTTTGGGGATCTGAAAGTGACTGGAAACAGTAGCAGCATTGATGTCCTAGCTCAGCGATCCCAAACATGGCTGAGCGCCACATAGTCAGAAAGTTTTGCAGGCCCTCATTCAAGGTGGTTACATCTTCAGTATTCAATGTTGATGCAAAGCGCATTGTCAAAAAGCTATTCTACATTGAGAAATGCTTTGTGATGGACTTGGGTGTTACTGCGAGGACTTTGTGAGCTATTTGAAAACAGTCATAGACACGTGAAAGGAGGCATTAGGATTATTTAGAACATAGGCCTTACTCCTGGGCAAGTGGCCTCCTAGGGCCACGTGGGCTAGGGACCGCCCAGCAGGTATGTTTCAGTCCTCACATCAGAGAGGAATGGATCCCTCTCAAGCAGCACAAAGGCGCTTTTCTCTTTGGCATCCAACGGCCCCCTTGACTTTCTGTATCATCCAACATGTGACCATGTCTGACTTGTTCAGGACTAAAAGTTGAACCTGAGGAAATGGAAGTCTAATTTTGCTATTAAGGTTGTCAGGCCAACACGCTGCCTCCCAGGGGGAGTAATGGATATGACTTGTTCCATCAGTCACGGCCAAAGACGGAGCTTCGTAGTCAGCCCGGTGAAGACACAAGTTCAGGGTCGGATTCTCATTTCCGACTCCTATTATTGGGGGCCTCCACTGGTTTTTATGATAGCGTTGGGGGAAATATGATCTGGGGGAAAGGCAAGCCTGCAGCTGCAGAGGAAGCATCACCTAGAGCCATCCTCCCTCACCCTCACCCTCCCACCTCCCGAAGCACAATTGGCTCTGCTCAGCTCCCCCTGCACTCTGGGTGCTGGTGCCAGGAGCAGCAGATTCCATGGGCTCTCGGTAGGGTCTTATCTGATTGTCCCTCTCGGGGTCTGACATACTACAGCCCATTGCTGATGGAAATGAAAGGTAACATGACACTGACATTATGCTACTTTTCCACAGGGGCCCATAACAAGACTCATGCTTATCATCCATTCCTCTTTTTCTCTCTCTGAAGTTTGCAAAGTTGAACCAGCCAGAACAAATCTGTGTACCCTGTCATCATTTGAGAACTGACGCTGGAATTTTCTAACAGTCCTGGTATTTTCAACTTGAGTGCCAAATAGATTTCATTTTCCTTAGAAACAAACTCACTCTGCAATTTGCAGATACAAAGACTCGTGATATTATGTCTTCCTAGGCCTTGACCGGCGCAGCCTACCCTTGCAAGGCAGCCGTGTCGTGATTTCTTCTCCCTTCTTTCGTTGTATGAACTTGAACGAGATTACGTTAAGAGTGGCGACTTTGCCTCCTGTTGTGAGCATGATATTGTGCACTTTGCTAAGCTCTCAGAGCTAGTGCAAATAGCAAGGACTCAACCAACACTGAAGTAGAATTTGGTAGGTTTGCAGTTCCAACTTGTTTTGGGGCTCAACCTCTGGAAGACAGCCTACAAAAATAGCAATTTACAGGCGAAAAAAAAAAAAAGAGCGGGTCCTGAGGCATTTGGTCGGGGCAGACATTAGTTCCATTTAGGGCTTAAACCAGCCCACAGTTAATTGTAGGTCTCTTGCATTCGCTTGTAGGAGCGGTAAAAGCATGTAATTCGAGCTAATCTGATGGGCAAATGAACTGGGTGTTTGGTGCCAAGTGAGACCGTGAAACAAAAGTACACATGTGTTTTCAGGGGAAAAAATCAACAACACAACATAGCTTCAACTGTTGCACACGGGAAACTCTGCAGAATTCTTTGGAAACTTGGCCATTTTAGACAAGTACCTGAGGGTGCTGTGGGCCAACTTCGGGAGCCCAGCGCTTCTCGGGTGTGTGGATGACGAAGAGGCCCGGGCTCATTTCTGGAACCAACTGATTTCCACCAGCGCTGAAGAAAGCCCGTCTGTCTCGTGGATCTTAGCATTTGTTTCACCTGATTCACGAGAATCAGCCCAGGCTCCATCCCTGTCCGTTCTGCTTTGGCTGCCCTGGGGAGGGGCTCCAGATCCTGCCTTGTGGAAGTCCCCCTTGATGATCCCAATTTGATGGCTGTCTTTAGGATTAAGAACCACAATTTAATAACAGAGACGGCTCAAGGAAGGTGAGCCTGTGGTTGGTTGGTGTTAACAGACTTAGTTTAAGCGAGCTGAGAGGGAGAGAGGCAAGACCAACGGTGGGGATGGGAATGGATACTGGACACTTTGCAAAGACACCATCCTTTCGATCCGCGTAGTAGGATGTGTGCTCCTGGGGTGGGCTCGCCCTGGTGGCTTCTCTACACACCGACAGCCTCAGCATCCCTGTGATGTGACCTTAAATAAAATCGACTCTCATCTGCTCCACGCCAGAGCAAATTCCCCAAAGGAGACCCACTACTGACCTTTTCTCTTAAGACAGAAACTTCGAATGGCCTGCTTGGCAGGGAAAACAAAGAGAATGGGAAATGCAAAGGTTTTTACTCTTTCTTTTCTGCCTATGAAGGTGCTTACATCTGGGGTCTCAAGTGGGATCTTTCTCCTGGCAAAGCTGCCCTCCTGGGGTCCAGGCTCTGTGCACTGTGGGTGAGCTGCCCTTCTGGGGTCCAGGCCCTGTGCACCTGTGGGTGAGCTGCCCTCCTGGGGTCCAGGCCCTGTGCACCTGTGGGTGAGCTGCCCTCCTGGGGTCCAGGCCCTGTGCACCTGTGGGTGAGTTGCCCTCCTGGGGTCCAGGCCCTGTGCACCTGTGGGTGAGCTGCCTTCTGGGGTCCAGGCCCTGTGCACCTGTGGGTGAGCTGCCCTCCTGGGGTCCAGGCCTTGTGCACCTGTGGGTGAGCTGCCCTCCTGGGGTCCAGGCCCTGTGCACTGTGGGTGAGCTGCCCTCCTGGGATCCAGGCTCTGTGCACCTGTGGTGAACTGGTTTTAGGGTAGGAAAGCAGACAGCTTAGCCATTTTAGTAAGAAATGATCTGTTTCAGCAAAATCAGCTAAACTAATAAATCAGTATGCTTCAGATACAATTTGCTAATTTAAACTGGTTACATAAATGGTTGTGTTGAAATCAGACCTTTTGTTACTAACATTAAAAAATCCTTTATAAGGGTATTTTTAAAAAAATACTTAAAAAATGTGTAACTTGGGCCAAACTACAGAATTAGAATCCTTAAAAATTAGGGATGGAAAATTAAATAGCAACTAAAACATAAATTGCCGTATATCATGAAATGGGAGAATTTTTAAATGTACTGCTGATTAATAGGCTTCGTTTGAAAGGACATTAGAAGAGGGTAGTCGTAAATGCTGCAGGTTACATTCATCTCAGGATGTTGTTTGGATACTATAGATGTTTGTACGGATGGTGGAAACTGGAAACAGACTGTCTCTATTTTCTGTTGGTATAACAAAATCCCTGAGACCAGGTAACGCACGGGGACTGAGAGTTTATTTGCCTGCAGTTCTGACGGCCGAGATGCCCACGAGCTCGGCATTGACATCAGCTCAGATGTAGTGGGGTCTTCCTGCGGGATAGCAAGGCAGAGGCTATCACAGAGCCGGCGGAAGGAGGCTGCACGCGGAGCTGCCTTTTGTGGCAAAGCCACACCCAGGATCGCCACCCGAAGACCCCCACCTCCAAATTCTGGGGGCACACTGTCCAGCCATGGCAAGGGCTGCATCTGCGATGACGTGGTGATTTCATAGTGAACCAACAAGCCAAGGTGAAAACGTCGTGGGGAAATTAGTTACACGAAGCAATTCAAAGATGGTGCCGAGAGGAAGTAAGGTGGGCGGAATCCAAAGTTGTTTACCACTTAAACTAATTGGCTACGCAACATCAGGGGAAGTGGCAACAACTGATATCAAGTGTATAGACATATGGCCAGTCCTATGAAAATCGCCCCGTAAAATGACCCTTTAAGTGATGCCCTGCCCCAATGACTCTGCAGTTTTGTGCTATAAAAGGCTCTTTTACACACGAAATAAATGAGTTCTTGCTAGACTTGGCTCCCCGCTGTGTCTGATTGTCTCCGGGATCAGGAGCCTGGGGAACGGGCGAGCGGCGCACTTACCTTTCCTGGGACCCAGTCCATCCTTGTATGGGTGGACTAAGACCCTGCAAACGTGACCTCCCTGGAGACCAGAACAGCCTTGGCTGCCGGCATTCTCAGGGGCGTGAGGTGGGGGATCAAAGGTTCAGGTTAAGCAGGTGTGGGAAATGGGATGGCTAGGGTGATTTCTTAAGAAATATTGACAATCTTAAATAAGTAACTATACGGAGATAGGTGGTCTATGATGTTCTGGTGTTTTAATTTATAGGAGCCAGAGAGAGATCCCTTATAGGACCCAGGAGTGACTCCATCCTCCCTCTGTCATCCAACACAGGTCCTCCCCTGTGCCAAGTGACAGCACGCTTTCCTATATGTGTGCTCTGTACACACAGGATAGACAGGGTGTGCTCTGTGTGTGTGCACAAAGGTTCCTTCAAGCGTATTTGCATATACGTGCTACATGCATATGTAGTGTTGATGTGAACGAGGCAGGGAGTCAGGAAGGTGCCAGGGGCTGCCAGCAGCCAAGCCATGCACACCACCCAAGCCCCACCATATTCCACGCTGATTTGCCACGGCTGAAGACTGGGCACAGCCATGCCTCATCACACAGCTAAGCCTCTCCCTGTCATGCTCCAGACACTGTGACCTCTCCCTGGAAACCAAACCCTGCCTCCTGGGACTCTGCCATCTTCAGGTCCTGCCCTGATCACCACCCCTACCTCACCAAAGGACGACCCAGCCTGGGTGGGGGTGGGGGAAATGCTCACTCTTGAGCTTGCCCAGGCTCACGTCTGAGTGGTACTTCCTGCGTTTCAATACGCCCTGCCCTTCTGTTTAGCTCTACCTGCATCTCCCGGTCGTATTCCCACAGGTAGGAGGACGAGCACCTGGACAAGTCTGGCTGGGGGCTCTCAGAACCCGGCCAGGGCTCTCAATCCCCACAGCATAGTTTGGGCTCTCCATCCCCACTGTAGTAGTAGTAAGACAGATCGGTTTCAGGACATTGGCCTATGCGATTGTGAAGTCGGTAAGTGGGAAATTTTCAGGGTGGACCAGTGCCCTGGAGACCGTTTCAGTCAAGTCTCAATGCTTCCAGAGAGGCTGGTCTTCTTTCCCACTAAGATCTTCACCTCACTGGCTGAGGCCCATGCACAGTATAGATGAACGTCCTCTACGTCAGATCTACTGATTGGTGTCTTCAGCTCATCTACAAATACAGAAACATCTAGAGTAAGGGTTGACCAAATACCTGGATAGTGTGGCCCAACCGAGTAGACACAAAAAGTGAACCCTCCCAGTCTGTTCCTGGCATGCAGGACGAAGGTGTCTGGGTTCTGGGTCCTGGGCTCTCTGGCCAAACACTTCCCTGCACTGCCGTTCCGACGGAACCCTTGGTGAGGTTTCCCGAGGGCAGGTCAGCTAGGGGGATGGATGAGCAATCAGGCGTTGTAGACAAGGGAAGGGGTCCCTGTCTTCTTCCACATGCAGCTCTCTTCCGAGAGATGGAAAGGACATTCAAGGAGAAACATTGGTGGCACGTGTGTGGAGTTCAGGATGCAAAAGGAGCCTCTTCTGTTATGTTTATCGTCTAGAAAATTGGTTTCATCACTAAGTTTTTCATGGACTCAGAATCTGATTCTCAGCCAAGCGTGGTGTTTCTTTGTCCTGCTTCTGACTGGGGGCTCTCTCCAATGGCCAGTATTTTAACTTAAATAGCACAGGTAGAAACATACTTGATAGTAATAGCACAACTTGATTAATGGACCAGTTTCTCATAAAATTTATATGGTGGACTTAATTTTTTCTGAAAACTATGTGATATCTCAGCAATTTAGAAACAGAAAAAAAACCCAAGTAGACCCCCACCATTGCAGCACAATGATTTATACTCTTATGTAATTCCTTCCAGTTCTTTTCCATATATATGTTTGTTTGCATAAATTATTACAATATACATTTTTGTATCCTTTGCTATTAACATTCTATCATAAGTACATTTCCGTGTCTTTTGCTGTTACTCTTATGGAGACACAGCATTCCATCCAAAGAATGTACCGTAATTTAATTAACCGATTCCTACGGATGCATGTTGAGCTGGCTTCCCATCCTTTGCTATTATAAATCACACTGCCTTCGTTTGCTTTCCTGGAGGATAAATTTCTAAAGACAGGAGCGCTGAGCCAAAGGACAGGGTATTTTTATGGGTTTTCATGCATAGTATTTTTGTTGGATACGACTGGATTGTGGGCATTTTTCTAAGATTTTTGTTTCTGCTGATGTTTCTTTTGCTCTTTTGGTAATGACCTTGCATTGCCACCTGTAGTTTCCAACACAGACCCCTGCAGCCAGGGCAATACAGAGATAGCCATCACAGCCCCCTGATTCCTCAGTCATCTCTTCTCATAAAAAATGTTCTTTGAGGCTAAAAATGTCCCTGCCTAGTCCCAGCTTGAAAGAGATTTATAGCTTGGAAAATCTGAGTACAATCTCCACAGCCATTTTTCAACCGAGAACGGAAAAAAACACGTTTCACACTTCAAAAGCAATTTGGGATTTATTTTTGGTTCTTTGATAATTCGAGGAGATTTTGCAATGCTTAGCGTCTCATTGCTGCTCAACATAATTGAGGAAGAGTCCCGAGTTAGAAGATTAAGGAACGGTAGCTAGAATTCACAGCAGACGTTGTAGAAGACAGAAATTAATGGTACTATTATCTCTTGAAAAAGCCTTCAATTGTAACTTCTGCTGCACTATTTGGAGTGTCCTGTCGTACATCAGTGGGGCACAGTTAGTTCTGTTTTGTTGGGTGGACTCTGTTGAGTATGTTTGCAGTATAAGGAAGTAGTGTATTTAAAGTCTGGTGTTAGACTTGATGCTAAACTTAAATATGAGAAGGCAGAGGAGTGAATCCTCACTAGGGAAAGTTATTTATTCTTGAAGTCGTGTTTGGGGGACGTCTCTTTTTGTAACTGGCTTCTTTCCCTATGCTTTCAAGGCTCATCCACACAGTAGCTTGCATCGGTTCTTGGTCCTGTTTATTGCTAAATAATATTTCACTGGATTGATACGCCACATTTTATTCCTTCACCAGCTGATAGACATTTGGACTGCTTCCGCTTTTCAGCGATTATGCTCCTATGAATATTCATGGATGAGTCTTGTGTAGATGTATGTTTGCTTTTCTACATAGCTAGGGGTGGAATTACTCTAAGTTTAGCTTTTTAAGAAATCGCCCATATGTTTTTGTGGCTCACATATGGAGATAGATGAGATCATGCTTAGGTGTGGACATGTCAGCGTGGGTGAGGGGAATGACCCAGGATGGGGACAAGAAAGTGAGGTGGCGAGGTCTTTCATCCGAGGAACTCCTCATGTGGGTGGCTTTTCATAATGGATGGTTCGGTTTGGTATTCTCTTCTCTCAGTTTTTAAGTAGATTTGTATAATAGTGAAATTTTAGCAGGAGGTTAATGGTCTGAAAAACGTGGTGTGGTCCATTTATGAACCTTCTGTAATCCTAAATGCCCAACCTACTCGTGAAGACTAGCTTTTGCACTGGAAAACAAATATCACGACTCCACCCCCAACTCTCTCAAATATCTGATTTGAGCCTTTAATGAAAGCAGTTTCTGTACCCGCCTCCGGTTCGATACTCGCTGAAGCTCCAAAAGAACTCATGGAAAATGCATATTATGAAAAAGCTATGCATAGGATTAAAACATTTCTGTGTGTCCCAATAAATGTTTTAATTCCATTTTTCAATGCATGCTTTGCATTTCCATCATGCTCATGGTCATTCTTTGAGAGCCAATGAGGAGAATCACCAAATGTATGATCTCTCCCTGAATTTTGCTGCGTATCTGAAGCTTATAATACAATTGTTTTATTTTAAATGAAATTGCTTTAATAACATGGGGGGCACCGTGTTTGAAGTATTTGTGAAATGGACATTTAATAAATTGGAGGAGATAACTGTAAGCATTTATGTTACCATCCAATGCTTAATTTTTTTACTGCTAAACTTCTGGATATGAACATCTTAGGAATTCAATATTAATCTTGATATTAAACCTATGACAGTTAATTTATATGAATGTTGGCCATGATGATCCTTTGCCTCGTCTTTAGGAGAAAGATGATAGTAGCTTGTGTAATTATATCCCTAGGTGGCACTAACCACAGAATTGAAGGTTTGGCTTCCTCCTGGCAAACAAACCTCGGGTTTTTACTTGACGCTCGTATGGCTCAGTTGTATAATCATGCTACATGTGAAGGGTGGAAATTAGAGTGTAGGGTTGCTGACTTATATTCCATGAGCCGAGTTTTCCTGTGCCAGCCCAGAAAAATCTTACCCTTGCTGAAGTGTTCAGTTTTCTTTTTTCTTTCTTTCTTTCCATTTTTTTTTTTTTTTTGGTGTGGCTTCTACAGACCCTGTGAGTGATCCAGGAGGTAAATTCTGGAACATTCCAGCACAAGGTCTAATTACGAACGTAATGATTGGTGAACATTTTAGAGCAAAAATCTAAATACTAAACCTGGACCTTCTTGCTTTGAAATTAAAAGGTCACTAACCCAATGTCAACAGTTTTAGAGAGTTTGGGTTATATCTGTAAGAAATAATCAAAGCCAGCAAGAAAAAACAAACCCAGAGCATTCCATGGCTTCGAAGTGAAGAAATCCAGTTGTCTTACGTGTTGTACTTGACATGATTTGACATGCTTTTTTTTCAGTCTTTGGTTTTTGAATAATTGCTTCTTGCGGAAAGCCTCTATTTTCTGTACTCTGTGGTTACCATGCTGTACTTGACTTTGAAAAGAGTCAAAGGAACGTATCCTTGTGAGAAATTGCTGCTTTGTGGGGTACAAATGAGAGGTTTCATGATCTTTGAAGCCAGGGAGGCCAAATCTGGCTTAGAGACTCCATCCCCAGGCTGCGGCTTCTGTTCCTCATTGCTCTACTGGATCGAACTGTCCTCTCGTTGGCACTGAAGAGCTAGGGCAGAGGCGGGCTTTGGAGAAGTGCTTTTTCTCATCTGGCTTCAGAAAGCCCTGAGTTCCTGCTGACTGTGGCAGCCCAGAAGGCAGGCAGAATGGCCACTGCCCCAGACCTCCCTAGAACAGGGTCTCTCAAGGACTGCTTCCCCCGAGGGGACTTGTGACATTCACTGTAGACATTTTGACTGTCCCAACTGGCTGGTGTGTGTCTCTGTGTGTGTGTGTGTGTGTACTGTTGCCATTTAGTGGCATTTAGGGCTGTGGCTGGGCTGTGCACAGGCCAGCTCTGCACACAGACAGAACTGGGTGCAGACACGCTGACCTGAAGAGACGACTCCTAATGCCAGGTGCGAATTTCACTGCTGTGCTGTGCACAGGGGCAGAGCAGAAAGAAGAGCCAGCATCTCTCTTCCCGAAAAACGTTCCCTGGAGTTGGCACCTTACGTCTTGGCACTGCTCTTAAGGAGCGAGGCTGGGAGAATGAGAAACACGAAGCGAGCTCCCTACCTGCCAACGGGAACCGCACACGCGGCCGGTGCCACAGAACGTCTGCTTCCCCCTGTACCGCTTAATGCTGCTGGCAGGATCCTACAGGCCCCGACTTATTTTTTTTCCTCCTTTATTTGTCAAATGTTTCATAAGATACTTTTGCCCCAGGTTCACTTTCTTCTTGAAAAAACTGTGTTTTTGGTGAGGAGTGATTCTTTAATCCTTCTTTCTCGGGTGGGAAGTGCTTTGACAGACAGAGAAAGTCATCCAAAGTCACCGTGTCCTCGGGTCTCTGGGGGACCTTCCTGAGGCTGCGCACTTTGGTTTTCCTTAGCCACGCCCATAGGGTGAGGGACTCTTTGTCATCTGGCATCAGCATGGCCATGTAGGGCGGGAATCAACCCTTGTCTGTGAAAAACCTGTGTAACCCAGGATGGCACTGCCATGCCCGAGCCCCTATGCACACCATGGAGTAGCAAATATCCCCATCAGAGATGAGTCCAGGAGACGAGGAGTGCCCGAGGATTTCAGAGAGAGGAACTCTTCCCACCAGAGATGCTCAGCTGCGACTGTGACACTCCTCAATTGTGCGGTAACGCAATTGAAAACAAACTCTTTCTCCCACTTAGAGAATTGGGCCGGGCGCAAAAACAACACAGACAGTCATCAAAACCAACGTCTAAACACCACTTGAGGAAAGGCTGTGCTAGGCACATGCATTTCCAGGTCCTGGAGACTTCCCGGATGTCACTGACTTCCCAGAGAGGCACCCCCAACGCTCACTCACAAGGACTCAACTTGAGGTTCTGGAGCTTGGCCAGGGTCCCCAGTTGGTCACTGAGCAACACGGGTTGTTGACCCCACTCCCTGGCCCTCTCCCAGATGGACCCTTTGGAGTCGCTGCAGTAGAAGGTACAAGTGGAAGAGGAACTGGAAAAGTCTCCCAGGAGGTAGAGGACTTTGGGCAGGGAAGCGAAGAAACATGTTAATTCCATGGCAATGGAGAGCTACTAAAGGCGTCCACATGGGATACAGTGGCCAGATGGGAGATTCACTTGGGAAGAGTAGCTGAGAAGTGAGCCCCAAACGGGGCTGCCTCAGAACCCCTGGAAAACATGCTCAAAAGAGAAATTCCCAGCTCATCACTGTTGGTTTGGCCAATGGATGGCCAAGTGGGACCAAAGTGTCTCCACGTGCTTTGGGCTGAGTCCTGGGTGTCCAGTTCTCTTTCCAGAGTGGGAAGGACTTGGGTGGAGAGAGAGAAGTGGCTGCGAGGTCAGACGAGGGACACTGCCTGGGGTTGGGAGTGACCACCTTGCCTCCAGAGGACATGGGTGGAACTCCAGTGCCTTGATCTTTGCCACAGCCCATCCTCCCACCCCTCTTGGCATTGGTAAGACGTGGACGCCATGGCACAGCTCTGAGATACCATCTGCAGGCTGGAATAAGCTGCCTCTGAGTATGAGCTCCTGGTGGTCTCTGAAGAAAACTGGGACTGGTTTATCAGTGGTGGCACCTGCTCGCCTGGCTTCTCCATATGTGTTGTCCTCTCAGAAGCAATGACAGAGAAGGGGCCCCATCTGTGCTCCTTTCTCTCCACCTGGAGACCTGAACACAAGGCCATCTGAGTTCTGTGCATTGCGTTTGCCTATTCTTCTGTTGGTCCATTTGTTCAATCAGTGTGCGTTGAACGCCTGGGTCTCCCTGTGGTCACAACAGTCATTTGTTTGCTACCCAAAGCCTTCCTTAAGGAGGACAATATTTCTTCTGCCTTTAAAATCCATGCCTCCTTCACCACATGACTCTTTCATGTCCTCTTTCGCCATTGGTTGACATAAACACAAACGTAACCACTAACCAAAGCAATGCTGGTTTTAGATTGGGCTCCAATCTTGGTAGACCTCTGCCACCCTCCAACCTCTCCCAAACGTGGGAATCTTCAGAACGTGACAACATAGGTTGGTTCCCTCTCTTCTATGGCATCTAGAATTAGCTAGGAACCATCAGGCGTCCTGGCCAAGGGGACCATTCATGCATGCAGAACTGGCACGCATCAGTTAGCGGTTGAATAAGGACCACTTAATTGTCTACCTTTTCCCGGCTCAGAAATGGGCTGGATTGACACAAAACACTCAGAATGCCTGCATCGTGTCTGGCTGCTCTCTGTGTGACTTTGTTAAGCTCTTGCTGTGTGTGTGTGCGTGTGTGTGCGTGAGTGTGCACGCGTGTGTGTGTGTCCCTTCTCCTAACCAGGTGGGAAGCTCCTTGAGGGTAGCAGTGCCATCCTTCTCCTGATCTCCCTTTCTCATGGAGCCCAGCACCATTCCCCACTCATCTTAGATGCCCAGTATGTTGCGGATGATTGGGAGAATAATAATTTAAAACTTGGTGCCAGAATGCCCTAAGATCATGCCCAGGAGGGGCTTGACTTCCCCTCTTTAAAATAGCAATAAAAAGCACATTATACATTTTCCCCTTCATCTTCCTGTCTCCTTGGCCAGGAAAGGATGTAGTATTTCTTTGGCGAGACACGTTTGGCCCTGGGGTGCCTGTGGGCGTCAGCTTTCTTGCTACTGCAGTTCTGAATTGGGAGCCAAGGTTATCTCACTGCTCTCTGGGACCTGGCAGCTGGACGGCCCCTCCTCGGCTTCTTCAAAGGAAGCAGCCTCCTCCATGGAGTGGAGATGAGTGGCCTCCTCACGTCCACGTGGGAGACGAGCTTTGGATGCAGAAGGAGGCAGGGTTGACCTCATCTCCTCCGGCAGCCCTCGGCACATCCTCGTCTGTGACCTTGACTGTGACACCTGACAACCTCCAGCCATGTGCCAGGTGGCTTCTTGGGTGCCAGGGAGGCACAGAGGCTGACCCAACCGGGGCTACACTGACTTACGGAAGTCCTCTCCACTGCTAGCCCTGCTGGGTTTTATGGCAATAGAATATCCCTCCCTTTCTAGCTCATTTTTCTTTTATGGCCCTCAGAGGCCTGCACTGAAGTCTTTGGGACTTGAGGACAACTTGACTCAACACCCAAGGACTGGAGTGCGGCTGCGCGTCTCTGTGTCGGACTAAGGACTGCGAACATTCATTATGAGAGTAACACACAGCGTGGGTTGTGCACCAGTCACTGTGTGAGTTACCTTTCATAATCCTCTGAGACAGATGTTATTAAGGTCATTACCATCTAAGAAACTGAGACTCAAAAATTGGATAATCCTTCCTGAGTCACACACCTGGTAAGGGGCCAAGTCAGGATTTGAACCCATGTCAGTCTGACTTGAAGCTCTCGTCCTTTCTGGGCATTTGACTAAAAAACCAGTGAATGCCATAAATACTATGGTGAAGAGAATTCTTAATCTACCAGAGAAAATGAATGCTTCAGCAGTGTAGGAACAAAATTTATTGCTAGCCGATTGATATATTAGTTGCAAATCAGATTACATTTTCCATAAAGCATTTCCTAAAGGAACAGTATGTGGCAGTGATGTTAGCAAAGTATGAATTATTTTAGTGCTTGAGAGTTATTAAACTACTTGTCATTAAAACGAATTACTTATTCGGACTTTCTTCGGCCTTAGACTGGCAGTTTCCTGGAAGTGCTCGGAGGTAGCACTTACTGTCATTTGCTAGTTCTTTGGTCCACAGGAACAATCAGCTTGACTTGCCAATGCGCTAACCTAGCCCTAGCTCTATTCATCAAACGTTCTGAAGGTCGGAGCCCCCGTGTAAGAAGTCACCTTGACTCCTCCCTGTTCTATCGCGTCTACGGGTTTGCTGAGTTTCTGTCTAGGACTCGCCTGGCATGGAGTCTGTGCTCAAGGAGTGTTTGTTGCATCAGTGAAGAAAGGTCCTCATCTGGGACATTAACTAAAAATGTTGAGCAGAACAGGGCTAGCAACACACGGCTCAGGAGGGGCTTTGGTCTTTGTCGTCACCTGGACGCTGGCTGTGTGGCCGTCGGCAATGACCTGCGCATCCTGCAGAATCCTGTGCCCTTGGCCACTTTTAAAGCTCCCTGGGTAAGTCCAGGACAGAATTGTCACCTTCTGGCTGGCGCCATGGCTCACTAGGCTAATTCTCTGCCTGCGGCGCCAGTACCCTGGGTTCTAGTCCTGGTTGGGTCGCCGGATTCTGTCCTGGTTGCTCCTCTTCCAGTCCAGCTCTCTGCTGTGGCCCAGGAAGGCAGTGGAGGATGGCCCAAGTGTTTGGGTCCTGCACCCTCATAGGAGACCAGGAGGAAGCACCTAGCTCCTGGCTTCGGATCAGTGCAGCACGCCAGCCACAGCGGCCATCTAGGGGGTGAACCAACAGCAAAGGAAGACCTTTCTTTCTGTCTCTGGCTCTCACTGTCTAACTCTGCCTGTCAAAAAAATTGTCACCTTCTTCTTTTTAAAAATATTTTATTTATTTATTTGAGAGGTAGAGTTACAGACAGAGAAAGGGAGAGACAGAGAGAAGGGTCTTCCATCACTCCTTTGAGGTTCACTCCTCAAAGGGCCCCAGTGTTGGGAGCTGGGCTGATCTGAAACCAAGAGCCAGGAGCTTCTCCTGGGGCTCCAACGAAGGTGCAGGGGCCCAAGCAATTGAGCCATCTCCTACTGCTTTCCCAGGCCATAGCAGAGAGCTGGATCAGAAGAGGGGCAGCCGGGACAGTAATCATCCCATATAGGATGCCAGTGCTGCAGGCGGCGGCTTAGCCTACTGTGTCACAGCACTGGCCCTGTCCACCCTGTCTTGTTGGTCCCATTGCTCATATCCTTCCTTCCTCCATCCTCATTCCCCTCCTCTCTCCACGCTCTCCCCGCTCTGTGGGAGCCCATCCTCTCACTGGGCTTTGTGACTACAGCTAGGATACCATGGCCCCCCACTCCATCTCTCTTCCAAGTTTCCGAAACAGATTTCCTGAATGTCTTCCGATCGCCAAGCACTGAGGACCGAACGTTTTCCAAGGCAACGTATTATCCCCTCCTACCCTGAACTTGAGCCTCCTTTTGTGTTTTCTGGCTTGGCCAGAGGCATCGCCAAATCTCCTAATCTAGAATTTCATCATTGGCCAGTGTGCCTCTCTACCCTTCATCACCGTCTCGTGAGTCACTCGGTCCTCCTGTGGACTCCATCCCAGGCGTGCCTCACAGACAGCCCTTCGTCCTCCTGGACTGGGTTTCTCATCCTAGTCAAGTCCATCCTCCACCTGGGAGGCTCACGTGACAGCGATGGGTCAGCAGCAGTTGCCAGTCTTAGAGTTCTCCTGACTGGAGGCAGCCCGTGGTTGGCTTTGGGTTTCTGGCAAACTTGTGATTAGAGGAGTTTTGCATCAGGTATTAGATGGGCCAGTGAGGAAGTGCCTGGGATAGACTCCTAGTTAGGCAGGAATTATAGAACTGACCAAGACACAGAAGCAGCCCGCAGATCCTGGGCCGATCTCTGCCCTGCCTCCCACAGTGGTCCTCTGGTCAGCATACAAAAGGCTGGGGAGGGAGAGGAGGCTGCTCAGGGACGCTTGCATCCCTGCTCCCTGGAGCCCGAGCCTTTATCCCTGACTGGGCAAATGTCTTCTTGGTGCAAGACTTGCTTTCTTTTTAGAAGAGCTGCAGTGCCACTGTGCATAACGTGTGAGAGTGCGTATGTGAGTGTGTGAGAGTATGCAAGCGTGTGTATGTCTGGGTGTGTGAGAGAGAGAGCTATTGTTTTAACCAGCAAGTTCACGGTGAGGAAATCCCAACCACACGGCCAGGAAGAGAAAGGCTAGCTTAAAATATGACCAGGATCTCATCTGCTGGCAAAACTCGAGGGACTACTTGCACTGTTCAAGAGAAACGATCAGTGCTCCGCTTAGAATCCTAGGCTCCCTCCCTGTCTCCCACGGGATGGACTGTGATCCTCTGTCCTGAGCTCAAAGCCTGACCGCTGGAGTGTGGCCCACTCTCCAGCCTGGTGTCCTGCCCTCCCTCCCCTGCAGCCACACTGGGTAACAATGGCTCGACTTGGCATTGGAGACATCTCGTCCTTTGAACAGTTTGCTTTCTTCTGCCACCAGGTGCATGCCCACTCCTTGTTCTGCTCAAATGTCAGCCCCGCCCTGAACTTCCCCTGGCTCCTTGTCGGCAGATACGCAGGGTGCCAGCTACCCTTGAATTTCAGATAAGCAGTTTTTTAGTGCATGTCCCAGATAGTGTACTTCTCATACTTACAATCGATCACAACTGGGTGTTCGTACATTGCGCTGTGTCCCCGCCTCTGACAGCCCTTCTGACAGCGTTCCCAGCATGCATTGGTCACAAGGCTCTTACAGCTCCTCTTCTAGTTATTTTGCCAACTGTCTTTCCAGCCAGAATACATATCCCCAGGCACGAGCTATGTCCCTTCACCCACCATTTCTACCATGCTCTCTTTGCCCAGCCACGTACTAACAGCAGGCTACCGAGACAGAAATGGTCAGCGAACTGGCAGACTGGCCCCTGGCCAGCTCCGGTGCACTGCCTGTCTGGTACCGGCCGTGGACACCCCTGCTCATCCTTCTCACCTTGGGTACGCCTGCCCCCCACTACGATGGCAGCGTATGTGGTCTCTTGGCTCACAAAGCCCAGTATGTTTACTATCTGGCTCGTTACAGAAAAAGGTACTGGCCCCTGGTCTAGCGGATCTTACAGTCTCTGCAGAAGGAAGGCAGACATAAACAAATAAAGGTAAATTCATCTTTCCTCCGGAGCGTTCACAGCGATGTGTGGTCTGGCCGTGCCGGTGGGAGACCCAGCTGATCCTCATTTCACAGCCTGGAGAAATGCACCCCTGTAGCCAGCCCTCAGGGGACTCCTCACGCCAAGGTCCACGCACCGCTAACAGCAGCGCCCACCGCCCTGCCTGGTGCATGGTCAGCCCTGAGGAAGGGGTGAATGGCTGGGGAGTGTTCATTGATTGGAACTCCATTCTGTTTTCTTATTTAAAGCCCCTGGCACTGTCGGTGCCATGAAGTCAGGTTTCAGCCTGCAGTCCTGTAAGAGGCCTTGGCGAGACTTGAATGTGCACGTGCACGTCCGGATCACTCCCCTCGCTGTCCCGCAGCGCCATGTCTGACTCATTCTTGGGATGGGTGGGTGGCTGCCTTTTGTCCTTTGTATTTATTTATTTATTTATTTAGATTCATTTACTTGAAAGGCAGAGAGAGAGAGAGAGAGAGAGAGAGAGAGCGAGAGAGCCATTTTTCCCCAAATGGCTACAATTGCCCTGTCTGGGGAAAGCCCAAGCCAGGAGCCAGAAACTCCACGGGGATCCCTCAGCTGGGTGGCGGGGGGCCCAAGGCATTAGTAGGAATGCTGAGTTGGAAGCAGAGCAGCCGGGACTTGAACCTGCACTCTGACTTGGGATGCCAGCCCTGCATCTGCTACGCCACAGTGCTGGCCGCTGCCTCCTGCAAGGAGCAGGAGGGTCCAGTGCCGGGAGCTGTCCTGGGTGGCACCACTCACAGTCACACAGTCACAACAAGCTGGCTGGTTCCTCCACGTCCCCACACTCAGAGAGCCTTCTGTCTTCTTGTGGTGCCATGTGATGGGCCGACAGAAAATAAATAGAAGTGAATTCAACCCATTAGTGTTTGGAAGGCAAATGTTTCCCAGTGAAAATAAAGTCTGAGACTACATGTTGAGACAGATGTTCACACTTGCTACTCTTGTTAGAGCACTTAAGAAAATAAATTCAAGATAAGAGAGGCATGGGTGCTCCCGGGGTCTGTGTGTGTTTCCCGCTCTTGCAAACCCTTTGCATAGCCTTCAGGACCCAAAGGGAATAAAATACTGAAATAATAATCCTGGCCATTCCAGCTGAAGTTTCTTTGGAGACAAATAATTGGGGCCAATGGGATTCTTAGCAATGTGGATTAACTGTGTAGCTGACGACTTTCATTGCCCCCTTTATTTCACACACACACAAGGATCCAGCCGGAGTGTCCTCTCCGTGAGCTGGTGAGAGTGGGAGCCTCGACTCTGCCTCGCGTGGGCAGTCGCGCACGGCCGGTTTGCGCTTGCTGCTCCGGCGGGGACTCGGGCCGCCCCGCAGGCTTGCACAGTCATCTGGACTTTTGACCTGTGATTGACATCAGCTCTCCTAGTCACGCCTCTTCATCTGTGCTCTGAAGTTATCAGTTGCAGACGTGTTTATGGGAGTGATTGTGAAGACTTTTTTTTTTTTTAATTTTTTTGACAGGCAGAGTGGACAGTGAGAGAGAGACAGAGAGAAAGGTCTTCCTTTGCCGTTGGTTCACCCTCCAATGGCTGCCACGGCCGGCGCGCTGATCTGAAGCCAGGAGCCAGGTGCTTCTCCTGGTCTCCCATGGGGTGCAGGGCCCAAGCACCTGGGCCATCCTCCACTGCACTCCCTGGCCACAGCAGAGAGCTGGCCTGGAAGAGGGGCAACCGGGACAGAATCCGGCGCCCCAACCGGGACTAGAACCCGGTGTGCTGGCGCCGCAAGGCGGAGGATTAGCCTAGTGAGCCACGGCGCCGGCCTTGAAGACATATTTTTAAATGGAATGATGCTGCATAAGAAAGTCAGCTTTGGGGGATTTTTTCTTTCTTTTTTAAAGGGAATTCATCTCCCACATTCTTATCAACACTGTTACCTTTTTTTAAAGAAATTTATTTACTTGAAAGACAGAGTCACATACAGACAGGGAGACAGAGAGGGGAGACCTTCCAGCCCCTGGTTCATTCTCTGGATACCAGCACCAGTCAGGTCTGGGCTGGGCTGAAGCCAGGAGCCAGGAATTCCAACTGGGTTTTCCTCGTGGTTGGGCCATCATCGATCCAGGTGCGCTAGCAAGGAGTTGGATTGGAAGCAGAGATGGGACTTGATCCCAGGTGTGCCAAGTGGAGCCTTAACCCCCTGTGCTGCAAGATCCATGCCAAGGGTGTTTAAGTAAATGTGGACTGATTTTTGACAACACCTGGAGAAAAAAAAATGAAGATGAAATACCACTATGCTTACTATCTTTGAATATTTTTAAAAATCCTGTGCTTTATAATCTGTTGGATTCATGTATTTTGTGTTTGCTAAATTAATTTTTTTCCGTTTTACGCTAAGCTTTCCCATGTGGGAAGTTACTCGCTGTTAAAACCCTTCTAGGCCTCATCATCCTGTTTTTGTGTTTGAGTGCTCAACGTGACTTTTTTTTCCTTTCTGTATTTTTGTAATGACTTAATGTTCCTATTTTTGTGCTTCTTCATTTATAGAAGCACACCAGGGAGGGAAACCTGAATTAAAAATTGTCTTCTCATACTTTTTTTTTTTTAGAAAGGAGACTTAGAATTGGTTACTAATTGCACCAGCATGGGGCGTATTAGCAGGGAAGCCCTGTGTAGGTAAATCATTCCAGCGGGCCACATGCATCTCACGTGCAAGTCTGAAGCTGCCGGAGAAAAACACGGATTTTTCTGTCACTATGCCGAGAAGGGATCAGGTGTGGTCGAACATCTCAGACACAAAATAAATACAAAAACCAGCCCCTCATTCAGCTGCTTTTCATGAATAAACCTCCATCCATCATAAATTGCTGGAAAGCTGGCCAGATGTTTGCAGCCCGACTGTCGTCTAGGTCACCCCTGCGGGCCTTGCAATTTAGCTAATTTCACTACTTCAGTAGCTTGCTGTAATTAAAGACTCAGTAGGGTGTGTTTTTAACGCTATTAAGTCATTACGGGGTTTTTAGGGGTCCAGGGATATTCCTCGGTGCTGTACCAAAGGCAACATTCGCCGAGCACAAAGAGACCAGTACAGCTTTTTCAGAACTGGAGGTCCAGGTCCGGGTTATGGAAGGCAGCTCCCTGACATCAGTTATGAGATGGGGGGGGCGGGGAGCTGCCGGGTACACGGTGCCTTCTCTGCCCCTTCCTGGTGGGGAGACTCAACAAGACTGCGCTTGCTAATCAAAGCAGTGCATTCTTTATGCTACAAGTGCCTTTTAAAAGACATGCTAGGTTGGTTTTCTTTTTTTTCTTTTTTTTTTTTTTTTTTGCCTGAGTGCTGAAACCTGTTTCTGAGCCCAATTTACCCAAGTCCTGTGAACAATAAAGGCTCAATAAAGCATTTTCCCCACCTCGCTGGTTTGAACTAGCACACGGACAGGGCTCCACCAATCTTTCAACAGCTCAGTCCTGGGAGTAAAAGGCGCGGCAAATGGAGAAAGACAGGGGCTGAAAGAGAATCTCTGAGCTGAAAACAGAGGAATTAAACCAGCACCCCAGTGCATCTAAGGGACTGAGCAGGGGAGGAAGGCCAACCACTCTGGGCTCTCCCCCGCCCCTGCAGGGGGCCCGGCTCTCCTCGAGCCTCTCCACAAGGCTTTCCCCCAGCACCAGGGAAGAGTGTGCCTGAGGATCTTCCCCCACCCCTGCACCATTGATACTACTTAAGTGCTACCGTTGTGAGCCTTTGGAATTGAAGACAAAACTGGTAAACCAAGACAATGGTTTTAAACCCCCAACTCCCTGTTCCTGCAATCAGGAGAGAATTGGGAGCCAAAAGAAGGTGCCAAGGGACACTCCTGGAGCTACTGCAGGAGCCCCAGCACAAGACTTTAATGGGAGACGACCAGTGAGGTGGTGGTCAGGGCTCAGGACCCTTCTGTGTGGCCTGATGCTTGGGACCCAAACCACTTATTTGCCCAGATCTGGAATGCTTCAGGCACCTTGAGGGAGCCCAGAGGAAAAAAAGCAGAATTGTAAGAGAGTTGTAAAACCCTACTTAGGCTTCAAGGCCAAGGGTACGGTCTGACTTGGTCCCAGACTGACTAATGGTCCCTGACAGCAAGGAAGTATTTGCAAAGCTCAGGCAGCCAGGTGAGGACAATATTGTCTTGTGTCGGCCTGGGAGGGATGCATACCGTGAATTACATCATCAGGCCAGGCAGTGTTCACTGTAGCAATCCAGGCATGCGGCTGGAGGCAAATCCAACTGGACCCTGGACTGGCTTTGGCAAAATCAGGAAATGTTGTCCCATGGGTGCTCGGCCTAGGGCTAAATCCACCTCATGGGCTTGTCATGGGGAGGAGTGGCCTGACGTAATAGAAACCTTGATTTTTGACTTGATCCAATTAGCCAGCCTGGTTTGCTGAGGTCCTTTGGGGACGTGGAGATTCTAGTGACCAGAGGCAATGGAAAGTTCCTGTTTTGAGCTGGAAGTATACCAGATGTTGACTGTAGGACTGGCTGTCACTGTTGATCCCGCTTCACATGAGGATGGCTCCTTGCAGACGTGTGGATTAATCAAAGCCAACTGGCCGTCTCGTCTTCACTAGACAAATAGACCTGGTCCTCTGGTCTAGTCCTTAACCCCATCGAAAATAGCCTTTAAACAAGCTTGACGGAACGCGAGGGTTATGCAACCTTTACTGGGTGCCTACCACGTGTCAGGCGCCAGGCCTGGCGTGGCAGATCACGTGAGGCAGTTTCCTCTCCAACACAGGCTTTGGGACAGCCCGCACGATGTGGCCTTGGCTTGCCTCTCCACCGAGATCTTGTGCCACTCTGTGCCCGCTGTGCTGTAGTCACCCTGGGCCCAGGGCCTTGGTGCATGCTGCCCTTGCTTGGAGCATTCTTGTTCCGGCTCTCCCTGCAGCTGCACTCACCCCAGTCCCTCGAGCAGTCGATTCCCTGCCCGGAGATCTGAGAGACGCAGCAGTAGCTACCAGACCTTAGCCCGTTTCTTCCCTCCAGCCCTCCTCATACTTAGCAACTGTTGCGTGTTGGTCCAGCAGAACACGGTGGCGATGAGCCTGAGTTCTAGGGTCAGACCACAGCGACACAAATCTTGGCTCTGCCACTCCCTGGCTCTGTCTTAGCCTCCATGCCTCAGTTTCTCACTCAGCAAAACGATATTGAAAACAATCGCTTCCTTTTCATGTCGGTTTAATTAAGTCTATTCATTTTTCTCTTAAAACATGAACACATCAAAGAATAGAGACAATGTGTTATTTCACAGGCACTACCCCTAACCCTGGCAGTCTTAAACTATTAAATTTTTATCTTTAAGTGGAGCAATGTACAACTGTAAAATATGAGGGGATTTTTCTTGCCTATAAAATACATAACAATAGCCCAAATATTGGGAAAAGGCAGTTGCTTTCCAAGCTAGCCAAATGTAGCAAGGCTATGAGTGCAAAACATCTGAATTTAGAAGATTCAACTTAATCCCTGAAAAATCAGCCATGTCTAGGGTTTACTAATTTCCTAGTTCTGGGTAATGAGAGGAGACCCGGTGGCTAATGCTTCTGATAACCCTAAGGCACCAAATCTCACCTCAGTTTCCTTATCAAAAGCTGGGGAGGAGAATGGAAACAGAAGCCAGTGATTTTTTTTTTCTTTTAATTAGAAAGTGGTATACAAGAAAGGGAAAAAGTTGTTGAAAATAGATAATTGTTTTGTAAGAAAAGGCATTTAACAATCTCCCTCCAGCGTGGCATCTAGTGGCAAGTAGACGAGTGGTTATACCAGAAACCGGGGTGGGCGAGATGGGCAGAGTTTGGGCACCCGGTCCAGCTGGAGTCAGGAGGCAGGAGTGCCTGTGCTACCGCGCCGTGGGGTGGCTGTGGCAACACTACTGCACTGCATATTTCAACAGAGTGAGAGGAGAGGATTTTGCACATCTGGCCACAGAGAAGGGGTACATGCATGAGGTGATGCATCTACTCTCTACTAGACAACGTACACCTGTGTCCAAACATCAAACCGTACTAAAAATGTACAATTATTATGTGCCATTTAAAAACAATTAACAAAGAAGGCATGTGTTTAGAGTATCACAAAGGCAAATTGTGTGGTGAAAAGTGGTCATTTGGTTAAGAACTGCGTATGGGCCAGTGTTGAGGCACAGTGGGTTAACTGACCAGTTGCAATGCCTGCATCTCATGTTGGAGTCTCAGCTGCTCCACTTTTTTTTTTTTTTTGACAGGCAGAGTGGACAGTGAGAGAGACAGAGACAGAGAGAAAGGTCTTCCTTTGCTGTTGGTTCACCCTCCAATGGCCGCTGCGGCTGGCGCACTGCGCTGATCTGAAGGCAGGAGCCAGGTGCTTCTCCTGGTCTCCCATGGGGTGCAGGGCCCAAGCACTTGGGCCATCCTCCACTGCACTCCCGGGCCACAGCAGAGAGCTGGCCTGGAAGAGGGGCAACCGGGACAGAATCCGGCGCCCCGACTGGGACTAGAACCCGGTGTGCCGGCACTGCAAGGCGGAGGATTAGCCTAGTGAGCTGCGGCGCCGGCCAACTGCTCCACTTCTGGTCCAGCTCTTTGCTCATGTGTCTGGGAAGGCAGTAGGAAATGGCCCATGTACTTGAGCCCCCGCCACCCATGTGGGAGGCCAGAACAGAGTTTCTAGCTCCTGGTTTTGGCCTGACCCACTCTTGGCAGTTGTAGGCATTTGGAGAGTATACTAGCATATAGAAAATCTCTCTCTGTCTCCCCCTGCCTTTTTGCCACTTTGCCCTTTGAATAAATAAATGGATGAATGAATGACTAAATAAATATTAAAAAGAACTAAGTATTAATTGATGTAGTTAGTATGTGATTGGATGGCAGCTGAATATGAAAATATGACCTATTTCTTTTACCTTTAGTTGCATACTTTCAATAATCCATGTTGTGATTCCTGAATTTTGCATTTGTGCTGCATTGTCAGATAATGGGGACACTCTAGCATTCTCTGTCTGTGTCGTTAACTATCCGGTAGCCAGTGTCATTGGCGATCTCTGTTCTGCTGAATTAAGGAGTTTGATTAATTGAGATACCAGCTGTACTCTGCGCAGATGCTAAATATTCAGGGTCTGTACCCAATAAAACTCACAGAACACTACATCTCTGCTGGGCAGAATTCTGTTCTTAACTCAAATTATTTTAGGTGCTTGCAATTTCTTACAGTCAACATGCTGGACACGAGGAATCACGGGTGATGTGCAGTTGTAAGTAGCAATTTCCAGTTGCATCAGGCAAGGCTGTGGCTGCTGAGATTGGATCTAGATTACAGGGTGATGGAGACGTTAGTGCTGAGCAGAGTGACTGCCCATTTTATTCGCATTTTATACAGAAGGGGTTGCAGATGGTGCAGCAACTTGTACAAAGCCATTGTGTGTAAGGGAAAGTGCTGGGTTTGCCCCAGGCAGTCTGGCTCCCTAACTTGGGTCTTTAAACCACCGCACTGGCTGACCTTCCCTTCAGGTGGCCCTGCTGGTTTGGTCAGCACAGTGTGCTGAGGATGGCTGGTGGGTCTCTCTCCACATGTGTACACATGTGTACGCATATGTTTGTGTCGCTCAGACCTTTACCTGTGCAACTAGATTGTCTTCCTCGCCTTCTGGCTAGAAACCCAAGATTGGTTATTAAAGACTTTGGGTTAAATGTTTCTCTCCTCTGGGTGACTTTTTTTCAAATGCACATATCCTTGGATGGGGCCAGTGTGTGGCTTAGCAGTTAAGATTTCCCACATGGGAATACTCCTGTGCCCCCTACCTGGCTCTGGGTCCTGATCCCAGCTTCCTGCAAATGCAGGTCGTGGACAGCCATGGTGATGGCTCAGGTAACTGGGTCACTGCCACCCACGTGAGAGACCTGGACTGGGTTCCCAGCTATCAGCCTGGGCTTGCCCTGGCCTCAGCTGCTGCAGATATTTGGAGATAATCCTGGGAAGAGTAACAACTTGGGAGTTAAAACTTCAAATGCCCCAAGATAATTCATTTTTGAGTCTGACTTCTTCAGTCTATAAAACACTCTTTCAGTCAGAGGTATCTTAAGACCTCAGAAATGCACTTTAAATTCATTAAGCTGAGTTTGATGACAACATTTTAGACCTCCAGTTAAAAAAATAAAACAAATATAAATTACTTAACATTTATTATGGGCTATGAAAGTGTGATCTATAATAAAAGGAATCCAAACAATTGCTTTCAACTCAAAGACAGGTTTGCAAGAATATGAGAAATTATGATGCCTGCCGATTTTCATTGCTAGGTTCTAAGCATTGGTTTTTCATAGAATGATGGCTTCTCTTTACAGTTTTTCAAGTGTTGCAAAGTAAACGCTATTGAAGTGGATCACAGATATGGAACAGTAGGCAAATCACAAGTGTGTAGCTTGATCAACTTCTACAAAGTGAAAAGAGCCATGCAAGCAGTACAGCTCTACATAGCACCCAGATAAAAGAAATACACCAGGAATAACCCCACAGAACTCTGCCTCCATTCCCTTTACAGGAATCCCTGCCCCGAGCCAGTTACACTCACGTTATTAACATCAATTAAAGTTGCTTGCTTTTGAAGTTCTTTAATTAGATTAATATAATAAGTGCTCTTTGGTGTATGGCTTCATTCTTTTTAAAAATATGTATTTACTTATTTTATTGGAGAGAGAGCAAGCAAGCTCCACAAATGCCTACAGCAGCCAGGGCTGAGCCAAAGCCAAGGGCTAAGAACTCTATCCAGGTCTCCCACATGGGCACCGGAGTTCCAAGTACTTGGACCATCACCTGCTACCACTCATAGTGCACACTGGCAGGGAGCTGGAATTGGGAGAAGAGCAGGAACTGGCACCCAAGCACTCTGATATGGGACGGAGGTGTCCCAAGTGGTGTTGTGACCACCTGACCAACGCCAGCCCCAGTAGGATTTCTTTCCAGGGGTGAAATTCATTCATGCGGTAGAGCATTGCGTCATCTGTCCACTACAGTACACTATTCCATTTGGGGTTCAGTGTTCCATATGAGTGGTTTCCAACACATTCATGGAAAACACACCTAACCTATTAGTTCCATTTTCCATGGGAGTTTCTATATGTCATTAATATATAGATATCGTTTCTAATATAGTAAAGGTAGCTTGGTGTTTTGTTATGACCACTTATACCCTTCCGGGTTTTGTTTGTCTGTTCCTGTGTTGTTGTTTAGTTTTTGTTTCTTCTGGTTGTTCTGTTACTGTGAAATATGTGATATTCACAATTACAGTCTCTATTAGAGTATACCGTGGTTGTGGATTTCATGTTTCTTTCTTTAGGCCTATCTGTTTTAGCTGTATATATTTTAAAGCTGTTATTAGATACATACAGATTTAGAATTATATCTTACTTTTGAATAAACATTTTATCATTATGAAATATGCCTTTTTACTCCGGGTTCTAGTCCCGGTTGCTCCTCTTCCAGTCCAGCTCTCTGCTGTGGCCCGGGAGGGCAGTGGAGGATGGCCTAAGTGCTTGGGTCTCTGCACCCGCAGGGGAAACCAGGAAGAAGCACCTGGCTCCTGGCTTTGGATTGGCGCAGCGCCGGCGGTAGCGGCCATTTGGGGAGTGAACCAACGGAAGGAAGACCTTTCTCTCTCTCTCTCTTTTTTTTTTTTTTTTTTTTGACAGGCAGAGTGGATAGTGAGAGAGAGAGACAGAGAGAAAGGTCTTCCTTTTGCCGTTGGTTCACCCTCCAATGGCCGCCACGGCTGGCCCGCTGCGGCCGGCGCACCGCGCTGATCTGAAGGATCAGGAGCCAGGCACTTATCCTGGTCTCCCACGGGGTGCAGGGCCCAAACACTTGGGCCATCCTCCCCTGCACTCCCTGGCCACAGCAGAGAGCTGGCCTGGAAGAGGGGCAACCGGGACAGAATCCGGCTCCCCGACAGGGACTAGAACCCGGTATGCCGGCGCCGCAAGGCAGAGGATTAGCCTACTGAGCCGCGGCGCCGGCCAGAAGAACTTTCTCTCTGTTTTTCTCTCTCACTGTCTATAACTCTACATGTTAAATAAAAAAATTTAGTAAAAAAATACCTTTTTAATGATATTTCTTGACTTAAAGTCAACTTTGTCAGGGCCGGTGCAGTAACGCAGCGGGTTAAAGCCCTGGCCTGAAGCGCTGGCATCCCAAATGGGCGCTGGTTCCAGTCTCAGCTACTCTTCTTCCAATCTAGCTCTCTGCTATGGCCTGGGATAGCAGTGGAAGATGGCCCAAGTCCTTGGGCCCCTGCACCCACATGGGAGACCTGGAAGAAGCTCCTGGCTCCTGGCTCCGAATCAGCACAGCTCTGGCCGTTGTGGCCAACTGGGAAGTGAACCATCAGATGGAAGACCTCTCTCTCTGTCTCTACCTCTCTCTGTAACTCTGTCTTTCAAATAAATAAAATAAATATTAAAAAAATCAATTTTCTCTAATGAGAGTACAGCTAGTTTATTTGGCTGATATTGCATAGTACATTCCATATGTTTTCCCCAAAACTTAATATACATTTATATTCAAGATGTGTGTGTTTGTGTCTTCTTTACCTTGTTGCACCCTTTAATGAAAATTTGTAGACCATTTACATTTAATGTGATTATTGGTGTCTTTGGATTTCTATCTATCTAGCCCTTCATTTATCAATTATTTTATATGTTGCCCATCTATTTCAAGTGTTTTTAGAAACTTTCAAAGCTATGTTCTCCTCTGTTGGCTTACTATTCGTACATTCTTTCCTAACATAGATACTACAACATGCATCTTTGATTATTAGAGTCTAACTGAAGTGTGCAGTTTCCCTCCAGACAAAGCTAGGAACCAGGAGCATCGTGAAACTCCGCTTCGCCCCCTCCCTGCTCTGCGGCCCCGCACCTTCAGTCCACCTGCCTGTGGCTGCCCGGGGATGCTCTCGCGGTGGGGATCCGGGTTCCTCACTTCATGACCCTTCCCGTTTCTCTCCCTGTCTCCCTGCATTGCTGGATTTCCATCTGGGATCATTTTTCTTCCACTCCAAAACACAACAAAAACAGTCTCCTTTAGTATTTCCTTGAATGCAGGTCTGCGAGTGATTAATTCTCTTAACTTTCGTTATTCTAGAAATGTCTTTGTTTTGCTTTCAGGTTTGTTTTCATTCTTATACCTTTTTTAATTGAGGCAGGGTTTACATACAATAAAGAGCACAAGCCTAAAGTTTACAGCTTGATTCACTTTTATGTATTTACACACCTGTTAAACCACCACCCAGATTAAGACAGGGAACATTTCCAGTGTCCAAGAAGCCTTTTTTTTTTTTGTCCATCTGATAATGTGCCCGCCTCCCCGGCCCCCACCAGGTCACCAGGCACTCTGACTTCAGATTCGTGGGTTAGATCAGTTTTTCTTATTTAAGCAATAGAAATATAAATGCAATTATACATCGAATACTCTTGTTCCTCCTTTATGCTGGTTAATAGTGTTGGTGAGACTCGTCTATGTGTGTACAGAAATCGTTTTCAGTTTTTGTTGCTTTAGGGTATTTCACAGAATACTGTTCGGCTGATGGTCGTTTGGGTGTTTTGCAGGTTTTGCTTTTGTAAATAACACTTCTGTAACTATTCTGGCTTATGCTTTTGGAGGACGTGGTGCAACTCTTCTGGGTATAAGCCTGGGAATAAAACTGCTGGGCCATGTGGTATCTGTGCCTTTAGCCACAGCAGGTGCTGTGGAGGCGTCTCCTTGAAGGCACTGCATTTCACTGTCGCCAGCAGTGCCCCACGCCCTCCTCAGCACTGGCTGTTGTTAGTGCTGAATATTTCAGCCTCTCCGGCGAGTGTGTCTGTGTCTCTCTGTACTGCTACTTTGCATTTCGCTAATGATCAATCATGTCAAGCAACTTTGCATGTACTCATGTCTGCCTTTTGTGAGTGCTTTTTTGTCGTGTCTTTTGCCCTTTTAAAAAATTGATTTGTAAGTCTATTTCTTTCTTTTTTTTAAAGATTTGTTTTATTTACTTGAAAGACAGAGTTACATAGAGAGGTAGATCCAGAGACAGAGAGAGAGGTCTTCTATCCACTGGTTCACTTCCTAAATGGCTGCAACGGCCAGAGCTGAGCCAATACGAAGCCAGGAGCCAGGAGCTTCTTCCAGGTCTCCCACGAGGTGCAGGGGCCCACGCACTTGGGCCATCTTCCACTGCTTTCCCAGGCCACAGCAGAGAGCTGGAGAGCTGGGTTGGAAATGGGACTTGAACTGGCTCCCATATGGGATGCTGGCACTGCAGGCTGGGGCTTTAACCCACTGCACCACAGCACCAGCCCTGTAAGTCTGTTTCTTGTTGGATTGTGGTTTTCTTATAATCTGAATACAATTCCTTTGTCACATGTATATATTACAAATATTTTCCTCCAGTAAGTTGCCTTTTTACTCTCTTCATGTTTTGTTTGCATGAAGGGAAACTATTAATTTTAATGAAGTCTAATTTATTTATCTTTCCTGTAGTGGTAGAATTTTTATATCCCGTTTAAGAGAAATGTTTGCTTACTCCAAATCATAATGGATATTTTACGATGTTTTCTTTCAGAAGTTTTACTGTTTTATCTTTTTATTTATTTATTTATTTTACTTGAAAGGCAGAGTGACAGAGAGACAGAGAGACAGAGAGAGATCTTCCATCTGCTGATTCGCTCCCCAAATGGCCACAACAGCTGGGGCTGGGCCAGACTGAAGCCAGGAACCAGGAGCCTCATCTGGGTGTCCCACACAGGTGGCAGGGCCCAAGCACTTGGGCCATCTTCTGTCACCTTTCCAGGTGCATTGGCAGGGAGCTGGATCGGAAGTGGAGCAGCCAGGACTCTAGCCATATGGTGATGCCAGCATTGTGGGAGGTGGCTCAGCAGGCTGTGTCACAATGATGGGCCCCTCTGGATTTGTATTTAGGGTGCAAAGTCCCCTTTTGTCCCCCATGAATGCCACGAGGAGGTGCTGCTCATGGACCACAGCATTGGTTTTCTTCTGCACTGCAGGAGCACCTGTCACAGACCACGAGCTGCTGGAGTGTGTGTCTGCTGTGGTCTGTCTGTCTATCCCTGTACCCATACTTCCCATGCTAAGTGCGGTAACTTTAGGATAAGCCTTGCTGTCCTGCAGTGTAAATCTTTCAAATCTATTATTCAAGTTTGCTTCTAGGCCCTCAACTTATATTGACTTGCATTCCAATATAAAATTAGAATCAGTTTGTTAACTTCAACAAAAATACTTACCGGGATTCATTTGGAACTGACATTTTTAACTATGAAGTTTCCCAATTTATGCACATGGTAGACTCTCTATTTACTGAGGTTTAATTTCAATTAGCAATTTTTAAAATTCTTTTCTTATTAATTTGATTTATTTGAAAGGCAGAAGGCGGAAAGACCCAGATAGACAGAAGTCTCCCATCCACTGATTCATTCCCCAAATATGAGCAAAGCAGAGGCGGGGTCAGGCCAAAGCCAGGAGTCAGGAACTCAATCAAGTCTCACACAGGAGTGGCAGAGACCCAACTACTCCAGCCCTTCCCCACTGCCTCCCAGAACGCACATCCCAGCAGAAAACTGGAATCAAGAACTCAGCTGGGACTCAAACCCACATGCTCTGATACGGGATGTGGGTGTCCTGAACACTGTCTAAATGCCCACCTATGTTGCTAAATGCCCACCTGTGTTAACAAAGTTTTGTAGCTTTCACTGCAGAATTTTTACAAATCTCCTATCTGGCTTATTCTTAAATTTTTACAGCTGGTTTACTCCTTAAATGCCCACAAAAGTCAGTGTGGGACAGGCTGAAGCCCAGAGCCTGGAACTCAGTCTGAGTCTCCCACGTGGACGGCAGGGACCCAAATACTCGAGCCACCACCTGTTGCCTTCCAGGTGCAAACTAGCAGAGGTGGCGTCAGGACTGGAGCCCGGCAGCCTCCTGGGACGTGGCTGCCCAAGCATTGTCCCAGCTGCGGGATCGCATGCCAGCCTCCAGTCCTCACCTTTGGAGAGTATTTTTGCACAGGAAATGCCAGTATGGCGGTTTCCTCCAGCACACTGAAGATTGCGCGCCCTTTTTTCCCCGACTGCCTGTGTTTGTCCTAGGAAGTCAACTGTCTTACCGGTGTATTTTTTCCCCCTTTTCAAAGATATCGTCTTTTCTTTCCCTTTGTGTGCGCTGAGGTTTTCTGTTTGTCTTGGGTTTCTGTTACTTGGCTGCAGTTCGCCCAGGCATGACTTTCCGCTGCATCTACCCTTCCTGGGTGCCTATCTTTTGAGTCTGTGGCTTCATGTTATTTTCCAGGTTTGGAAAATCTTTAGCCGTATCTCTTCAAACACTGCTTCTGACTCATTCTCCTCCCACCCCCTTTCTGGGACGCCCACTGCGTTCGTTTGGTACCTTTCCATCCCATCCCGTGTGCCTGTCCTGTTGGCTTCTCTACTGCCCACCCTGTTTTCTCTCTGGTCTTCATTCTTGGCTGTTTTCCGTTGTTTCTCTGCATACTCTCACTCTTCAGCTGTGTCTACTCTTCCATCAAAGCCCTCGACTGAGTTCTTAGTTTCAGTTAGTTTATATTCTAGAACTTCCACTTTTAAATATATATTCCGGTTCTCTTTCCTTGAACATAATCCATTACAATTATTTGGAAGTCTGTGTCTGATCGTTCTCATATCTGGGTCAGCACGGATCTGCTTTGATTGTGACTGTTTTGTCTCGGTTGACTCTTGGGAGGAGGAGGCCCGTGGAATTGTGCGCAGGCACGTCTGGATGAAGTCTGCAGAAGCTGCGTGTGACGCTGCCTCCTCCAGGAGGAAGGTGCCCCGCCCCGGGCAGGCAGCACAGGAGTGGATTGCTGCGTGCAATCAGGGACCGGGCTCCCGCTGGTTCTTCCCGTTCCTGGGACGCCTCCCCCTGGGGTTCTCAGGTGAACGCGTGAGGTGCTGCTGGGAGCCTCCCCAGCTCGGTGGGCTTGGCATCATCTTCCCACCACCCCGTGAGAGTCAACGGCTCTGGTCTGTTCTTAAGCCCCATTCTATGAGCTTCTCACCTAGGCAACTTAACCAGCAGCTGCCTCTGGGGGAGACAGTTGAAGGGGGCAGGGAGGGGGGTTGCTCGCTCCTCTGCCCCTAGCTCCGCTCCTAGGTCTTGCACCCAAACCCGGGCTGCCTTGGGAGACCCGCGCTCCGCGTTCCGTCTCCGCAGCCCTGAGATCGCCTAACGTCTGCTGGCTGCTCTGCCGCTTAGAGCTTCTTCCCGCTTTGCTTCTAGGCTTCTTGCCTCCCGTCCCAAACTGGCCAGTGCTCCAGCGGGAAAGGAGACGTGCGCAAATTTGGGCTTGCCTCGGAGAACTTCCTGCTCAGGTCCTGGCTATCTTAGCAGTTTTCCAATGCCTGTCTTCCTTCCTTCCTTCCTTCCTTCCTTCCTTTCTTTCTTTCTTTCTTTCTTTCTTTCTTTCTTTCTTTCTTTCTTTCTTTCTTTCTTTCTTTCTTTCTTTCTTTCTTTCTTTCTTTCTTTCTTTCTTTCTTTCTTTCTTTCTTTCTTTCTTTCTTTCTTTCTTTCTTTCTGATTGTTTTATTTATTTGAAAGAGAGAGAGAGGTCTTCAATCTGCTGGTTCACTCCCCAGCTGGCTGCAACGGCTGGAGCTGGGCCGATCTGAAGCCAGGAGCCAGGAGCTTCTTCCAGGTCTCCCACATGGGTGCAGGGGCCCAAGCACTTAGGCCATTTTCTGCTGTTTTCTCGGGCCATTAGCAGGGAGGTGGATAGGCAGTGGAGCAGCTGGACTTGAACCAGCACCTTTATGGGACGCGGGCTCCTCAGGCAGAAGCTTAACCTACTAAGCTACAGCTCCGGCCCCTCTGATGCCTTTAGAGAAATCATTTTATGTTTTATTTCACTTTTCTTGGGGAACACTCCTACGAGCTCTCCTACAAGTTACTCCGCATTTTACCATTTTAACTTTTAATAAACACATGCTACAGACTCTAACTGACCCAAAGAGAGAAGCAAAACAACGTGTAATAAATAGAATGAGCTATGACTACTGTACGTGTGTCGTCTCCTTAGATTTTTAGGCATAACAGCGTCTGGAACGCGCCCATGTAAACCGCCTGTAGTGAGGGCTTGCACCTTATTGTTGCTTGTGTTAAGGTTGAAAAGCCAGGTGGACGTGCTACTTAGCTCTACAGACGACAGACGTTCGGGGTCTGGGAATGCAGGAGGGGCTGGCACCGTGGCTGGAGACTGCATCTCTGTTATGGCCCTACCAGAGGCCAGGCTGTCGTGGTGTGGGCACTGACGTGAATTGCAGATGAACGCCACTGCTTGGGGTCAACATCCTCCTCCTTTCTGTGAGGGGAATAGCTCAGGGGCCCTGCCGGTCACAGCTGTCCACTTTTGCTGTCCTCAGAAGGCAAAGCTCCCTTTCAGATAGCCAACATTGTAAATAACAGTCATAGGGGTGCAGTAGGTTAACCTTCGCCTGTGGTGCCGGCATCCCATCTGGGCGCTGATTCAAGTCTCGGCTACTCCTCTTCTGATCAAGCCCTCTGCTTATGGCCTGGGAAAGCGGTAGAAGATGGCCCAACTGCTTGGACCCCTGCACCTGCATGGGAGACCTGGAAGACGCTCCTGGCTCCTGACCGGATTGGCATAGATCCAGCCATTGTGGCCAACTGGGGAGTGAACTAACAGATGATAGACCTCTCTCTCTGTCTCTCCCTCTCTCTGTCTGTAACTCTGCCTCTCAAATAAATTAATAAAATCTTAAAAAAAAAAAGGTCAAATCAGAGCAGAAAGGGTGGGGGTGTGTCTGTCTGGTTCATTTCACCTGTAGAAAACGCCTCTGTTGGATCTATCAGAGCAAGGAAGAGGCCGATTCCTCACTTTTGGTCCTTTCAATAAATACTACATATTAACCATGGGTGCGCGGAGGGATAATGCAAGGAATCTAAAACATTGTCCAGAGCAGGCTGAGGAACTTCGCACTCCAGGGTGCAGCTAAGACGGGCTCACAGGTCAAACTGCCTGCTCTTCAAGTGTAAGGAATTCTCCTAGAAGGGGAGTACTATGGAAGGTTTGCCCAGCGGGAGAGCTGTGAGGACTGTGATATGCGGAGGGATCCGGGAGGGCTTCCTGGGGGAAGCAGCCCTCCCGGCGATGCCAGTGCCCAGCCGCTCCAGCCACTCCTTCTGCTGGTGGAGTGCGCCTTCCTCTGCTTCACCGTTTCCACCGCTCCTTGCTCCCCATGTCGATTCTGCGGTCTGAACAATGTCTGCCGCTTTAGCATCCCGTGGTTTAGGCCTGCGCAAGTCCCTGTCAGTGCGGTGGATGTTCTGCCGTGTCCTTCCAGGCCTCCTTTCCCATGGGGCACATGTCTTTGCCCTCCGCAAGGAGCTTCACCTGCAAACATGGCCCTACCCTGCACCTCCGCGTCTCCTTGGGGGTCAGCAGTGCCAGGGGCTGAAGGCAAAGGCAAAGGCAAGCAGAGGGAGAATGAGGCCCGGGCACCACTGCTTGGAGCTTTGAAGGGATTTCAATGAATTAGTGGCATTGAGAGAAAATTCTTTTTAATCATTTCCTCCCTTTTTCTTGTTGGCTCTGTGAATTTTTCCAGAAGGCAATGGCCAGAACTTTATGGAAACCAAATGATACTTTACATGAGAGAAATAAAAGACAATTGATTCAGAATATTTATTCATCTCCTCTCTGTAGCTGGGTCGAGAGGGTCCCCCACCCTTTTGTCCTTGGAATCCCGGGGTGGGGGTTGTTATTTAAGGCTGATGTTAATTTGTCAAGTCGCTTAGCCTCAGGAATAGTTCTGTGGATAGGCGAGGGCTCAGCAAGGGAGCACCCTGGACAGAGAGGGAGAGCAGCGTGCGGGGGAGGGGGAGCAGGACGATGAGCCCATGTGGAAAGCAGAGACCAGGAAGGACTCTGCTCCTCTCATCCGCCAAGGCCACAGAGCAGGAATTCGCGTGAGTCAGTTGAGTTGGCTGTTGGAATCCTTGTGTATGACGGTCAGAGACTACTCATGTACCACACCTGGCAGCCAGTGGATGTCTGAAGTCCTGTTCCTTACGTGGAAGAGCTGTTGGGGTAAGGGCTGCCCCCTTCAGGGGATTCGCAAGCCTATTGTCGCCACCCGCTGGGTTTCAGCAGCCTCCCATGGGGGCTTCGGGGACATGATGGAGAATTGGGAGCTCCACCAAGGAGATAACCGAGGGATTCCTGCTCGCGGGTGGAACTCTGCTTGGGGGAGGATTGCCACGGTGCACTTGGTTCAAAGTTGAGCCTTGTCCTCGCTGTGTCCAGCACTTGAACTAGCGCAGAGGAAGGTGTTTGTGGCATCTATGGCGTTAGGGGTCACACACTGATTCTGAGAAGGGCCACATAGGAAGTGTGTCAGGCTTTGCAGGCTGTATGATCTCTGTCGCAACCACTCATCTCCATTTCTGCAGTCAGGAACAGAGGTGACGTGAAAACCAATGAGTAAGCCGTGTTCCAGTAAGTACTCAACAGGAAAAGTGGACATCACATTCACCTGTCATGAGACATTCTCTTCTCTAGATCCTCCCCCTGCAAGCATTTAAAACCATAAAAGCCTGTCTTAGCTTGTAGGCTGGACAAAAGAAGGTAATGGCTGGACTTGGCCTACAAGGTCCAGTTTGTTGCCTCCTAGCATGGAGAGTAGGAGGTGTGCAGGGAATTTTGCTACAGTTAACAGACTCAATATACGCAAGAACCTTCAACAACTTAAATCATGGACCGAATCTAACAAAACAAAGCATGATAAGACTCATTCATTTAGCAAGTACCCATTGGGCATTTACTCTGTGCCAAGCACTAGCCTTTTCATTGGCAGCCCAGTAGGAAGCCATGTAGCCAAGGCTTTGTCCTTGGGAGCTCGTGTTGTCCTGTACTCGGAAGACCTTTAGTCCTCACAGCTCAGCCTGGGCCTGTAAGTCTAACACTGCTCATGAAGACAGAGCGCAAGCTCTACTCTTAGGTTCAGAGGACCAAACCTACAGATAGAGGGTGAGACCCAGAGCCTGTCTGGGGTGTCAGCCGACTCAGTATGAGTCAGTGGTGTGTTGCAGCTGCATCGAAGGTACCCTGATCTGGAGCTGTGGTAAGAGAAATGAAGTGTTTGAGGCCACAAATGTGATCTTCTGCTTCTTCTCTGGGCTGGTCAGGCCCTACCCTGAGGTTGAGGTAGCACTGATGTGAGCCAATAGGTGTCTGTTGAGGGTTTATTCTTATGTTATAGAGTGAGCACTCTGTAGTGGCTCAGGCTGTCCTGTTGTCAAAGGCCCTCCCTTCATGTATGAAGTGATGGGCGGAGAACCAATTGAATTCACAGGGCTCAGAAAAGCACGTGCATTGCAAACTGGCAATGGTTCCTAAGAGCATCTGCGAAAGAGGGTGGCAGTAGGACATAGCTGTGTCCTGCCACCTTGGGTGCCCCAGGACGGCTACTGGCAACAGAATGCTGAGCAGGATTGGTCATGGTTCTACCACTTTTGAGCAATTCCTATTAGTGATGAGAACATTTTAGAAGTAGAGGAGGCTCTACGTTATCTGCTAATGGGATTATTTACTGTTGAGTACTTTCTCATTTTTATAATGCAGTGGACTGAGACATCCATAATTAGGACCCTGAGATATTACAAGCACCATTCGAGGGTAAATAGTGTTTGATATAATCTTGTTATGAAATACATGACACTATGTTTCAGTTGTTTAAAAATGGAACCTTTGATATGATAAATATAACTCTTTATTAACCAGAATGTTTAATTACCAAGCCACCCATCCAGGCTGCAGCTACCTCTGGTCCCAGGTCACTGTTTTCCTTCTGCATGGCTGTAGGAAGTTTTGCTTAAAGAGGTAAATACATCATCTCTTGCCTGCACAGACCTGAGATGCAACATTTCCAACCGTGGATCTTCTGTAGGGACTGGTGAATGCGGGCACTCGGAATCTTGGCCATTTGGGAACTAACATATTCTACCAGTTCTAAGGTATAGGGCCCCCACCCCACCCCTGCCTCACTACTTCTAGAATCACAAAGCTTACAGGTGTTTAACCTCCCTTACAGGTACTCTACCCCCACTTCCCTCCCCTCCCCTCTTTCTCTTCCTCCCTCACCTCCTCCTTCACTCCCTCTCTCCTTCCCTCCTTTCCTTGTCTTTTCCTCTCCTTTCTTATCTTTCACATAAAACTGTATCTTTCAACTAATACCATTTTACACTTGATTTTTTAAAAGAATTTGAAAATGAACCCTCATCTTAATGGTGGTAACTTGGGTTCGCTTCTGTGTATGTGTTGGGAGGTCCTCAGTGGCCAAATCTCCCTCATTCCCTTCCCAAAGCTACCCCTGGTAAAAATAAGAATATTCCTTAATATGGAAAATTGCTGATTTCTCTATCCCCTATAAAATATTAGTAAAAACATCTTTATTTTTATTTACTTGTAACAAGACCTCTAATAAAAAGGAATAGGGTGCTCGCTGGACAAATGCGACTTTAAGAAAAACTCTTGTCCCGATGTCAGCCCACTGCCCCGCCTGTGTTAGAAACCCAGTGGCGCCGCTCCAGCTTGAGACGGTTTGATTTGGGGGTATCTTTGCATTCTTGGTTGAAACGGGCTCCAAACCTCCTTTCTTCATCTGCACACTTCCTCGCAATGCATAAAACAGGCTGGATGCTAGTAACATTTTTATTTTAGATCAAGGTTATTTTTTGGTCAATTGCTAACTCATGGACTCACTGGATCTGAGTTCCCAGCTACTCTTTTCATCTAAATCAAGACCAGAAGGCTCGCTGATTTGCTGGTAAAAGGATTATTCTGCACTCGGTCTGGAGGTAGGGAGACCCATCCTCCCTGTTAGATCTGGGGGAGCGAGCCGCAGGCTCGGTGTGACTGGCGATTTAAATGCTTTCGACACATCTTCCTTCTGGTTTTCATTCTGGGTAGCTCTTTACAGAGTTCAAAGTCTCTCGCTTCCAGGGCCGTAGAAACTCGGTGATATATGACTGTCTCTAAGTTTGTCCTACTTTCTGCTTTTAACAGTAATCAAACCTCATTCCTCAATTTAATTTGGCTAAAAGGGCTTGGATTCTAACATTACAGGCTTTCCTTGTGATGTCAGGGAGATGTTACCCTGCGTTTTTCTGTCTTCGTAATGGAAGGAGTACAGAAAGCCAACAGGCTTTTAGAGAATAGCTCGTTTTCTTTGTATTTTTCTTCATATTTGAAGTCATTTAGTACACTTTAATTATCATCCACTTTCTTTCCTGCATGTTCAGCCCAAAGGTTTGTGTAGGGATAAGTGGAAAGTAAAAGATACACCCATGGAAACTTTCCCTTAACCGCATAGTCTGCAACCTTCAATCACGTTGCTAGATCACATTTCAGTGTCTATTTGGGGAAAAGAGCAGAATCTATAATTTTAACACACCAGTGTGTTGGTTCTTGTACCCCAATTTGTTATGAGGCGGCTTGGCCCTGTTGCAAACACAGCAAACAAAACATGCAATGAGTTAGGATGGAGACACTAGTGTCAGTTTTGATATTGGGGTATAAATACACCATGCCATTTTTTGCATGAATTGTTACTGAATATTTCTTTTTTTTAAACTATAGAAGAATATTTATTTATTTATTTATTTGTGAGGTAGAGTTTCAGAGAGGCAGAGGCAGAGAGAGAATCTTCCATCCACTGGTTCACTCCACAAATGGCTGCAACGGCCAGAGCTGGGTGGATCTGAAGCCAGGAGCCAGGAGCTTCCTCCAGGTCTCCCACGTGGGTGCAGGGGCCCAAGCTCCTGGGCATCTTCTTCTGCTTTCCCAGACCATAGCAGGGAGCTGGATCAGAAGTGGAGCAGCCGGGACACAAATGGCACCCATGTGGGATGCCGACACGGCAGGCAGAGGTTTATCCCAATATGCTACAGTGCTGGCTCTAGTTAGTGAATATTTCTAAGAGGTTTGGGGGAAATCTAAGTTTTCCCCCAAACCCAAAGGCAGACCACCCCTCTACCTTTCCTAAGAGTCTGCTAGTTTCCCTTCTAGGAGGAGATCCCCAGCCTGGAAAGAGCTGGCAGTCAGTTTGGGGACCTTTATTTTTCCCACTGAAGATCTTGCTGGTGTATGTGGAAGCCATTCATTCCCCTTAACCATTCTGCCATGAAGACGATTCTTCCCCGTTGGAAACAGAGGAATCAAATCCCCTCTCCTCCCTCCCTCCCTTCCTCCTCCCTCCCTCTCCCTCCCTCCCCCAGGGTGGCATCGAGGGGCAGGGCAACAGGAGCATACATCCCCAAGCAATTTCTCCCACTATCATGCAAGGGTATAACTTATGAACTCTTTATTTAATTTTCATGCTTAAAATAATTGTTCTCTTCTCACAAAAATAATATTTGTCGTAGAAATAACTAAAAAACCTCAAAGTATAATGAAGACAATAACTGTCTCCAAATTCTCACTTTCCAAATGCTAATGTGTTGCTGTCCCACTTCCATCTTCTTTGTTTTTTCCTTAGTTGAAGTTAATTGGTAAAAAAAATGTATTTTTTGCATTCTGCTCTTTTCACTTGACAAAGTCTTGTCTTTCGTGTGCTATTAAAGCCGTTTATAAATGAGACTTTTGGTGGCCACATGCAAGGCCACTGCCACTCGGTTGTGTCTTCTCAGTCACCACACCATGGCTGGATGTTAACAGTGGATCCAATTCTTAGTTCCATTTTTCAGTTACTGTGTCATGAGCACCTCTGGGACCAAGCTGCTTTGTCAAGATTTTACCTCTGAATCTCAACCTCGTGCAGGAGCTGACGAACGTTTTTGTAAAGGTCCAGGCAGTCAATAATGGACGATTTCGGGTGTGCAGAGCCCCAACAGCCACAGACAGGGATACAAAAACCAATGCACACAGCTGGGTTTCAATAAAACTTTATTTACCAAGGCAGGATTTGACTCTCAGGCCCTGGTTTGCCAACTCTTGTGTTCAATTGCATTCAGAACCTTTTTGAGAATTAGGCAATGAACTACAAAGCCATTGTTTTATTCCCTCCCACTGAGTCTTTTATAATCAATAGGTCCAAAGTCAGCCCGAGGACACAGAATCGTCCTAAGCCCACGGCTCTCCTGGCTACACACCCCAGGGAAACCAACCCCTGATCTCTAGCAACTAAAATTGGTACATCAATTACCCACAGGTCACCTGGCTTCACAGAGAATGCCTGTCCTGGCCCCACCTGAGTGTGTACCTGCGCCTGCGTGGTGGCTCCAGCCAGCCAGGTAACAAGCTCCACAGAAACATTGTGTTGAAACCAGTCTGACGGTCTTCCCAAAGCCAAACCCTCCAGTCCTCAGTGGCCGGGTCCCACGTCCCCAGACCCAGCTCCCGTTGAAGTCCGAAGGGAAAGAATTGACTGAGGTTGGCCGAAGCGCTGACTTCCGGGTTTGCAAGCTCCTGTGCAGCAGCTGCAGGAAGGGCCTCCAAGGGGAGGACCCTGCAGGCTAGTGAGCTGCCCCAAAATTCATGCATGTGAATGTGTGTGCGCGTGTGCACGTGTGCACCACAGCGTCGTGGGGGAGAGTTTCTTGCTCGTGGAAAAATCCAAAGCAAAGTCGGGCATTCATGTATTTCGTCGGTGATGAAGGGCGAATCGTTGGTGTTAACCACCCTCAGTCAGCCACGTTCACCCAAGGTGGGCAGAGAACTTCTGGGTGATGGTGATCTGTTAGGGCCATGCAAAATGTTTCCTAAAATCCCGGGAGGCGGTCCCTGACCCTGCACCCCGGTGAAGCCAACCAGGACATGGAGGAAAAAGCCAGGCCAGGCTTTTCCATTGCAACCCCAGAGGTGATTTTTCGCTTGTATCAAGGTTGTGTCAAGTTCTCTGGCTGAGAGCTTCAACTGATTTCTAATTTATTGTTCATGAGGAGAAGCAAATCTGGGGCTTATTGTATTTTGTCTTGAAGCAGACACTGCAGCAAGGAGCAGGATCGCGGCCCACCCACTCGAGGGGTTGCCAGCGACAGATTTGCTTCTTTATCCTTAAAGTCAGCTGGGGACTTCACAGGGCAGAGGACCAGGGCTGGGGAAGAATGCACACTTCATAAAATGGACGAAGATCAGATTTCCCTCTCGCCGGCCGCCTCCCGCCTGGAATCCTCTTGCTGCCTTCTTGAAACGTCCTGTGATTTATAGAACCCCTTCCTGCGGGCCGAATGCCTTTTGATTAAGAAGTGAACCACAGCTCGGCAACCGCACGCACAGCTGCTGTTTGAATTATCCAGAACGCTCACGGCCATCCTCCCACTTCGCTGTGTGAAGACATGGTCTCCACGCTCAAAGTTGCTCCAGTGCAGGCAGGAACTGGGTGGCCTAACAGCCATCGCTGCCTCGCTTCAGCCTTCTGTGACCCACAGGGTTCCTCCAAGAAGGTCTGTGGGCTTCTGAAATGGGCAGGTGGCGCTCTACGTGGCGAGCTCTGGATTGCTTCCCACCTGCAAGTCCGGTGACTATTTGCAACTGGAATCCTACCGACAGCATCTCAGCTACCTTTAGCATTGTGGTTTTGGGGTGCCCTTGGGGGACTCTATGGCGGACCACGTGCAGGGTCTGGGGTGCAGGTCAGGGTGCAGCAGGGCTGTGTGGATGGCTGAACAACAAAGTGGCAATTACCCCAGTGGCTTGGATTTCAAAGAACCGCGAAAGAGAACGTGATGTCTTCGTGGGTGGAGCACAGGAGAGGAAGGAGGAGACACACTCGTGTGGAACTGGTGGAGCATGTGGGACGTGACCAGGCTACGCCTGGGATGGGGCATGCTCAGGGGTGACCGAGGGCCTCTGTTCTCAGCTCCCTCTGAGTTAGGTCTCGGATGCACCCAGAATTGCCAGTTGGGGGCCCTTCCTCTGAGACTGACAATTTAATGCAAATCCCTGCGGCACCCGGGACGGGGCTCAGACTGAGGCACCCCGTCCAGGAAGATAATAAGGGCACCCCCTGTTAGCCCTGGGCTTGGAAAGCTCAGGGGAGGCAGGTTTTGAGAAAGAGATAGGTGCTAACCCAACCAGGGGACGCCAAACCAGAGCCTGCAGCTGGCGCCCTGCAAGGCTGCCTTGGTGCTATCATCACAGCACAGAGGCTGTGTGGCCCCAAACTAGCAACAGCTGCCCTCTGGCCTGTTCTAGAAAAGGCTTGTCAGCTCTTGCTCCAGCAATAGGGTCCCCGACAGTCGGTCCTCGGGAGAAGAACACGTGTAGCCAGAGCACGTGGAGGCACCGGGCACGGGGCAGGCGGAACACAAGACAAAGAATGTCGGGTTGTTCTTTTGCTTTGTTCCTTTGGAGCGTCTCTCCTTGTGTTTTGCTGTGGGTTGTGGGTTATAGCCAGGGGTGGTGGTTGACAGGTGCGGGCAAATTCATCTCGTCTATTCACTGCCACCCACCGGGCTGTGGTCCAATAAGAAGGAGCCCCATCCGGAACTGGGGCAAAGCCTTGTTAAAACCGCCGGCGGTGACTCACACACTGAAGGCACTGCCCGTGTGTGAGAGCCAACAGGACAGGGCACACCTGGCAGTGGTATCCTCTCGGCCACTCCCCACCAGGCCCCCGCACACCCCCACCTGCCCTGTCTGCAGGGAGAGGCCCAGGGCAGCCTCACTGCAGAACGCAGGGCCCAGGAGCGCTGCCCAGAGGGTCATGCAGGAGCCTGGATAACACAGGCCGGCCCCAGGAGGAGGGTTCTGTGACGTGCCCAGCGACACCCGTCCTGGGGCGGTGACTGCACGACCCTCAGAAGCGGTTCCAGGCCACTCCGATTTTTCCAGTTCCATTTCCTGAAACTCAGCAGAGCCTGTGAGGCAGAACTGGCCCACCTTCTGGGCCCCTGAGCAATCGGGTGGGCCGCTGGGTGCTCTGTGCTTGCTGGGATAAGCGAGGGCCCCGCGCAGGGGCTTCCTCCTCCCTGATTCAGAGCCCTGGTTCCCAAACGGGCAGGTGGGGATGTGATCCCACTGAGCCTCCTGTTCACTGTTCTCGGATTTTTCTCGTTAGATTGTAGAGTGCTTCAGGGTGGAGACAGCAGAGATCATTTTGTAACCCAATAAAGGACTGTGTAGGGGCCGACATTGTGGCCCGTGGGTAAAGCCACCGTGCCGCCTCCAACACCTGCATTCCATATGAGCACCGGTTTGTGTCCCAACTGTTCCGCTCTGATCCAGCTCCCTGCTAATGGGCTGGGGAAAGAGAGGAAAATAATCCAAGTGCTTGGGCCCCTGCATCCACGTGGGAGACCTGGATGAAGCTCTTGGCTCCTGGCTTTGGCCTGGCCCAGAGCTGGCAATTGTGGCCATCTGGTCACTGAAACCGCACTGTGGGGTTTTAGACACAATAGCATTGTCTTCATAGCATCACCTCGCCTGCCTCCTTTCTGGAAAAATCTCAGGGGGTGGAAGGGGGAGTCCTGAGCCATTTTTCCATAGCCCTAGCCTATGATATCTGTGTCCCATGGCACCAGTACATTTTGGGAGTGAGTATACTCACCAGGGAACACTTCTTAGCCCAGTCTCTGGGCTTGTCAGGAACACATCATCTGTCAATCAAATTCTGTCCAGCCCTGCACATGACTTCGTGCAAATCCAAGAGCCCCCTCTTCCTCTTCTTCACATTCCGCTGTGAGTTCCCTTGGCTCAGAGTTCCCATCATCTGCCCCGTAGCTTCCAGTCAGGACAGGTGTCTGGGAGTCCTTCCATGAGTCTGATCTCTGGGACAATGTAGGGTTAACAGGAAGTTCTAAGGGGAGCAACTACTCCTCCCTGAGGTCTCCTCCCCTCTCCTCCCCTCCCTTCCCACCTTCTCTCCCTTTGAAAATATTTACATATTTATTTGAAAGGCAGAGTGATAGGGAGAGAGAGAGAGAGGGAGAGAGAGAATCTTCTATCCACTGATTCACTCCCCAAATGTCCACAACAGAGTCAGGAGCCTGGGACTCCATCTGGGTCTCCCACGTGGGTGCAGGGGCCCAGGCACTGGGGCATCCTCTGCTGCTTTCCCAGGTGCATTAGCAGGGAGCTGCATTGGAAGTGGAGCAGCTGGGACCCTGTGCTCTGGCATGGGATGCTGGTGTTGCAATTGGCAGCTCACCCCAACCCTGCTAAGATCCTTTTCCTGACCTTTAAAAGTTGGAAGGAGTGGAGCTTTTCTTGTCTACAAAATGGAGACTTGAATCCTTGCCTGGCTTGTTCCACCAGACTTTCGAGGGATTAATCTTTCTTGTGAAGCACACTGATGGAAGAGTAAACAAGGGGAACAGAGAAAGATGCATTGAGAGTCCACGGTGATAACGAAGGACGCAAGGGGTCCGGCACTGTGGCGTAGCGGGTAAAACTGCTGCCTGCAGTGCCAGCATCCCACATGGGCGCCGGTTTGAGTCCCAGCTGCTCCACTTCCGGTCTAGCTCTCTCCTATAGCCTGGGAAAGCAGTAGAAGATGGCCTAGGTCCTTGGGCCCCTGCACTCACATGGGAGACTGGGAAGAAGTCCCTGGCTCCTGGCTTCGGATTGGCACAGCTCCAGCAATTGCGGCCAACTGGGGAGTGAACTGGCAGATGGAAGACCTCTCTCTCTATTTCTCTGCCTCTCAAATAAATAAATCTTTGGGGAAAAATAAAGGAAGTGAGGGGTCTGTGAGGGAAAGATCACAGTGGGAGACACAGGTCAAGAGGCAGATTCTGTTCTCTGTGGGTGAGCTGATCATTCCTGGAAATATGTGGCAATAGGGTCAAGTGTAGTTGGGCAGAACAGGTAACAGGTGTTCTTTGGTGCTTTTATTGTCTTGTTATGTGTGTGACACTCTTCAGCTCACACAGAATAAACACATATCCTGGTTATTTAATAACAAAGAAAAGGCCACATACCAAATCAAGGTGAAAAGACAAATAGAAGTGAGACAAATACTTCCCTTTGACAGGTGGCAAAGGCACCACGAAGGGCAGGTCCTGAGGACTAAGGTGAGGGAGTTAAGGGATTAAGGTGAGGGGTTTTGCTGCAATAAGGAACTTTCTAGTTGAGGTCTGGAGCTGAGGTTGCTGTTGAGTCTTGGACCTCTCCCACCACCCATCTTGGTAGCAGTGACTGGGGGACAGGGGACGAGTCAACTACAGGGGGAAGGGGTAAGTCGATGGAGGACCCAGCTGTCCACAGGAAGGTGGGGGTCCAGCCTGTTGGGTGGGGGAGGCTCAAGTGAGCTGCCAAATAGAAGGGGGTCAGAGGGCACCTCTCTCCTAGTTATGTGGTTATGAGTTTTGGAGCAGGGCTCAGAGCCCAGGGAGTGGGGGTGAGTCAGGAGCTGGTGGGGTGGAGCCAGGAGAGAAGACAGCAACAAAGAAGCCAGGCTGCCACCTTGAGCCTCTTCCAGACTTGTGGCTTTCTGAGCCAGCTGGTCATGGAGCAAGGGTCCCTGGGCAGAGAGCATCACGGGCTGGGGGACAACAGACCCTATATCTGGAGAGCCTCTTGGACTTGGGGTTAGCAATCACTGGCCTGATAGAGAGCGGCCTTCTTGGGGCAACTTTTGGTTTTTCAAATAGTTTGGGTCCCTTTTCTTGTTCTATGACCTGGATGATCTTTAAGACAGATAGTTTAGTTACATTTCAACAACCCCCAAACTTCTAAGAAGGAGATGAGTGAGAGCCCCCTGATGTCTTCTTCCTGGTGCACTTACTGTTGAGGACTTGATAAATGACTTCCATGTCACAGTCACATCTCATATTTTCTTCTGGCCTCTGTATCAGCCCTCCCCCCCTCACTCCACCCCAAATCTCCTTTAGAACCTAGTGCACCTGCTTGCTGCTGGAACTGTGGGAGAACTGCCCACGTAGGAACGCAGCTGACTTGCGAAGCTTTCCCTGATAGTCTCGCAGTAACCAGAAACACATTCCATGATCAGGGAGAGAGGCAGAGAGAAAATACAAGCTATGAAATTCATCTCATATTAACAAGGAGGACCTAATAAAGCATTACTTTGAAAAGAGATGGTTGGGCCCAGTTGGGTCAGGAGCCATTCTATCCTCTGGCCCTCATCTGCCCTGCTCTCCCCAGTCTTCTTTCAACCCAAGAGCTGACTTTACCCCTGCAGGGATTTATATTCTCAGGGTGAATTCTAGGGGAGTAATGCCTTCAGCTTGATTTAGCACATGCGATTTTCTTCCATGAGAAGAAATCTTACTCAAAAATATTCTTTCTTCTGAACCTTCCAATTGGGTACTTTTTCCATAGCTCCATCCTGACTTTCAGCCCTTTACCCTCTTGGACTGCAAAGCAGTCTCTTCGAGCCTGGTGTTTGCTGACAGATAGGAGCGACGCCTCCTTGGGTCCCTTGTAGGCTGAGAGATTGCCCACAAATTTAGGCCGAGGAGGTTGAGTTGATCCCTACTGCTCCTAACCAGATTTCTGGTCCTGGATCCACCAGACATTTCCAGGAGGTAGCCCTGCGAGAATAGGAGAGATCCTAGCTCCTCAGACGTGGTGCAGGACAACGGAGTCCTGGAACACTTGAAGAAGGCTGTAGATTTTCTCTTGCCCAGATCACTCCATGAAAGGCAACACCCCCTAGAGCACCCTACGAACACCACCCACTCTGGCCTTGCAGTCCTGTGGCAGGGTGCCACTGCTGGTCCATTCCCACCCTGCTCCCACCACGTGGCTCAGCAGTGTCGTCTCCCAGTGGAGGTAGAAAGACAGGGCTAAACGGGAGGGTGGGGCAGGCCAAAGTCCCACCAGGTCAGGAGCGCAGGTCTGCTGCCTGGTGCACGTGCCTGCCAGGTGCTGCAGCTGCTTTCCACCCTCACCAGCCAGGCTCTGTTTTCCTCCTTCCCTCCCTCCCACCTTTCCCTGCCCCCGCTTCCTCTCTCTCTTGCTTTTTAAAGTATTTATTTGAAAGGCAAGTGACAGAAAGAGAGAGGGAGAGACAGAAAGAGAAAGATCTTCCATCTGCTGGTTTACTCCCCAAATGTACACAACAGCTATGGCTAGGGCCAGACTGAGATATATGTGCACACACACACACACAGGCACGCACCCATATCCATAAAAATCCATATATGTGTGTGTGTGTTCTATTATACTGTAGTGTAATCTCTCTCTCACTGTCCACTATCATATTGTAGTGTATTGTTCCTAGGGCCATGAGATCAAATCAAACATAGGAGACAGTGTTGTAATCAAGATAGTTGGTAAACTGTCTTGAGACGCATGGGGCTATTGCCAGTGAAATGAAGCATACTCTTTTATAGTCAACATGTTTTCTAATAAATAGGAGTATACTCTCAATTAGTGATAAAAGAGAAGTACAGTAAATACATAAACCAGTAACATAGTCATTTGTTGTTGACATAGTCATTTGTTGTTGCTATCAAACACCTTGTATTATACATATTTTATGTGCTATACTTTTATACGACTGGTGGTGCAATAGGTGTGTTCACACCAGCCTGCACACAAACACAAGAATAACCCTACTGTGATGTCCTGTGATGTTATGACAGCTATGCTGTCCCTGGGTAACAGGAAGTTTTCATCTCCATTATAATCTCATGGAACCATTGCCATGCAGGTGGCCTATCATTGGCTAAAATACCATCAGGCAGTGCATGACTATAATTAAAATGATGACAAATGCTATGAGGGCAAATATAGGAAGCAGTGAAAGAAAACACAGGGAATCTATGTGGACTGGGCAGTCAGGACAGGCCTCTGTAGAGACTGAGAAGTGGGCACACCGGGGAGAACACTGCAAGCAGAGGGAATGGCACATGCAAAAGGCTGGAAGTGGGCCAGTGTGTGATGCAGCCAAACTCAAGGGAACCAGTGGGTCTGGGGCAGGGCTTCTTCGGGAGGAAAGTGGGGTGAAGGGAGCTTGGAGAGAGAGGCATGGGTCAGATCAGGCAAAGCCTGGGGAGCAACTCTATTGTTTGCCACCAAAATCTTTGGTACTTACTGTTTCAAAGGGCGAATCCTACTTTCCCATCCGCTAAGTGCGGCCTGTACTTCATCACGAGAATACGGTACGAGGGATGGCATGTGCTGCTTGAAGTTGGGACGGAAAACACTGCAGCAGCATCTTGTCCTGCAGCACCGGCAACAGAGGCCAGCTGCCATGCTGTGAGACACTCAAGGAGTCCCAGGACAAGGGCCACATGGCTGAGACATGCCGCCCGACAGCTATGGGAGGGTGCCATGCGGGAAGCAGATCAGACAATGCCCTGACTGCCACCTTGTGAGAGACCCAAAGCCAAAACCAGCCTGCTGAGCCCCTCCTGAACTCTTGAGCCACAAGGACTAGAAGAAAGCAAGTAATTGCTGGAAGCTGTGAAGTTTTGGGGGTAACCGGTTATGCAGCAAGAGATAACTGATGCAGCTTGGTAGGCTGCGGTAAGGAACTTCAAGGTATGTGAGTGCAAGGGGAGTTCCTGAAGAGTTTTGAGCAAGGCACGTACATACTCAGGTTTATTCTCTGGAAGGGTCACCCTGGCTGCTGCACGGAGGAGGGTCTGGAGATAACAAAGGTCAGAAATGAGCACTTCTGAGGCTGAGTCGGTCAGAATGCAACTGGCTCTAAGAGCCTGGAAGTCTCAACCCAAACGGGTTTCCACACTGAGGACATTTATTATCTCGTCTTTTTAGAAGCCTGCTTGTAGGGCGACACTCGAGGTAGATAATTCAGTGGTTCACCCACGTCATTAGGATCCTAATATTTTTTTGTCTTCACCCTGTCTGTCTTGGGTTGCTGGCTTTGTCTCAGGCTAACTTTTCTCATGGGGGCAACATGTCTGTCATGGTTCCAGCTGTCACATCAGAAATGACCCAGTCCAGCTGAAACAAAGGCTATGTCTCCCTAAATATCTCCTTAGCAGTGTGGGAGGCTTTCCCAGAAACTCTCGGCGTGTTCCCACCCACGCATCATGATTGGAATGGCATCATACACTCGTGGCTAACAGATCCTTGGAAAGGACGGGCTCAGGCTACATAGGCTACATGGAGTAGGATCGTGGCAGCAGATGGAAAGAAGAAGGTGGGTTTGAGATGTATTTTGTAGAGAAACAAGGGGAGGTAAGGGAATCTTGCACAGCATTTAGGGTCTGGGCTTGAGCAAATTGGGACATGGAAGTACTTTTCTAGAACAAGAAGCTGAAGGTGGCAGCTTTGTGTGATGGGAGAGGTAAAGACTTGGCTGTTTCTATGGGCAGGGCTCATCTGGCTGAAGTTGTTAATTCCTATCATATCCTTGAAGGAGACACTCCTTGGTTTCAGAGATGCATTCACTAGTGATAAACGTCTATGTCACAGCAAACTCACCAGGGAGGACAGTTACAGGGAGGCCTTTCTAACTCAACCATAAAGGCCCCAGTGACTTTCCAGCAAGGCTTACTTTAATGATCCCTGTTAAAGACGTTAATTGATAATGTAAAATTGTAGCATGGGTTTCAATCAGTGTCCTTGGGTGACTTCTCGGTGGCGAATACTTTTGTTAACTCTCCCAGCAGCCAGACGCATTGTCTTACAACTTCCATGAATAATAATGATACCAGCACTCACCTTCAGGTTATATTTTCTATTTTTAAAGCTCTTTGCCACATTAATGGATGGATCCATAAATATATAAAAGCCTGATCACATTATCATATACTTACATTCTTTTAAATACAGTTAGGAACAAAACCCCACGTGATAACTTATCTGACAAGTTTCCTGAATACCCACTGTGGGAAGGCTCTGAGACTTTAGTTATGACGGATGATCAATAAACATTGTTGACCATTAAATGAATAGACTTGGACTTATTTAGCTAAGGAAGTGATAATGGAAGTCGAAACTCCATGAAAAATGGCATTTTCCCTTTTTGCCATAATTTCCATCTCTAGAAAGAGGGACTATCACACTGGTCCTTGAGTCCTAAGATTTTCTAGGAAAACAGAAAGAGCCTGGAGCTGATTGGGTCTCATTGGGCGAAAGGTCCTTTTCTATGTAGGGGTAAAATGTGGTTTTCACCCAGGGTAGAACCTTTAGATCAGCGTGAGACTTGGAGGTCCTCAGAAGGAGTCCCAGAGCCAGAACAGAACTGAAGGGAAGGGTGTGCTCGGCTGGTAGTTCCATGCTGAGGTCTGCAGAGCAGCGGGATCCCCTCTGCCATGCTGAAATTGTTTTAAATGTAATTAAATTTTCTTGAATTCATTCCTTACAGTGAGAAATAATGCGGTAACTTATTTGTTTTTGTTTTCACTGTCTATTTCCTACTGAGACATTGAAACTGGTCCAGAGAATGAACTTAGGGCATGTTGGTTGTCTCAGTGGATGAAAGCCACCGCACCATTCCCCATCCTCATCCACTTGAAGTTTTTCTGTCTTCAGCTTTCCTTTTCCTGGATCCAAGTTTCCTGGATATTACATAGTAAAATCTTGGTTGGGACATAATCTTTTAAAGTTGACAATTAAGATCCATTCTGGACTGCAAGATCCAGGGACTGAATGTTGTTCGAGGGGCTTGTGAAAAAGCTTATGGGAAAAGTGGAATTAAAAGATAAGTCTATTTTGGTGCAAAACTACTACTTTTATACCCACGCATAGTTTTCCCATTACATGTGTCTTTCATGGACTATTTGAAGGCTGCTTAAAACCAGTCTCCCAAGCTTGGATAAAAGGAGTTCTTTAGAAACTGGTTGATCAAGATATCAGGCATGCAGACACTCAGGGAGAGCCCTTCCTCCACCCGCATCTCCAATAACAGTAGAGCTCCAAGGCCTAGGAGGAGAAGTGTGTACCTCTTTACTGAAATAAAACTCACCAGCCACAGGAGGCTGACTCACATCTAGGCAGAGGTATTCAGCTCCAGAGTGATGTGGCTTTGTGTGTGACTGAATAGTGTCATAAAATTGTCAGTTGTGCATGTGGCTTGGAACTGAAGTTTGCTGCCAGTTCACACCCTTGGGACATGCCCAATGGAGTTGGCTTTGTGTATTTTTAAGAAAAACCAACAACCAAAAAAAGATGCAGAAAATGTTAAGTAATACCATGTGCTCTCCACCCATTAAGGATGAGAACAGGCGCTAATGGCAAGGAGGTGGCTGGGTGGACACAGTTGGAGGCAAGAGCTAAGGATGGTTTATTGCTGCAAGATTCTGGTTGCTTTGCTCTTGAAGCTGTGTGAAATGAATCAGGATAAATGTGATCAAAATGAAGAAGATGCTTTTGTTATCAAGCATCTTTGGGATGGTTTGGCTCACTTTTCTGCATTCAGTGGAAGACAGCGTTTGCACTGTTTCCGAGGGTGCATTAAGCTCATACAGTATGTGTACTTGATGGCTTGTCTGGAACTCAGCACAGTCTCCAATACCAAAATTGTCAGCAAACTGGCAAGGTCAAAACGCCATGTTGAGATCCCAGGGATCTCACTCTGTAGAGACATCTACTGGAGCAAGAGCCAGGGTGGAGCATTGTAGTTATCCAGGCTAATAACTAAGCCAAGTTATCTTATGTTGGGGAGCACTCAGAAAACTGACAAAAAGACTTCAGAGATATCTTAAATTTTTTTTGCAACTTATTTTAGACTTTAAGGAAAGTTGCAAAAATAATGGTTTCAATATATCCCTCAACTAGCTTTTCCTTAAGTTAGCATATTATATAACTATAGTATAGTTATCAGAATAAGATTCTGTTCTATGAAGGTACTTAAAATATTCATGGAAATATGAAATTCAAATGTAGGAGTTGGGGGTAGTTGTTTCCATGAAGCAGGTTAAGCTGCTCCTCAGGATGCCCTTGTCCCTATTAAAGTGCTTGAGATGTAGTCCCACCTCCACTTCCAGTTGAGCTTCCTCCTCATGTGCACCCTGGGGGGCAGCATGTGATGGCTCAAGTACTTGAGTCCCTGTCACCCACGTGGAGACCAGATAGAGTTCCTGGTTCCTGGCTTCAGCCTGGCTCAGCCCTAGCTGTTGGCATTTGGGGAAGTGAACCAGTCTCTCTCTCTCTCTCTCTCTCTCTCTCTCTCTCTCTCTCTCTCCCTTTCAAAGACATTTTCTTTATTTTATTTATTTGAAAGGCAGAGTTAGAGAGAGAGAAGGGGAGACAAGAGACAGAAGGAGAAATCTTCCACCCGCTGGTTCACTCCCCAAATGGTCACAATGGCTGGAGCTGAGCTGATCCAAAGCCAGGAGCCAGGAGCATTTTCCTGGTCTCCCACTTGGGTGGGGCCATCTTCTGCTGCTTTCCCAGGCACATTAGCAAGGAGCTGGATTGAAAGTAGAGCAGCCAGGTCACGAACTGGTGCCTATATGGGATGCCAGCATCACTGGTGGCGGCTTAGCCTGCTATGTCATAATGCTGGCCCTGTAAAGCACCCTCATTTTAACAAAGCTAAAAGATATTTTTTTAATTTCACCAGTTTTCCCACTGGTGTCCAGATCCATGTTACATTTCATTGTTATTTTTCCTCAGTCTCTTCTATTTTGTGACAGGACCTTAGTCTTCTCTTCATTCCCTTGACACTTCTGAAGTTTACTGATCAGTTATTTTGTCAGCTATTTTCTCCTGATTGCAACGAGGCTATGCACATTCGACAAGAACATTATGGAACGGATGCCATGTTCTTAGTGCATCATATCAGAGTTCCTGATGTCAATGTGTTTGGTTACTGGTGATGTTGACCTTGACCTTGGGGTTAAGGTGGCTCCTGTCAGTTTTCTTCCCTGTAAAGACAATATCATTTCCTTAGCAGGTAATAAATGTCTTGAGGGAGTCTTCGCTACTAAGCAAGTTCTGTTTTACTTCTAGTTTTACCTGCCAATTTTTGTCTGCAGAAATTTTTACTGTGGGTTGTGATCACCTGTTAATACCATGCAGTTTCCTATTCCCCTTTTCCTGCTACACTTGTTATCTGGAATTCTAGTGTAAGGAACAACCATCTTTCTCCTCCATTATGAGATTTAGTAATATAAGTAAGCAATATTGACTCAAGACTCTTTGTTTTATTTTAATGCTATCATGATTTGTGGCTCAAATCATCCCAGTTTTGGCCATCAGGGGTTCTTCACCCTGGATGTATGCTCCTTCAGCATTTTTCAAGAACTCCCTGATTTCCCAGCACCACAGTTGTTCTCTGTTCAACTTGTATTCTACTGGCTCCAGCCCTGGAATCACTGGGTGATTCAAAAGGGAATAACTGTGGGGCACCAGGCTATCATTTTCATATTGAATTTCAGGTCCAGTTCATTTGGAAATCAATGAACCTGAAGGAGACTAGAGGGCTTATCACTTGGTACCCGAAGTCTATCATGGCAAGTCAACAGATTATATGAATGGTTTACGTGAAAGCTTGGACCAAGTTGTGAAGATTGAAGATATATTTTACAACCCAGGTGAAAGAGAGGGCCCGGGGCATGGAGAAACAGCAGCTGACTGTCTGGAAACCTGGCCTTTCTACCCACTATGGTCTGTGTGTCCTCAATCAAGTCACACGGCAACGCTCTGCTGAATATGTGACTCACAGACTGACTGTGGAATCATACGAGCCTCACATGAAAACGCTTTATAAACTGCACAATGTTATAAAAATGTGAGGTGTTAGTGTTACGGCTTCTATAAACACTTATTCATCATGATCACGATGGAGTTAGAACGGACCTAAAAGCTCATCCTATTTAACACCTGTGTTTTACAGGAGGTGAAGGGGAGCCCCAGACATGTGAAGTAATTTGCCCAAGGCTCTGGGTGGCAGAACTGATGAGAACCACGGTCTTCTAGCCCTCACCAGGTGTTCCCTTCATTACAACCTCACCAATTCAGCAATTTTTTTTCATCACCAGACCCTGGAGGAGCTATTATGTTTTTTTTTTTTTTTTTAAAGAAAATACCTAATTCTAAAATAGAACTCAGGTAGACTAGAAAAATAGAAAGTTTTACCTTCAGAAATGTTTCTTTTTTTCCCTGTGCTCATTTCCACTGTTATACTTGGCTCTTTAATTAGGACAGGGCTAATGCATTTCTGCACCAACCAGCACGCGATAAGGTATCTGTGTTCTCAGAAAATTGCTATCTGAACCTGGCCCTGGGAAGTGAGTCTAGTTGTGCTGCTGTTGGGGACTCCTACACACTGTGGCCATGATGAAGTGAGGCCAGACAGCTGCATGTTTGGAAATATTTAGATAATTGCCTGCCTACATGGTTCCTCTGTTTTGATCCCAGATGTTTGAAATCACAGAGATGGGTCACCCTGTCTAGAGTACAGAAAAAGAGGGTTTTATTTTTACATCCTTTATTCTCACAGTATCTCAGAGCAGAGCTAAGGAAATACTGGTTGAGAAGGGATGAGCATTCAGCGACCTGAGTTTCATGGTGTCCTGATTCTCAGGTTTGCCCTGAGAAGGGGTGGAGAGCACTTTATTGAGACTGGGTGCTCAGTACCCTTCTTCCCGCTGGGCAGTAGCATTCTCATCCACTGGAGATTTGGACAGATGTTTCATGATGTCAACCAGATGTGGCATTTGCCATGGTTTGAACGTCCCCCCGTGACTCAGGTTGAAATTTAATCTTCATTGTAGAGTATTAAGGGGTGGGATCTTGTGACTGGGTCACGAGGGCAGGACCTTCGTGAGTGGATTGATCTGCTCATGGGTTAGCAGGTGAACGGCTTATCTCATGAGTAGGCCCTATTACAAAAGCCAATGCAGCTTGGTCTCTTGCCATGTGATGTCCTGGCTCATCCTGAGACTCTGCAGAGCCCTTCCAGGAGGAAGGCCCTTCCAGGAGGAAGGCCCTCCCCGGATGCAGCCTCTCTGTCTTGGAAGTCTCATCCTCTAAACCCATGACCTGAATAACCTTTATCTTTCTGAGTTACCCAGGCTTGGGTGTTTTGTTACAGCAACACAAAATGGACAAAAATAACATCCTATCTCTGTGGATGGTAATTGTGCAGGACAAATCATGATCTGATCTGGATCCCAGGACTTTATGATCAGTGAACCAGTAAGTTTCTCCTTTGAATATATCAATTCAGGTCCTTGTCTCGGGGACTGTCTGTCCTACCTGACTATGATGCAGGCCTGGGCATCACCCTTCAAGGTGATCAGGTAATGCGTAATGAGTAAGTTAGTCCATGGATAAATATAGAATGGGTCTGAGTCTAGTTTCAGCCTTTTCTTTCAGTGGTCATTTATCAGGATACGAGAGAAAAATGGAGGACAGAATGGTTTATTTCTGAATTATCAGTGAGCAGACACATAACTCAAAAGAATAAAAGGAAGACAGGCGAAGTGTCTGAATAATTCACCAACTGTATAATTAGCTTGAATGGTGCATTACCAGAAATTCCACTGCTCAGGATCCCTTTGTTCATCCAATAGCTACAATCTGTCTCATTCCATTACATCAACTTTGTAATGAGAAGGGAAGGAAGAAAAAAATCAGTCCTCATTTGGGAACGCTCTGCTGCACCCTGGACACGAGGTTGTGTGGCAAGGCCAGCAGGGGCACAACCTCTGAGGTCCCCCTGGGGCTACTGCTTACAAGATCCTGCACTTGGGTTAATGCCTTACTGTCACCGACTTGAAGTTCTTAGTAATTTTCATTGTTTAAAAAAATTTATTTTCATTTTATTTGAAAGGCAGGCAGAGAGAGAGCTTCCACCTGCTGGTTCACTCCCCAAATACCTACAACAGCCTGGGCTGGGCCGGGCCAAAGCCAGGAGCCCAGAACTCCATGCAGGTCTCCCACATGGGTGGCAGGAACCCGAGGACTTGAGCCATCATCTGCTGCCTCCCAGAATGCCCATCAGATGGAAGCTAGGGAGCCAGGACTGGAATCAGATTTTCCAACATGGGACACGCATATCCCTAGTGGTGTCTTAACTGCTGCGCTGAATGCCTACTCCAGTAATTTTTGAGCAGTGATTCCACCATTCACTTGGAAGGTCTGCATGTTTTCTCTCTGTTGACCCTCACATCTGCCCAAGGACCTTGTGGCATTCCCCTTCTCTCCAGAAAGAGGACACGGATGTGACACTGGCCCAAGGTGACACAGCCAAGCTAGGATTCGGGCTCAGCTGTGATGGGCTCAAGAGCCTCTGAGCTTGCCCCTGCCTCCTGCGCTCACACACAGGTAACAAGGAGAAGAACTGCACTCAGGAGGCCACATCCGGTGCTGGGGAGATAAGCAAAGAGAGCGTGAGACTGGGTGAATCTGAGGATTCTCAAGCACTGGATGCATTTTCCTTGGGCTGGAAACTGCTCAAGGTCTTCCCATCCATTCGTCTGGATGTTGTGTTGAGGGCCTGCTATTGAACAAGCACTCACATGCATCAACTCCTCCAACAGGTACTCATGGCACCTCGGCTCTGTCCCAAGCCCTGCTCGAGGCCGTGAGAAGGGGGCAATGAATAAGATAGGCAAGATGTCAGCTTTCCTAGAAATCAGGGTCCTGTGTGTGTGTCAGGGTTGGTGGAGAACAGAGTGAGTTGGCCACAAACGGGACAGTTTAGGGTGTGATCAGTAAAATGAACGTAATACACGGGGTGTTTAACCAAGACAAAGTGAGTAGGGACCCCCTAACAAGGAGAGGATGTCGAAGCTGAGATCTGAAGAATTCAGCCATGCGGGAAACCGGATTTTACACATCTTTCTGGGAGAGGCAGGGGCTGGTCTCTGGGACTTTGGGGCTGTGAGGAATTCAGCGTGCTGTGTTCGTCCATGCCTGGCTCTCAGAGGCAGCCGCTGTTACCCTCATTTGCAGATGAGGAAACGGACACATGGAGAGGTCAAGGAATTTGCCAGCATCGCAGCAGGAGACTGAGAATTAAATTCTGCTGCAGAGCACCACGGTGTCGTCGGTCCTTCCACTCCAGCCTCCCTGGGGCAACAGTCCCATGAAGGAATCTGTTTTAGATGGCGACAGCTCTGGACGGGACACAGGAATCTGAGTAGAGACATCTCTGGCCACACAAACATTTATTACAAATTTGCAACACATTTTCCAGTCTTCTTTTTCTACTTTTTTTTTCTGCAGTGAAATTTGTATTTTAGGGGACCTGGAGATCCTAGTAGAAGTTGTAGTTTGAATTGGGCTGGAATGGGTGTGAGCTAAAGCGTATGTCCAGTGGACAAACATCCCACGTCCCCTGAGTTCAGCTGCTCCTTATTTTGAAGCTGGGAGTTGGAGTGTCCTGGGAGATGAGGATCTCAGCCCCCAAAGGTTGGCCAAGGTCCGTCTGGAAGCAGATGCAGCCAGCAGCACTGATGAGGGGGGTGGGCGCACGGCCACCACGGCTTTGCGCCAGATCCTCAGTGAGCCCTGCCCAGGAAGCTGGAGGAGGCTGCTGGCAGGTGTGACCCTGCCCATGTTTAAGCGAGAGGAAAAGCCACTGCCACAACTCCATCCTGCTCTGCGCCTTGGAGAAGAAATCTTCGCATTCACTGCTTGGCCTGAAAAGACCAGCTGGGTTTTTAAATGGGTAAAACAATAATTATGGGTATTTACGTCTAAGACGCATTCCCTAAGGTGGCAAATATTAGCAGTCACCACAGAAGATAAGGAGATGATCTAGAACTCCATTGTGACCCTGGGATGTAGCTAAGTGCATGAAAATTTGCATTTCTGCTTGTTTCAAACCACAAATTTCATTGCATTATAGGTGTTACGTTTAATTATTGGGTCAGACCACTGCTTTATTGCTTTTGGTTGTAAGATTTATTAAATAAAGCATGATTAAGATGTGATTTTTAAAGTTAGCTATAAAGACTCATATGTCATAAAGTTAGAATGGATTTCAGTATCTAAAAATAGCCATTTTAGATAGTTTCAGCAAAGTCATCATATTTGGTATTTTAAATTGCAATGCTGGGCTAATGACCATATCCCAAAGCTGCCACTCACCACTTTTGGTGTAGCCAAAGTACAGGAAGGAGCTCTAGAAGTGGGTAAGAGGATGTCTGGCAGGAAGCAGTCCATCTGTCCGTAGATGAGCATTAATTAAAAATAGCAAACATACCTGCAAATACGTGGTCCAGTTTACATTTCCTGCAGACTCGGAGGGCTTTGTGTCCACCCAGATTTCCAGTTGGATGATCTGTTATGAACCCATGGCCTCTTTTTAGGACAGTGCATTGCTTGAGGGTGTATTTAGACTTTCTCGATGTTTCCTACCCTTCTGGAGGAGGGGGCGTGACGTCAAGAACGTACTTTACTGACGTGTTTGATCATCTCCCACCTGCCAACTCCACTGCTGTCTTCATCATTGTTACTGTCAGGTTTGCCTTGCATGGCAGGGGCTCGTCATGGTGGCAGGGAGAGTTGGCAGAACTCCCACCTCAGTTCTCTGTGCCCAGCTGGGGTCTGACTCTGGCCAGGTTAGAAGTGATGCCTCCAGGGGCAGCCGGCGGGTTCCTTTCCCTCTCTCCTTCCTCTTGTAGCCTGAACACTTTATTTGCTGTGTCCCAAGTCCCAAGATGCGAGCCAGTTCTGCGGATGGTGTCACGGTGATGTCCTGGCAAACCAGCACTACCTCCTGAACCGAGTTTGCAGTAATTGCACTTGGTTAGAATTACACACCAGACTTAGCACGTGGGCAAGAGACCTGTGTCGGTTCAGGCTTGTGCAGCATCTAGTTGCTAATTTTCACACACGAGATGAGGCTCACTCCCTCCCAATACCCACGCACGTGCAATACCGTATCCCACATCAAGGGGCAGCTGACAGCACCAGGGCATCCTTGGGCACACAGGGTCACAGTAGAGCTCCCAAACCGGGCCCCTGGCAGAAACAGCAAAGTTCTGCTGAGCTTTCAGGAAGCAAATTGGCAACAATAACAAATTGGGTCAAAAATAAATTTTCCTGCACGTCTCTGCAAGTTGCTTTCTTTCCTTTCGTGGGGAAACGGGAGAATTTGCAATAAAAAATGAGGGCTCTTCGTTTCAGCAGCGTTTAAACACACACCTGCTCTGTAATTGTTCAGGCCGTGAAAACACCATGCTCAGCAACCCCAGTCCCAACTCTGAAATTCCCACGGGCTTTGTGCCTTTGTGGAGTGGCCCAGTTCCTTCCCTTTGGAGGATCACAGCGGGAGCCTGAATGACGCCCAAGGTGATTCTTTCCCACGAGCTCTGCTGTGGTTGCAAGAGCCCGGATTTAGCCGCGTGGCACGGGATAAAGGCCATTTGTCGGCACCCACATGTTGATAGCACCCACCGCTTTCTGCTCCGGAGACATCCGTTTTCATGAATTTAATCGTGCCCTTCTGCTTTGCAAGCTAAAGCCCAGGCGGGGACATGATGGGAGGAGAGGGCAGAGGGTGGTTTCCTTGTTTCTGGGTCAGTGGACGATGCCTTCCCTTTGCCATGCCTGGCAGGCAGCTTTGGTGGAGGCTGGGTGAGCGCTGACGTATCTGGTAACTTGAGGAAGAGATGGCGCAATCAGCTATCTGCCCCACTACTGCCCAGCGAGCTGTGTGCCCAGAGTGGCCATCTTGAATTGATTGCTCCCAGCGCCGCAGTCGGCAGCAAGCTCCGTGCCAGTCCAGCGTGCCAGCAGATGGCTCCAAATGAGGTCATTGTTTTGACAGTTTCACAAAAGAACCCCAAACAGCCTGGACAAAGCCTCACACGTGTTGGATGGCCCCAAACAGTCGTGCGATGAGAAATGAGCTTGGAACCAAAGCTTTGGGAAATGTGAAACCCCGGGGAGGGTGTCTCTGTCTCAGCCCCCCCGTGGAAGCCCCGAGCAAGGCTGCAGAAGGTCAGCCCCGTGTGGCCCCAGTCCCAGCGTGTCCTCCGGCCTGGGTGTCGGGCCTGCCTGGGTGGCACAGATGATCTGATTAGGGGAAGACAATGATTTCCAGGCTCGGGGATTGCACGCCTCTTGGCGGTCTGGATGCTGATGCTGGAGACACACAGCTGGACTGCCCGCTGGGACCCCTTATCACCACGTGGGGACATCCGCCAGGCACCGCTCTCCCTCTGAGCTCTCTGGGAGGATGAGTGCTGCGTTTTCACTTCCAGAGCGCGTGCCCCCACGGAAGAGGCCCTTGATGGTTATACTTAAGCCGTCAGTGCTGGCCAGCCTCCCTGATGAGCCCCTCGGGGTCATGCCTGAACCAGGGATGTTTCTCAGATCCGTGAGCCTACTGGACTTGGGGCCAGATGTGGTCACCTCGTCTTCCTCCAGCTTAATGTGGTAGAAAGACATGGTGCCAGGGGCCAGTGATACGGGGCAGCAGTTAAGCTGCCGCTTGTGAGGCTGCCATCCCCTATCACAGCAGCGGTTCGAGTCCCAGGCACTCCACCTCCGATCCAGCCCTTGCACCTGAGACTGTAGTGGAAGACCCAGATGGAGTTCCAGACTCCTGGCTTTTGCTGGCCCAGCCCCAGCCGTTGCAGCAATTTGGAGAGTGAATGAATAGATGGAAGAGAACTCTCTTTCTCTCTTTTGCCCACCGTCTCTATAACTCTGCCTTTCACATCAATCAATCAATCAATCTTAAAAATGAGAAGAAGAGGCATGGGGTTGAAGCACGTTTCCTGCCCTCACGTTCTAATTCCAGAAACTC